>NC_060184.1:58557947-58862947 GCF_021184085.1 Oncorhynchus gorbuscha
CAGCCTGTAGTGTGGTTTCCACTTTAATTTTGAGTGTGACTCCAAATCCAGACCTCCATGGGTTGATAAATTTGATTTCCATTGATAATTTTTGTGATTTTGTTGTCAGCACATTCAACTATGTAAAGAAAAAAGTATTTAATAAGAGTATTTCATTCATTCAGCTCTAGGATGTGTTATTTTAGTGTTCCCTTTATTTTTTGAGCAGTGTATTATTTAGCTCCTTTGGCTTTGATGCCTCATGTTTGAGCAAAGCTCTGTTCAAGTAGTGTGATTTTGCTCTGATCTGATGGGGGTGTCAGTGGACTGACTGAATGCTCTTTTTTTATTTAACTAGTCAAGTCAGTTTAGAACAAATTCTTGTTTAAAATTACGGCCTACCAAAAGGCCTCCTGCGGGGACAGGGGCTGGGATTAAAAATAAATATAGGACAAAACGCACATCACGACAAGCGAGACAACACTCTTGGTTAGGGCGTGTAAGTAAGCATTTCACTAAGTTCTACACCTGTTATATTTGGCGCACGTGACAAATCAAAGTTTGATTTAAAGAGACCTAAGACGACCACATAGCAAGACGGCAACTCATGACAACATGGTAGCAGCACAAAACATGGTACAAACATTATTGGGCACAGACAACCGCATAAAGAGCAAGAAGGTAGTGACAACAATATATCACGCAAAGCAGCCACAACTGTCAGTAAGAGTGTCCATGATTTGAATGATGAGATTGAGAACTCTCCAGTTTGAGTGTTTGTTGCAGCTCGTTCCAGTCGCTAGATGCAGCGAACTGAAACGAGGAGCGACCCAGGGATGTGTGTGCTTTGGCGACCTTTAACAGAATGTGACTGGCAGAACGGGTGTTGAATGTGGAGGATGGGGGAGGGGTTAATAAATAAGCAACAACCAGTGGGTCTTGCGACAGGTATACAGAGATGACCAGTTTACAGAGGAGTGTAGAGTGCAGTGATGTGTCCTATAAGGAGCACTGGTGGTAAATCAATGGCCGAATGGTAAAGAACATCTATCCGCTCACGAGCATCCTTACCCGCTGATCTATGAATTATGTCTTCGTAATCTAGCATGGGTAAGATGGTCATCTGAATCGGGGTTAGTTTGGCAGCTTGTGTGAAAGAGGAGCGATTACAATAGAGGAAACCAAGTCTAGCTTTAACTTTAGCCTGCAGCTTTGATATGTACTGCGAGAAGGACAGTGTACTGTCTAGCCATACTCCCAAGTACTTGTATGAGGTGATGACCTCAAGGTATAACCCTCTGAGGTAGTAAACACACCTGTGGGGAGAGGGGTGTTCTTCTTGCCAAACCACATGACCTTCTGTTTTGGTGGTGTTCAAAACAAGGTTGAGGGCAGAGAAAGCTTGTTGGACACTAAGAAAGCTATTGTTGTAGAGTGTTTAACATAAAGTCCGGGGTGGGGTCAGTAGCGTATGAGACTATCATCCGCATATAAATTGATGTGAGAGCTTCCTACTGCCTGAGCTATGTTGATGTAAATTGAGAAGCGCCTTGGGGTACACCCTTGGTGACGGGCAGTGGCTGAGACCGCAGATGTTCTGACTTTATACACTGCACTCTTTGAGAGAGGTAGTTAGCAAACCAGACCAAAGGCTCTGAGAGACTCTGGGTTGAGATCAGTGATAAAGTTGTCTACAATACTACTGCCAAGAGATGAGCTATATGTGTACCTACTATAGGAGTCCCCTCAACGCCTACCATTGACTACGTACATTCCCAGCGTCCAACAGAGCTGCAGGAGTTATGACACGTTTAGTTGGTTATGTTGCGTCTAGGGGGCATATGTGGGTGGGAATGCTGTCACCTCCAGGTAGGTGTTTGTCCCCCCCGTGTGCTGAGGGTATCCGGTTCTGGGTTTTAGGTCGCCACGGACTAGTACATGTCCTTGGGCCTGGAAATGGTTGATTTTCCCCTCTAGGATGGAGAGGCTGTCATTGTTAAAGTATGGAGATTCTATTGGGGGGATATAGGTAGCACACATGAGGACATTTTTCTCTGAGATCATTTCCTTATTTAATTTGCCAGATGTAAAATGTTTTGACTAATTTAATAGTGGGTTAGGTCTGCTCTATACCAAATGATCATACCTCCAGAGTCTCTTTCAGTTTCCACACCTGGTAGTTTGGTGGATGGGACTACCAGCTCTCTTTCTCCCTCTACTTGCATGTTGATGTGTGAGATAAACCTGTTCTGTCCCCCCTCCAGAGCGACGTGTGGACTCCAACGACCGGGTGTACTTTGTCAACCACAGCACCAAGACAACACAGTGGGAAGATCCCCGCACACAAGGGTGAGCACAGCTAGCTCTGTGGCAACGCCATGTCCTGCCATATTGATCTGATAGTATCTAACAAAAACAGAATTTAGTAGTTTTCTCTCTCTCTCTCCCTTTAATATTCTTGCTCTGTCTCTCAACCCCCTCTCTCCAGGCTCCAGAATGAGGACCCTCTTCCTCAGGGTTGGGAGATCCGGTACACGCGGGAGGGCGTCCGCTACTTCGTAGATCACAACACTCGGACCACCACCTTCAGTGATCCGCGCACAGGGAAGTCCTCTGTGTAAGTAGTGGACTGAACTCTTGACTTCTTTTTTTGGGGGGGGGGCTGTACTTATGACAGACTGGGCCTGTTTAAGAGCAGCTGCTCATAAAACGGTCATTAGTTACGGTGTCTTGTGATGCAATGAGCAGCAAACCTCTCTGCTTGTTATTGTTTAATTTACATATTCAGGAAAACCATCTCTGAATCACTAAGATCTTTTTGGATATTTTTCTAGTTCATTATGGCTTCAAACAATTCTTCTGGCCATATGACGATGATCAGTTATATCCTGTTACTGTGTCCCTGACCTCTGACCTCTGCCACTCCCTCCTCAGCACCAAAGGCCCACAGATAGCGTACGAGCGCAGCTTCAGGTGGAAACTAGCACACTTCCGCTACCTCTGTCAGGTATTATTATGCTCCCTATGTTCTTCTGTTTGGATTGTTTTCGTTTGGATGAAGGGACGGTTGTTTTGCACATTCCAGTCACGTTTTGATTTCACAGCCACTTTTTCTTTCTTTCTCCAGTCCAACGCACTCCCCAGCCATGTTAAGATCACCGTGTCTAGGCAGACGTTGTTCGAAGACTCTTTCCAACAAGTAAGAGTTGGTCTTTGTCTGTGTGGAACCGGTTGTAAGAACATAATATACAGGAGACACAGGCAGCAACACACAAACACACGTACAGTTCCTTATGGCATGTCACATTGTTCCTCACTGACTATAACATTTGTGCAACTCAAAGTAAGACAATTGTATGATGACATGTGTTAAGTTGCAGGATGATGATTGTGTTTTAATATTATGGACTATGTTACCCCTGCCTGCAAACCACATTTCACTCTGGGTAAAATGTTTTTACAGTGGCCGGTTCTCTGTTGGCTAATGCTAGTATTTGTGTTTCCAGATTATGGCCCTGAAGCCTTACGACTTGAGGAGGAGACTGTACGTCATCTTCAGAGGAGAAGAGGGACTGGACTACGGTGGCCTAGCCAGGTCTGTCACAACCACTCACATCGCAGTTGCACACACTGATAATCACCCTTTAGTCTTTTTAGGCCATTTCTGTAACCATATGCCTGTCAGTAAGATTATTCCAGACTTGTTGTTTGAAAGAAACATGCATAGTAAAATTATATGTTCCAGATCTTCTTTTTTCCATTGCCAGTCTTCACTTCTGACTCCCTCACTCTCTCGCGTTGTTCCCACAGAGAGTGGTTCTTCCTGTTATCCCACGAGGTGCTCAACCCCATGTACTGCCTCTTTGAGTACGCTGGCAAGAGTAACTACTGTCTGCAGATAAACCCAGCCTCCACCATCAACCCTGACCACCTCTCCTACTTCTGCTTTATAGGACGATTCATAGCCATGGTACAACACACACACACTGAGATCATGTACATAGTCTTGCATACACAAACACTCCTTCAGCAGAATCATGTGAACATTCCTGGTCTCTCTCTCTCCTGTCCACAGGCCCTCTTCCACGGGAAGTTCATCGACACAGGCTTCTCTCTGCCGTTCTATAAACGCATGTTGAACAAGAAGCTCATCATCAAAGACCTGGAGTCCATCGACCCTGAGTTCTACAACTCTCTGATCTGGATCAGGTAGGCAGACCTACCGCTCTCGTCACCCGCCCTGGCCAGGAACCACAAGGTTGTGGGTTCCATTCGCACAGGGATCAAAGTATCTGCTAACTGGCATTCGTAAAGTATTCAGACCCCTTGACCTTTTACACATGTTACGTTACAGCCTTATTCTAAAATTGATACATTCCCCCCCCCCCCCATCAATCTATACACAATACCCCATAATGACAAAGCAAAAACTAAAATATCACATTTACATAATTATTCAGACCCTTTATACAGTACTTTGTTGAAGCACCTTTGGCAGTGATTACATCCCTACTGCATGATGCTGCCACCACCATGCTTCACCGTAGGGATGGTGCCAAGTTTCTTCCAGATGTGACGCTTGGCATTCAGGCCAAAGACTTCAATCTTGATTTCAAAAGTCCAAAGAATCTTGTTTCTCATGTTCTGAGAGTCTTTAGGTTCCTTTTGGCAAACTCCAAGTGGGCTGCCATGTGCCTTTTTACTGAGGAGTATCTTCCGCCTGGCCACTCTACCATAAAGGCCTGATTGGTGGAGTCCTGCAGAGATGATTGTCCTTCTGGAAGGTTCTCCCATCTCCACAGAGGAACTCTAGAGCTCTGTCAGTGACCATCCGGTTCTTGGTAATCTCCCTGACCAAGGCCCTTCTCACCCGAATGTTCAGTGTGGCCAGCTCTAGGATGAGTTTTGGTAGTTCCAAACTTCTTCCATTTAAGAATGATGGAGGCCACTGTTCTTGGTTATTTAAATGCTGCAGTAATGTTTTAATAACTTTCCCCAGATATGTGCCTCGACACAGTCCTGTTTTGGAGCTCGACAGACGATTCTTTCAACCTCATGGCTTGATTTTTGCTATGACATGCACTGTCAACTGTGGGATCTTATATAGACAGGTGTGTGCCTTTCCAAATCATGTCCAATCAATTGAATGTACCACAGGTGGATTCCAATCAAGTTGTAGAAACATCTTAAGGATGATAAATGGAAACAGGATGCACCTGAGCTCAATTTCGAGTCTCATGGCAAAGGGTCTGAATACTTATGCAAATAAGGCATTTCAGTTTTTATTTTTAAAACCTGGTTTCACTTTGTCATTATGGGGCATTGTGTGTAGAATGCTGAGAAATGTTTTTATTTAATACATTTTAGAATAAGACCGGAGCGTAACAAAATGTGGAAATAGTCACGGTCCGAATACTTTCTGAATGCACTGTACACTGAGTGTACAAAACATAAGACTCTGCTCTGTCCGTGACATGGACTGAACAGGTGAATCCAGGTGAAAGCTATGATCCCACTTGTTAAATCCATTTCAGTCAGTGTAGATGAAGGGGAGGAGACGGGTTAAAGAAGAATTTAAGCCGAGGCATGGGTTGTGTATGTGTGCCCTTCAGGGGGTGAACAGACCAGACAAAATATTTAAGTGCCTTTCGAACGGGTTTTGGTAGTAGGTGCCAGTCGCACCGGTTCAAATGTGTCAAGAACTGCAACACCGGTGGGTTTTTCATGCTCAACAGTTTCCTTTGTGTGTCAAGAATGGGCCATCATCCATAGCACAGCCAGCCAACTTGACATAACTGTTGGAACCATTGGAGTCAACATGGGTCAGCATCCGTGTGGAAAGCTTTCGACACCTTGTAGTCCATGCCCCGACAAATTGAGGCTGTTCTGAGGGCAAAAGGGGGTGCAACTCAATATGAGGAAGATGATTACCCATTTTAATCATTGACTACCAAACCCCTAAGCAATTCGCTCCTGTGTAGGGGTAACAACCGTGTGGTCTAGAGATGTACTTAGTTTATTCCTGAGCCACCCTTATCGGGTCAGAAGAAACCGTAAAACATCCAGTTTTCAGGGATACAGCATCACCTTGATAGTATTTTTTTTTCCTGAAAACCGGATGTGGGGGCCCAGGTTAGGTGTTTTATTTTACGCCTGCTTACTACATTGTTAGTCCATAACGTTCTCCCGGTCTCTCCAAGGATAACAACATCGAGGAAATCAACATTGGTCCTGTGCTAGCCAGCGTACACTGTGGTGCTCTCATCTCCAGGGATAACAATATAGACAAGTGTGGGGCTAGAGATTTATTTCTCTCTTAACATTGGACCTGGGAGCCTTGAGTCTGTGGTCCTTCACTTCAGGGATAATAACTTCCTGCAGTGTGGTCTAGAGATGTGCTATATATAATGGTGCTTGTCCTTCATGACAGGGATAACAACATTGAGGAGTGTAGCCTAGAGATGTACTTCTCTGTGGACATGGAGATCCTGGGGAAGCTCACGTCACATGACCTGAAGCCTGACGGCAGCGACCTCCTGGTGACTGAGGAGAACAAAGAGGAGTACATCGGGTAAGGAAGTGACGGACCGATCACAGAGCAGCTTGTTCACGGCGACGCAGAGGCATCCAATGATATGCGATGGGCAACTGTGCCCATGTATTTTAGTATGATGTTAACATGGTGATAATAGTGCTGCCGCTTAGTGACGTACATCCTCATTTTGCTAATCTTACTGCTGTTATAATGGATTTTTTTGCTTCAAGGTACTTGCAATAGATATTCTCCATTGAACAAGCTTTTGAATCCAGGGCTGTGCTAGATCTGTGTCCTAAACTGGCCTGATATCAACTAGCTAAATATTTGTCATCTTTGCGTTCCTTACATTGCTCAAACCTGAGGCTGCTTATGATTATAAGGATGAGACCCTAACTGTCACTACATCATGTTTCCTACAGGTTGATGGCAGAGTGGCGGTTCTCCCGCGGTGTGGAGGGCCAGACCAAAGCTTTTCTGGACGGCTTCAACGAGGTGGTGCCTCTGCAGTGGCTCCAGTACTTTGATGAGAAGGAGCTTGAGGTGATGCTGTGTGGCATGCAGGAGGTGGACCTACAGGATTGGCAGAGAAACACTGTGTATCGCCACTACACCAGGAACAGTAAGCAGATCATCTGGTTCTGGCAGGTAGGTACATCCAATCCCCCAAGGTCATGGGTTCAATCTCCGCGACAGCCTTTCCTTTCAGTGAAATGTCTTTCTTCCAAGCTCTAAACCCAACAATGCAGTAATCAATAACAATGTCATGCAAGAAAATAACAAGGTAATACAAAAACACAAGATGAATAAAAATAACAACATGAGAAAGTAGGCAAGCATACTATTTACAATGAGCAGGGATACTGGAGTGCCAGAGGTAGATGTGTATTGAGGTAAGGTGACCAGGCATCAGGATATATGATAAACTGAGTAGCAGCAGCATATATGATTGTGTGTAGAGTCCGTATAAATGTGTGTTTTTAACCAAATTATGGATTGTGTGTGTGCTGGAGTGTCTTAGTGTAGGGCCCTGTGGGTGTGTTTACAGTCTAAAAATAAAATATAATCGTCAACTCTCATAATCCGTGTAGCCATTTTGTTAGCTATTTAGCAGACTTATGGCTTGGGGATAGAAGCTGTTCAGGAGCCTGTTGGTGTCAGACTTGATGCACCGGTACCACTTGCTGTGCAGAAGCAGAGTGAACAGTCTGGCTTGGGCCTTCCTTTCACACCGCCTGATATAGAGGTCCTGAATGGCAGGGCGCTCGGCCCCAGTGATGTACTGGGCTGTCCGCGCCACCCTCTGTAGTGCCATGCAATCAAGGGTGGTGCTGTTTCCATACCAGGCAGTAACGTAGCCAGTCAAGATGTTCTCAATGGTGCAGCTGTAGGACCTTTTGCCAAACTTTTCCAACCTGCTGAAGGGGAAAAGGTGCTGTCACGCCGCCTTCACGACTGTGTGTGTGGAGCATTTTAAGTCCTTAGTGATTTGGACACTACCTGCCCTGAATTCCCATATGTTTCTGTACAGGTATGTTGGTAAGGATGTGTTATGTTGTATGTTGTCGCAGTGTTAATCGTCTGTCTGTGTGGCGTGTGTCTGTGTGCGTACAGCTGGTGAAGGAGGTGGACAACGAGGTGCGTCTGAGACTCATGCAATTTGTTACGGGGACCTGCAGACTGCCTCTAGGGGGCTTCGCTGAGCTCATGGGTTAGTGACACACCCACGACTAACCTTCATGTCCACCGATATGGGGTTGAACAATTAGTCAGGATTTATCTATGTGCCGTTCTGGCTCGGAGAAGGCTTGCTTGTTAATTACCCTCTTCTGTGGAGAACGTAGGTAGTACTGGGGGAATGGGCTATGTAGTTCAAGTATTTGCAGTGATTTATTTTGTTCACCATCTTTCTCTGTCTCTGTAGGTAGTAACGGGCCCCAGAAGTTCTGCATTGAGAAGGTCGGAAAAGACACTTGGCTCCCTCGGAGTCACACTTGGTGAGTGGTCCAGCTCCACGGCAACATCCTGCTTGTAAATCAAATCAATGAATGATGTTTCAATGTCAAATAATAATGTGTTGGGTGTAAATCATGTCATACTTGAATATACTGACTTTCTTGTTTTGCTTTCAAACTCAATTACTGGATTTTTGCTTATTTTCTTTAGCTTTAACAGGCTGGACTTGCCCCCGTACAAAAGCTTTGAACAGCTGAAGGAGAAGCTGCTCTTTGCTATCGAGGAAACCGAAGGATTTGGCCAAGAGTAGAGAAAGATGTCTCGCTCTCTACCACAGTGTATCCAGCCATGTAAAACAACAAATGAAACATTGCACACAACTACCAATGTACATAAGCTATTTTGTCATTTTAAAAACCAAATCTTGATTCACAACCTCATTTTAGCAATCCCCCTTATACTATACCCCATAAAATATGCAAGAATTTCAGCTTTTCCTCTGC
This sequence comes from Oncorhynchus gorbuscha, assembly GCF_021184085.1. NCBI lineage: Eukaryota > Metazoa > Chordata > Actinopteri > Salmoniformes > Salmonidae > Oncorhynchus > Oncorhynchus gorbuscha. The sequence goes on from NC_060184.1 coordinate 58,566,921, forward strand.
TTTTAAAAACTGAAAAATCTATGTATGATTATTATTTTTCTCCCCTTTTTGGCTGGTTTTTAAAAGGAGACTGAAAACGTGGAGAGGATTTTATAGTTGAACCATAACTTATGGCTCTAGTTTTATAGAGCTTTTAAGGGTGATTGTAGTGTTTTTGGTCCGGTGCCTGGGTTTTTTTGGACCTGTAGTTGTGATTGTGCTGCGCTTGCATGGCTGCCTCCAGAAAAGAGGAAGACTGCCTCCAACCCCAACTGCACATCCACTCCTATCAACTTAAGCCAGCTACCCATCAGCCTGTCAGTATTGTCGTTGAATAAAAACCAGTATTCAGTAGCCCTGACTCGAGTCCCCTCCAACTCTGCACCAAGATAAGCGTATGGTGATTAAAGTTCCAATGCAGCTGTTTTTATCTCTATATCAAATAATTTCTGGGTAACAATTAAGTACCTTACTGTGAGATTGTTCTAATCATTTTAAATTTAAACAACACTAATAGCTTCTTGGCAAAGAGAAATTTTGCAAGGAAGAATTTCACTAGGACTGTCTGGGTGTGGTTCGAGATGGGTGGTAGAAATTGTAAATGGCTGTTATTGGCAGAGGGGTTTGGAACTTAGTGGTCTATTAACCCATTTACAGCAGGGTGAAGTCACCATGGAATGCCAAAACCCTCCCACCAAAACAGGCAGAAATTTCAGGCCGTTCTTTTTAAACAGCCCTTACACTAAAAGGTCATTATGATTTTCACAATATTATTCCAACCTCATAGTGTGGAGATGTATATTCATAAAAACAAGAATCACATTTTTGACTGCACTGGGCCTTTAAAGTCTGGATGAGTGGATGGTACCTTCACGTGAGATTATCCAGTTGTGTTGTACCTTGGATTATGTGTAAACTTGGCGCTGTCGACTAAAAGGAAACGCTTGCTTTTTTCTGGGCTCGAGTCAAGAACCAACTGCCTTTACTGTCGATTTGTGAGAACATGACTCAAGGAGAGGACGGTCATCAGTTTTTACTCTGTGGTTGTGTGTAGCCTACACGGGTTTGTTGCTTCAGAAGAGGACATGGATCAAATAAGCGGTTCCATTGTATGAATGAGTTAATGGGACCCCCCACCCCCTTCTTTTTCTGTAGTAGTAGTTGCCTGATAGACTGGTACTTGCATAGAGATCCTATACTTTTGAATTCTAGGACCCCCGATGGGTGGTTGTTACTGTCAGTTTGTGTACACCAGCACTGAGAGACATGTTGTGACTGGTGGCAGTGGTTTGGGGTTGGGGGCTTCTAGGTCTCTGCTGCAGTGGCAGGTTTATCACTGGCACTCATAGCTTTGCTTTGCCATGGCACTGCACCTTGCTACTCTTATCATTTACCTGCCTATTTTAATTTATTAAGTCATTTTCTTTTTTGAGAGAGAGATTATATAGACTTTGTCTCAAATGCTGTATGTTCACCCGAAGCAAAGCAGTTGCTACTAATGGAGAGAAATAAACACAAAATGAAAAGAAGACATTTAGTTACGGATGTATCTATCTCCTGTGGCCATTTTTTATTTCATTTTTTTGCAAGTGTGTGTGGTGCACGAACTCCCTTTCTGGGATAGTAAATTGATTAGTTACTTGACTTTCCCTGCTAAGAATGTTGATCTGTATGTCACATGCATACAACAGAAATGTCAGTACCAGAAGTGCTTCCTCGTGCTAGTTGCTACCCACTAAATGAATGCTCATGTATTCAGCAAAAGATGTCCAAAAATGCTGTAAAATCACAATGTTTCCTTGCCATGAACTTTTTTCTTACTCATAGACTTAGTAGCTAAGTAACTGAGCAGCCTTCTGAAGGGACAATGATTGTTAGTGTTACGCAGTGGATATCCCACCTTGAAACCCTACAAGGTCATATGCATCATCTCTGTGCAAGGATGCATAGGTGTTCCAGCTCCCTTGAGCTATAGTGTGGTATTGTGCCATTGGCGGTCAAATAGAATAACCTGCGATAACCTTCTGCAGTGCAAACCCCACCCCAGTGCAAGTTCTTCCATTGATGGCAAACCCCACACCATGCCAGTCCACATTCTCCTATAAGTAGTAAACTCCACACCATGCCAGTCCAAGTGCTATTAGTATGTCAGCAACACATTACCTGCCATGCCAACCTTGATGCTTTAGGCTGTCCTTTTCTTATTTTGCAGATGTTTATTTTTTTTGTTGACATTTTTCTCTCTTGAAATGTGAAATCTCTACCAACACCTGGTGCTTTTGTTTTGATGGTCTGGTGAGGGAGAGACAAGCCCTAGCCCATCAGCTGTGACAAAGCAGTCTGCGTTGAAATCTGTCCTGACCACTGCAAACCATCATTTCGATTAGTTAGAACTCCACCATGAACCTATGTCATGTGTGTGTGTATATAACATCTATTCACTTCCTATTGGTGAGCGGAGGGATGGCAGAGGAAAAGGAGCGTTTGTGTAACTACCCCTGTCTGAATGACAGACGGAAATCAACCCGCCACCTAATGACATGCTTCCTTTTGAACGAATCAAAGAAATCAATTGTAAATGAACAATGTAAAAAAGTAAAGTACTTAATAATTATTCTTCAGAGCCTCACCAACATCGACAGACGGGCTGGGCTCTGTGACGCCTCACTCATATCAGAGATGAACTGTAACATATCGACGTAGATGCACACTGTAAAACACCTAATACTACACTGTACAGAGCGCGCCCCTCCCCCTCTACCGGAGACTATAGAAAATGCATTTGTCTGCTTTAACCCTAGTCAATGAATGACTAGAAGATGGATTTATGAGACAAAGAAATAAACCCATACCCCTCATGCTTTTCTGTTTTGAGAGACGTGGGGGTGTCTGAGGCCTTCTGCTCAGGATTCAAACCTGTCACCTATTTTTGTTCTTAAAAACATGTTTTTTTTTTTTTGGTTGGGTCTTGCCTGTGGAAAGAACCATATTTAATAAATATATCTGACCATCTTTACAACTGGGTTTGAGTTCATTCAAATTATTGTGAGTGAAACTGCATAGATTTAAGGCCATGGTTGGGACTGAATACCATTTCAACAATTAATTGACCACAACTGACTTAGTTTTCCACAATTGTTTACACATTTGAATCTTGAGGCTAATTTTCCCAAAAACACAAAACGCTAAACTCTCTACAAATCTCTAGCAAAAGCAAACATTGCATTCAAAACTATTATTGCAAAAAAATGTCAAAATGACACGTCATTTGAATACAATTGAGGTCTGAAGTTTACATACACTTAGGGTAGTGTCATTAAACTTTTTTTTTTTTTTTTTTCAACCTCCACAAATTTCTTGTTAACTATAGTTTTGGAAGTCTGTTAGGACATCTACTTTGTGCATGACACAAGTACTTTTTCCAACAGTTGTTTAGACATTATTTTTCACTTATCATTCACTGTCTCACAATTCTACATACACTAAATTGACTGCCTTTTTAAACCGCTTGGGAAATTACAGAAAATGTCATGGCTTTAGAAGCTTCTGATAGGCTAATTGACATTTGAGTCAACTGGAGGTGTACCTGTGGATGTATTTCAAGGCCTACCTTCAAACTTAGTGCCTCTGCGCTTGACATCATGGGAAAATCAAAAGAAATCAGCCAAGACCTCCCCCAAAAAAAATTGTACACCAGAAGTCTGGTTCATCCTTGGGAGAAATTTCCAAATGCCTGATGGTGCCACGTTCATCTGTACAAACAATTGTACGCAAGTATAAACTCCATTGGACCACGCAGCCGTCATACCGCTCAGGAAGGAGATGCGTTCTGTCTCATAGAGATGAATGTACTTTGGTGTGAAAAGTGCAGATCAATTCCAGAACAAAAGCAAAGGACCTTGTGAAGATGCTGGAGGAAACTGGTACAAAAGTATCTTTATCCACAGTAAAACGAGTCCTATATTGACAACCTGAAAGCCATTATGTTTGGGGGAAAAAGGGGGCATCTTGCAAGCCGAAGAACACCAGCACGGGGGTGGCACCATCATGTTGTGGGGGGTGCTTAGGAGGGACTGGTGCACTTCACAAAATAGATTGCATCATGAAGTCAGAAATTATGTGAATATATTGAAGAAACATCTCAAGACATCTAGTCATGAAGTTAAAGCTTGGTCGCATGGGTCTTCCAAATGGACAATGACCCTAAGCATACTTCCAAAGTTATGTGAAAATGGCTTAAGGACAACAAAGTCAAGGTATTGGAGTGGCCATCACAGCCCCGACCTCAATCCTATTTGTGGACAGAACTGAAAAAGCGTGTGCGAGCAAGGATGACTACAAACCTGACTCGGTTATACCAGCTCTGTCAGGAGGAATGGGCCAAAATTCACCCAACTTATTGTGGGAAGTTTGTGGAAGGCTACCCAAAATGTTTGACCCAAGTTAAACAATTTAAAGGCAATGCTAACAAATACTAATTGAGTGTATGTAAACTTCTGACACACTGCGAATGTGAATGAAATAAAAGCTGAAATAATTCTCTACTATTATTCTGACATTTCACATTCTTAAAATAAAGTGGTGATCTGACTGACTTAAGACATGGAATTTCTTACTAGGATTAAATGTCAGGGATTTTGAAAAACTGAGTTGAAATGTATTTGGCTATGGTGTATGTAAACTTCCGACTTCAACTGAAGATCTGTCTACCAACCAACACCATACTGATGTGCTCAACACAAAACACTACTATGAATAGCCCATCAGTATGTTTATGCATTTTTTCAGTGTTGCACTGTAGCCGGTTGAAAAGGATTGTTACAGTAATGTATACCTACTCAAATGTAAACAAAACAAAAGCAATACAGTGAGACACACTTATTTCCAAAATGCATTATTTTTGAACACTTGTTTTGTTTGTAACACTTTCCATACCCAACAGTGGAAAAACATTCAGTCAAAGGGTTTTCTGTTCAAAAATAAATGAGTGGTTCATTCTTTCAAACTCGAAAGACAAAAACACTTGCAAAATGTAAGAAAAAAGACAGGCTGCCTCCAATTTTGGTCTGACCACAGCACCTCATCTAGATCACTAGCGATGTTCTCCCTGGCTAAACAGCCGGGAAAGAATCTTCAGAAGTGACGGATCCAGCTGCCGAAAGCCCCCACATCAACTTCATCATATGCGTCCTCTATTGCCTCAGCAAAAAAAGAAATGTCCACTCACTTTCAACTGTTTATTTTCAGCAAACTTCACGTGTAAATATTTGTATGAACATAAGACTCACCAGCTTAGACATAAACTGAACAAGTTCCACAGACATGTGACTAACATAAATGGAATGTGTCCCTGAGCAAAGGGGAGGGGAGGCGAGGGGGTTCAAAAGTAAGTCAGTATCTGGTGTGGCCACCAGCTGCATTAAGTACTGCAATGCATCTCCTCATGGACTGCACCAGATTTGCCAGTTCTTGCTGTGAGATGTTACCCCACTCTTCCACTAAGGCACCTGCAAGTTCCCGGACATTTCTGGGGGGAATGGCCCTAGTCCTCACCCTCCGATCCAATAGGTCCGGGCTGTTGGATCGAGATCCGGGCTCTTCGCTGGCCATGGCAGAACACTAAAATTTCTGTCTTGCAGGAAATCATGCACAGAACGAGCAATATGGCTGGTGGCATTGTCATGCTGGAGGGTCATATCAGGATGAGCCTGCAGGAAGGGTACTGCATGAGGGAGAAGGATGTCTTCCCTGTAACGCACAGTATTGAGATTGCATGCAATGACAACAAGCTCAGTCCGACGATGCTGTGACACACCACCCCCAGACCATGACGGACCCTCCACCTCCAAATCAATCCCGCTCCAGAGTACAGGCCTCAGTGTAACGCTCATTCCTTCGACGATAAGCGCGGATCAGACCATCACCCTGGTGAGACAAAACCTCAACTTGTCCGTGAAGAGCACTTTTTGCCAATCCTGTCTGGTCCAGCGACGGTGGGTTTGTGCCCATAGCCGACGTTGTTGCCGGTGATGTCTGGTGAGGACCTGCCTTACAACAGGCCTACAAGCCCTCAGTCCAGCCTCTCTCAGCCTATTGCAGACAGCCTGTGCACTGATGGAGGGATTGTGTGATCCTGGTGTAACTCAGGCAGTTGTTGTTGCCATCCTGTACCTGTCCCGCAGGTGTGATGTGTGGATGTACCAATTCTGTGCAGGGTTTGTTACACGTGGTCTGCCATTGCGAGGGTGATCAGCTGTCCGTCCTGTCTCCCTGTAGGGCTGTCTTAGGCGTCTCACAGTACGGACATTGCAATCTATTGCCCGGGCCACATCTGCAGTCCTCATGCCTCCTTGAAGCGTGCCTAAGGCACGTTCACGCAGATGAGCGGGGACCATGGGCATCTTTCTTTTGGTGTTTTTCAGAGTCCTTAGGCCTCTTTAGTGTCCTAAATTTTCATAACTGTGAACTTAGTTGCCTACCATCTGTAAGCTGTTATTGTCTTAACGACCGTTCCACAGGTGCATGTTCATTAATTGTTTATGGATGGGAAACGGTGTTTAAACGCTTTACAATGAAGATCTGTGAAGTTATTAGAATTACCTTTGAAAGACAGTGTTCTGAAAAAGGGACGTTTCTTTCTTTGCTGAGTTTATTTACTTGCACATATTCATAGCACTGTTCTTTAACGCTCTCTGAGTTTCGCTCAAATGGCTCCCTGTAGACCTGTTTCATGCAGATTCGGTTGCGCTGTAATACACGGTCCAATGTAGACAAGCCCACATGGTGAATGTTATTTAATATCGTGTTGTCTGCAATTATGTGGTTCAAGATTTCTCCTAGTCTAATGGTATTGTTTGCCACCACCATGTTCACAATAGCGGTCTCCTGTGTTGGTGTGAACAGCCGGCGTCTTCAACCATGGCCTGACTGTCTCTCAGTTCTGCAGAAGATCCATAAATATGATATTATTGGTTATAGTAAGCTAAAATAATCTATTTTCTTTCAATATGAAATGACATTACTGTAACATTGGCCAACAATCACTGAGTAACATAGGCCTAGTGATATGTTGGACTGCAGTATACATACAGAGCATGGTGTAGATGGTAGCCGACTTACCGGTTGTCATTTCTGAATGTATTGATGATAGATGCAACCGTGTAGCGGCTCAGGTTGGCCTGCACTCTCTGCCCAGCCTCCCTCATACTCAATTCACGGTTATTTATTTTATTTATTATTTTACCAGGTAAGTTGACTGAGAACACATTCTCAGCAATGACCTGGGGAATAGTTACAGGGGAGAGGAGGGGGATGAATGAGCCAATTGTAAACTGGGGATTATTAGGTGACCGTGATGGTCAGATTGGGAATTTAGCCAGGACACTGGGGTTAACACCCCTACTCTTACGATAAGTGCCATGGGATCTTTAATGACCGCATAGAGTCAGGACACCCATTTAACATACCATCCAAAAGACAGCACCCTACACAGGGCAGTGTCCCTAATCACTGGCCTGAGGCATAGGGATATTTTTTAGACCAGAGGAAAGAGTGCCTCCTACTGGCCATTCAACACCACTTCCAGCAGCATCTGGTCTCCCATCCAAGGACTGACCAGGACCAACCCTGCTTAGCTTCAGAAGCAAGCCAGCAGTGGTATGCTGCTGGCTAATATGGTTGAGCACATGGGCAACCAATGTGGCCCTGATCTCACCTGAGACAACTGTCCTTCCTCATCCTCATTCTCCTCTTACTTTCACTCCTTCACCTCTAGCTCTTGCTTCACCACTGACTTCCATTTTCCTCCAAAACAGGAGAGCTCATCTGTGGCCTTTTTATAGTGCTAAAGCTCAGATTTCTCAGTGAACAATTCAGCAACTAGTGTTTATACCTGTGAGGAGTGGGTGTTGCCAATTGGTGTATAGAGCTTGGCATTGTGATTGGCGATGCTTTCCAAAGGGACTAAAGACATTTTTATTTTGAATGTTGTGTCTAATGTAGAGAACTTTGTGTAGTGTTTCACAAAAAGTGTGATGTAGAATTGAAAACTGAGTGTAAAGCAGGAATTGTGCTTGCAATTTTGCAGACTTGGTTTAGGGATTTGGTACATGAGTTTCAGGTTTCGGTGATTGTGTTTCAAGTTCCAATTTTAGTATGTAAACAATTGGGAAAAACAAATATTTGCATGGAACACATTGAATCCCATTCATTGACCGCATATTGGGATTTTTAAAATCAGACACCTATTCAACTTTCTATTTACAAAGACAATAAAATGCCTGCCTGAATGTAACAATCCCAAGCTATCACAAAAGACTTGACACGCATATTAAATTAAAATAACATTTAATTAAAGTTAAATCACAGCATCTGTAAATCACTATACACAGGTTAGTGAAAAAGCATGTATCATTTCCTGTTAAGGCCGTACAGTATAGCCTATGTACACTCTTGCGTTAGGAACAAAAATATACATTTAGTAGATAGACATAGATTACACCTATTATCAACACAGTCCACTCTTGCCTCCATGTGACTAGGTCATCTTATGCACTGAGCTTCTTCAGAAGGTCAAGGGCTTCTTTATGGACCTATGAAGAACAGGAAATAAACAAATTAGCTCCTATACAATCAGAGTATACTGTGATAATGGTGTGTTCACATGCTGTGGGAGTTATCTGAAGTTCTGAGTTCCGACTGGGACATTTTAATTCTCACCCTCGAAGTTGTTGTGGGAAACTCAGAACATGTTGTGACATTTCACCACTGATCTTTCAATCAAAAGATGACAACTCAGTTTGGCTATTACAAACTTGTAAATGTGGATAATGTAACTAGCATGACCATATTGTCAATGTAAATGAATTCTGGCTAACTTGATTATTAGCAAACTTAGCTTATCTATCTAGCTAAAATGTTATTTGTTTAATAATTTTTCCGACTTGAATATAATGTCAGACTTGCGACTTTTTTATTGTGAAGATTCCCACTTCTGGCGAGCACGTAAATGTCCAATTAAAATACAGGTAACAGTTATAGGGCCGGTTTCTGGACACAGGTTAAGCATAGTCCTGGACTAAAACACCCTTTCAATGGAGAATCTCCTGGTCCAGGTTAAATATGTGTCCAGGAAACCGGCCCACACAGTATTGCATTTTACCTCCTTGTCTTCCTCTGTGTGAGGGGGGTAGTCCCGTGCCTTTCTCAGCCAGAGCACAGCATTCCCATGGTCCTTCAATGACATGTAGGACTTCCCCAGCATAAGTAGATTCTTACTGTAGAAGTTTGGGTCCACTATGGAAAGATGATCAAATGAGAGATAAACGTTGACTTGTAATTGCATAAAATTTGGCTTTAGAAACACAGACGGAACAATGAGACAGATATTTCATAGAATGTATAAGTGTGAAGCTTCCGGTTGGCGTTTCCACTCACTATCAAATATGGTGATGAGACCGGCATTGGGGAAAGCGAGAGAGATTTTTGCAGATATTATGCTAATTTTCTCATCAATTAAAGATTTGATTTCAATACAGTTTTCTGTTCCCAAAACTAAAATCTCTTACGATCAGAGTGGAATAAGTTTGCTAGATTTTACCCTTTGACAAAGTTTTTAAAATTGCGTTGATTAGGAGTTCAAGGGTAAATTGGGTGATTGCACGTCATTGTAGGCGTTCCCTAACGGAAATATGCAAATACATGCTTGAACGTGCCAATAGGATCTCGCTAGCTCATGCTTTGCTCTGCCCCTCCTCCTTGCTTGTTCTGCCCACTATGACGAATTTGTTCCGATTGGAAACGACAGGCTGTGGTTAATCTTTACATTGTATTGTGTTAAAATTTAGCATTTAGAACAACGCACCTTCTTCAGCTTTCAGGAAGAACGCCAAAGCCTGAGGTGAAACAAAAATAATAGTCAAACATGATGCCTTACATTTTTCAATGATCTTGTACTGTTCATATACAAAGAACTGTGGGTAAAAAACAAGTATGACATCACGGATCTATCCCAAATTGCCCCCTATCACCTATATAGTGCACTTATTTTGACTAGTACCCATAGGTCCTGGTCAAAAGTAGTGCATACAGTGAGCTCCAAAGCTATTGGAACAGTCCAATGTTCCATCTACTGCGCAGCTCACCTCAGACTGCCGCACAGAAGAAATATGAGCCAGCACAGAGAGGCTCGAGATTGAATTTCACTCAACTCTCTCAACGTTTCACTACTGTGGCAATTGTGAACGAATCAACACAATATTAGCCACTTTCAATATAATATACCGAAACAACTATTCAGGATGTATTTTGCAAAACGAACTATGCAAGAGATTTTTACTGTAAACAGAGCGCATTGGAGTAGGATTCTATTGCATTGACAGGCACGACCTGCTGCATAACCAATCAGAGCTGCAGTAGGCCTATATGTAAATAGCCATTGCCATATATGGATATGTGCCATTCGTCGTGTGTAGATGCGCTTGTTTTGAGATCAAAGTGAACTGCATATTCTTAGCTAGTTAGTGAGTTATTAGCCCAGTTCTAGTCAACAATGGGGGAGTTGTTGCTGCCATCAAGAGCATAAAATCTGTGCATTTCTAGCCATCTTTCAAAAGCGACTCAGAAAAGCGAGTCGGGCTTTTCCATGTCTGAAAGTGTTGTATTTTGAGATGTCTTGAATAAACTAAGTAGCCAATAGGCAGAGCGTAACAATTTGTTTGATTCTCTGTAATAATGGTATGAGAATAATAAAGAATTTTATTTTGTAAAGTGGTTTCTTGCATCAAATACAACATTTCAGTCAACTTGTCTGAAGGACAAGTGAATAAACAGGTTAATGCATGTTTTTTTTCTTCTTCAGAAGTCTGATAGGATGTAGGCATTGAACACTACACATTGCCTGCTTCTGTAGGCTGAATGATAAAACAATTATTTCCATGTCAAAATGTTATGGGATGTGTTTTTCTCCATTGTTTTTGATGGTAGGCAACTGCTAGGCCTACATTATGATCAAATAGCCACAGTAGCCTACTTAGCCACTGTTAAAACAAACTTAAAGTGGGTACAGCCTCAGTGTTCACAGTAAACCCGCGCTGAAAGTCACACAGAATTTTCATACTGCTCAAGTTTGCACTCATTGACAGTGACACATTTTCCGCAATGACATGTCACTGTGCCAATACTTTGGAGCTCACTGTATATAGAGGATAGGGTGCCATTTAGGATGTAGCACACCTCTTCGTATGTAGCAGTGGGAGGAGAGGCGAAGATCATGGCTGCCACTTTACGTTGATACCACGCCAACTCAGCGAAGGCAAAACACCTAAATGAGAAAACAGGCGGTGTCACTAACCCATCATTTTGAGATTGTTTTAGACAGGAAACGTGTAATTAAGTATTGGGAGACTGACATCAAGAGGGGTACTGAAGGTACAGCACAGACAGTTTACCAAGCTGGGCCTCGAACCCCTGAAAACCTTGTTGCCATGTGTGGTCTGGAATCGGGAGCTTAGACCACTACCCCAGACTCCGGCAAAACAGGTTGTGTATCTTTAGACACGCAACAAAAACTTGCCTAAGAAGTAACAGTTCATTTTTATATACACTATCGTTCAAAAGTTTGAGGTCACTTAGAAATGTTTTTGAAAGACCATTTTTTTTGTCCATTAAAATAACAAATTGATCAGAAATACAGTGTATACATTGTTAATGTTGTAGCTGAAAACAGCAAATTTGTTATGGAATATCTACATAGGCGTACAGAGGCCCATTATCAGCAACCATCACTCCTGTGTTCCAAGTTTATCATTTTAAAAGGCTAATTGATCATTAGAAAAACTTTTTGAAATTATGTTAGCACAGCTGAAAACACCAGTCTCAACCTCAACAGTGAAGAGATGCCTACGGGATGCTGGCCATCTAGGCAGAGTTGCAAAGAAAAAGTCTTATCTCAGACTGGCCAATAAAAATAAAAGATTAAGACGGGCAAAAGAACATAGACACTGGACAGAGGAACTCTGCGTAGAAGGCCAGCATCCCGGAGTCGCCACTTCCCTGTTGAGGTTGAGACTGGTGTTTTGCGGGTACTATTTAATGAAGCTGTCATTTGAGGACTTGTGAGGCGTCTGTTTCTCAAACTAGACACTCTAATGTATTTGTCATCTTGCTCAGTTGTACATTGGGGCCTCCCACTCCTCTTTCTATTATGGTTAGGGCCAGTTTGCGCTGTTCTGTGAAGGAAGTAGTACACAGCATTGTATGAGATCTTCAGTTTCTTGGCAATTTCTCGCATGGAATGGCCTTAATTTCTCAGAACAAGAATAGACTGATGAGTTTTAGAAGAAAGGTCTTTGTTTCCGGCCATTTTGAGCCTGTAATCGAACCCACAAATGCTGATGCTCTAGATACTCAACTAGTCAAAAGGAGGACAGTTTTATTGCTTCTTTAAATCAGTACAACAGTTTCCTGCTGTGTTAACATAATTGTAAAAGGGTTTTCTAATGATGAACTAGCCTTTTAAAAGCATAAACTTGGATTAGCTGACACAACGTGCCACTGTATCACAGGAGTGATGGTTGCTGATAATGGGCCTATATACACCTATGTAGATATTCCATTAAATAAAATATCTGTCGTTTCCAGCTACAATATTCAATTACAACATTAACAATGTCTACACTGTATTTCTGATCCATTTTATGTTATTTTAATGTACAAAAAATATGTTTTTTTTTCAAAACAAGGACATTTCTAAGTGACCCCAAACTTTTGATCGGTAGTGTACATAATTTCCATAATAAATAACCTTCACTGAGTATTCCAAACATTAGGAACACTTTCCTAATATAGATCCCCTTTTGCCCTCATACCAACTTCAATTCATTGGGGCATGGACTCTACAAGGTGTCAAAATTGTTCCACAGGGATGCTGGCCAATGCTGACTCCAATGCTTCCCACAGTTGTGTCAAGTTGGCTGGATCATTCTTGATACACACGGGAAACTGTTGAGCGTGAACCCAATTCTTGACACAAACCGGCACTTACTACCATAACCGTTCAAAGGCACTTACATTTGTCTTGCCCATTCACCCTCTGAATGGCACACACACACAAATCCATGTCTCAAGGCTTAAAAATCTTTCTTTAACCTGTCTCCTCCCCCACATCTACACTGATTGAAGTGGATTTAACAAGTGACATCAGTAAGGGATCATAGCTATCACCTGGATTCACCTGGTCAGTCTGTCATGGAAAGTGTATAACTCACCAATAACCCAAGATATGGATAGATGTGGCATCTTTAGGATTTAGCTCGATAGCCCTCTATGGAAGATACATTTTGTTTTAGAATGCTGCCAATATTTAAATGAATAATCATATGATATGACATACTGTAAATTATTTAAAAAAACACTTACCTGTAAATGTTCTTTAATGATGTAAGAATTTCCTATTTTTACTTTGACCCCCTCGTAATCGCCTATGTCACTGAGGCACACTGCATACCACTAACCAAGAGAGAGACGAGAGATATAGAAATTAGAATACCCACATAAATACTGCAGGGGCCGACCAGGATGCCTGAACCATGACCAAGATCGTCATCCATATTCTCACATATATTTGCTTATGATTTGTATTAGCATTAATATGATTAGCCTACTTAATTGCTTGAGCAACTTAAACGGTCCGAAGTATTTTATAGATCTCCAATTGTATTCCATTTTCAGAGGATTCTAGGTCTCAAAAACAGAGAATCCTACCTTGCACTTGGTTAACTGCTGAATTTTCCTCTTTGTGCCAGTAAACATGACAAAGTAGCAAATGTTTCACTGTTCAATTGAAAGTTGTATCAGTTTCCTATGAACCAACGTCTGTACTGATGCATGTATACATAATTCAGAATTACTATATAATCTTGAGACACAGAAGAATAATTAAGATTTTTTGCCAGCAGCCCATGAAGACATTTAGCCATGACCTTTTCACTGTGCTATTGGCCTTGGCTTTTTTAGCCTCTGTGCTATTAGGGATTGAATTGTCAATTGTCCTTTCACCAAAGCTCTATTAGAATGTTTACCTCAACCGGACTTGTAGCAACTTGTCCACTTGGTCGATAGCAGCAAACCAGGCGTTAACGGATTAATCTTATTATAGTAGACCCAACATTATGCAGGCAAATGAACCTGATCAAAACCATGATTTAGCTTAGTTTCACAGCAGTAATAGTGTAGTAGGTTCTCTTCAGAGATTCAATGAGAAGAAACCATAGGCTTTATTACTTTGTGTGCTGCGAAGCAGGCCTCATTTTTCTCCAGGGCCTTCTTGGCGTATTCAAATGCCTCAAAGGTCAGCCTCTTCTTCTCGTCAGCAGCAATGTGAGCGAGGAGGGAGAGGTCACGAGATGCCCGCGCCAGCCTCCACAGGAACTCTGCATCATCACTGGACACACAAATATTGTATTTCCAAAAATGTCATTGCTGAATGGTCAGTAAAATATAGTGGGACAGAAAGAGAAAGAACATTTTAACAGTATTTGGAGGGCATTCAGTGTTGTTTTAAGGCTTAAGTCATCAAGTTCTCTCACGTCACCCCGCTCCTCCGTTCTCTCCACTGGCTTCCAGTTGAAGCTCGCATCCGCTACAAGACCATGGTGCTTGCCTACGGAGCTGTGAGGGGAACGGCACTTCAGTACCTCCAGGCTCTGATCAGGCCCTACACCCAAACAAGGGCACTGCGTTCATCCACCTCTGGCCTGCTCGCCTCCCTACCACTGAGGAAGTACAGCTCCCGCTCAGCCCAGTCAAAACTGTTCGCTGCTCTGGCCCCCCAATGGTGGAACAAACTCCCTCACGACGCCAGGACAGCGGAGTCAATCACCACCTTCCGGAAACACCTGAAACCCCACCTCTTTAAGGAATACCTAGGATAGGATAAGTAATCCCTCTCCCCCCCCCTTTAAGATCTAGATGCACTATTGTAAAGTGACTGTTCCACTCGATGTCATAAGGTGAATGCACCAATTTGTAAGTCGCTCTGGATAAGAGCGTCTGCTAAATGACTTAAATGTAAATGTAAATGTAATCTGACCTTGATTGCTGAGTTCCTGAACGGTACTGTAGCTTTGTCACAGATTTTTACTCGTTAGTACAAAGACCTCAAACTGATGCCTAAACAGTGAGACAACCTGACTTGCAAAATCGTTCTGGATCCCAACCAAACCCAATCAATACATACTACCATTCTGTTTTTGCAATTGTCACTGTCTGTCTGTCTTATACACATGCAATGGACAACACATGCCGTAACATGTTTATGAAATACAGTAGGTCTACCTGTCCTTATACTGTAGCAGAAGCTGGTAGAGTTTCTCTGTCTCCCCACAGCTGTACAGGTAGTCTGCTTGTTCCACAGCCTCCTCAGCTAGAATACAAAATAGAGATTGCAAAATAGAGGTGCCATTAGATAGAGAATCTGGATAGGAAAAAGGCCCAAATCATACATTTGCATGTTTAATCAGGATTTTTTCTGTCTGATTCAATAGCTGTATCCCTTTCAAATTATGTTGATATTACATATAATTAAAACCATTCTGAATTACTAATTTCCAGGTGGTGTGTACCTTTTTCCAGAGCATGGACCACAGTTGCACTCTGCACCCTCCTGTAGGCTTCCACGCCTAGATAAGATAGTACTGGTAAGGTGAGCAAGAATGCAGTTCTTCCACCCTGCACCAGAGAACGGAACAGACAGAGGTAGTTGAGTTGAAGACATAAAACACTTGTCAGTCACAGCCTGATAAAACCAGATATGACTAAAGACTGCTTCACAAGACGTTATATGCTCAGTAGATAGACCAAGCCTATATCAAAAATTCCATCACAGTTACCTCTCTGGCTAGTCTATATTAGACCCCCTGCCCGCCCCCCCCCCCCCCCCTTTCACTACTTGTGAGGAATCCACATGATGTTTTTCATACTGGCTCAGGTCCCTCTGACAGAAAGTAGCCCTAACGAAAGTACCCGAGTCACAACAAATGCAGAGCGACAATTCTGAGGGAGAATTTCAATTGCATACTCCTCGCCTCCTTCTCAAAACCCATTGGAGAAGGTTAGAGGTGCAGGACCTCTGGCTTTCTCATCCAATGAGTTTTGAGAAGGAGGTGTGGAGAGAGGACACGGGGATGATATTAACTGAGATTCTCCCCCTAATCAAGGCAGTAGGCCCCTTGGCCTATTTATTCAAGACACACTGTTGTTGTTTGTCTTGGAACCTGTCCAGGCTTTGCAGGGGAGAAAATCTATTGTATTCAAGTAATATCAAATGAACACAACAACAATAATGACGATAACAACATATCAAATATTGTCAAATGTAATTTATATTGTCATGTTCATTCTCTATCATGTGCATCCTATTATCCTTTCAATAGTGATACTGAACAAATGTTAAACAATGTGCAGAGGCAATCACATCACATAAGAATACCCTACCTACTGTACTGTGTAGCCCTACTGACCTTTCACCTACATCCATTCAGATCAGGATAGTGTATCTAGTTACTGTATGTTTTACATAGATACTTTCAACAAATAGCCTACCACTCTGGTTCTATTCTACCAGGCGCATGTAACACTTTCACACCAGCAATAGGAGAAACTGGGCAGATGACGTAAATGGAGGTTTATTTACGTTAATAGTTGAGGTATTGCTCCTGAAAGTAGTCAAGTATTGTCGATGATATCCTCTGATCTTGACGGCTTTACAAGCAGGTGCCGATAGCACAGTCCGGGCAGCAAATCGCATGAAAGTTGCTCCTGCCATCCTTCTCCCTAATGAAGTCAAGAGCTGAATGATCACTTCTAAGTCTGAGCCGAACAGCCTGGACTTTGAAAGGTAAGAATACGATACAAACGCGGGTCATTCAAGATCGCAATTAGCGAAAACGTTGAGAAACAACACGAACTTCAAATCAGGTTGTTGTAAAGATTGATCGGGCATTTTTACAATTCAACTTGTTTTTCCCACAGTATTTTTTCCGGTATCAAGTGTTCAACTTCGAAACCATTGCATTGGTGGGTATGCTTTGTGGTTAGAGCGTTAGACTAGCAACCATAAGGTTGCAAGATCGAATCCCAAGCTGACAAGGTAGAAATCTGTCGTTCTGCCCCTGAACAAGGCAGTTCCGAGGATGTCATTGAAAATAAGAATTTGTTCTTAACTGACTTGCCTAGTTAAATAAAGGTAAAATAAAATGTTTTTCAAAACGGTTTTTTAATGGCTATCTTAAATGTATCCTGGCAAAATACGTCCTCTGGTTATGGTGTCGACTAGAAACAATAAGCTACTTCATAGGTTCCGTAGTCAGAACGGAAATCAACAGAATATATAATAATAATAATATATGCCATTTAGCAGACGCTTTTATCCAAAGCGACTTACAGTCGTGTGTGCATACATTCTACGTATGGGTGGTCCCGGGAATCGAACCCACTACCCTGGCGTTACAAGCGCCATGCTCTACCAACCGTAAAGGCTTTGCGACAAAAAAAACAAGGATTCTAATTGGAAACATTCAGTGGTCCCTCTCCATTTTGGTCTCGACACTACGCAAAGTATGTATCTGGGACACACCCAAGGCGGGGTTTGGGCCGGAGGGTCCATTCGACACTGAACAGTTGTGGAACAGCTCTTGATCCGAGTAGCACACAGATTACTTCAGGGACTCAGAGTATTGTAAAGTAAACTAATTTAGGTAAGAATATAGTTAATAAGTAATACCGTGCATGGCTTGTTTATGTTTAGCTATTGATGTAAAATTGTTTAACGCGTTGTGTTTCAGGAGCTAATAGAAACCGCTAACGTTAGCTTGCTAGAGAAACAGCAAGCTAGCCAGCTGTCAGTTAACGTTACATGTCAAACCAAAACCAGGATAGAAAGACCGCCACAACTGTTTTCGTTATTATGTCATAGCTAATACTGATATATAGCTAGTTATGTTAATAAATTAGCTAGCTAACAAGTAGCCTAACTCTGCTCCCACGCCCCATCTACAGTATGATTCATTTGTGCTACGTTCAAAACCAAGTGGGAAGGTGATAATTACTATTAGTTAAGTCGTAAATACTAGTTGGATGTGCTTCGAATGCGTTGAGAAACGCTAATTAGCTAATGGTAATTCATAAACTAAAGGTACAGCTATCATGCTTGTAAAATTAGGGTTCAAAAATCATTAGTATTTATTTTCATAAATTATGTTCTGTTATATTTTGACTCCTGAAAGAAAATGCTGTAATTGAGGTCATTTTTTAAGTCTGTGATGCCAGAGGTCAGCATGTGGGAGAAGTCAGAGCTCAGGGACGATAAACGATTTTCTTTCTACACTGAACAAAAATATAAACGCAACATGTAAAGTGTTGATTTCACGAGCTGAAATAAAATATCCCCGAAATGTTCCATACGCACAACATTTTTTTAAATCTCAAATGTTGTGCAGAAATTTGTTTACATCCCTGTTCGTGAGCATTTCTCCTTTGCAAATAATCGATCCACCAGACAGGTGGTATATCAAGAACCTGATTAAATGGCATGATCATTATTTGACTCCCTAGTGGCACAGCGGTCTAAGGCACTGCAGTCCCTGGCTCGAATCCAGGCTGCATCACAGCCGGCCATGATTCGAAGTGCCATGGAGCGGCGCACAATTAGCCCAGCATTGTCCGGGGTAGGCCATCATTGTAAATCTAAATTTGTCCTTAACTGACTTGCCTAGTGAAATAAAATAAAACAGGTGCACCTTGTGCTGGGGACAATAAAAGGCCACTCTAAAATGTGCAGTTTTGTCACACAACACAATGCCACAGATATCTCAAGTTTTGAGGGAGTGTGCAATTGGCAAGCTGACTGCAGGAATGTCCACCGGCGCTGTTGCCAGAGAATTGAATGTTAATTTCTCTACCATAAGTTGCCTCCAACATTATTTTAGAGAATTTGGCAGTATATCCAACTGGCCTCACACCTGCAGACCACGCCAACCTAGGACCTCCATATCCAGCTTCTTCACCTGCGGGATAGTCTGAGGGGGTATTTCTGTCTAATGAAGCCATTTTGTGGGGAAATCGCTCCACTATTTCCAGGTTGCTAAAACAGTTTGCCTAATTTCAGTTTGTGACAAAACAAGCAATGCATAGTGTAGAGAATCATTGTAAGTCGCTCTGGATAAGAGCGTCTGCTAAATGACTTAAATGTAAATGTACCATCTAAACTGCTGTGAAATATATTTTCAATGACCAAAAATATTTTATCTTCAGCTGTTTGAATCTGGTGTACGAAAGTAAAAGACAAACGAAACTTAAGAATGGGAAGCATAGAAATAGCAGACACAGAACAGCTCTACCTCTTCTTCAACTTGCTTTCAATGAGATAGACAGATCTATAACTCACATTTGGCTCAAAAAGTTACATATTGCAGCTTTAACTCAGCTGTATTTATATAATATTTGTAATTTTTAAAAATAAAATAATAATAGCTAATGTTTCCTACTGTAGTGCGTCAACAGTCAGAACAATAGTGACGTTAGACATTTAGCTTAGCTGTTCACACCCTTGCTACTCAGGTTTATTGCCTTGCCTCACAGTTAATGTTGGTAAAGTATCTGTAATAAAAGCAAACTTACACCAAACCTAGTTAGAAAAAACACATCTTTGGATGCTTGTATGTACAGTAGCTCACAGATTGTTTAATTTTGCTTAGGGACATTATCTGTCTCTCCTCTGTTACAGGCAGGTCCAATGGCGACACAGTGTGTGACAAAGGTGGAGCTGACTGTCTCCTGTGAGAATCTTCTGGACAAGGACATTGGCTCCAAGTCTGACCCACTGTGTGTTCTTCTCATGAACACTACTGGGTCACAGTGGTACGAGGTCAGTCACAGATTCTTGTTTGCCCAAGAAACACTGTGACATTGTTAAAATGTTAACTAGGCAAAAAAACAAATTCTCCCCAAAGCCATCATCATGCATAATTAATTCGCTTGAATCAGTATTCCACTTGACTGTTTAGAAAAGCATCTCAGCGTTGTAGAATGGCTAAAGCGAGCATTAACTATTTCCAGGAAGAATCTGAAATGTTGGTCCAATTCAGTATAACTTGATGTTGTTGATTAGTTTCATGAGGGTGTGAGAATGTGTATGTTTTGATTACTAACTGGCTGAATTTTTTGTGTTCGTAGGTGGGCCGCACAGAGAAGGTACAGAATTGCCTTGCGCCAAAGTTTGCCAAGAAGTTCATCGTCGATTACTACTTTGAAATAGTGCAAAAGCTGAAGTTTGTAATTTACGACATCGACAATAAAACTGTTGACCTAAGTGATGATGATTTCCTGGGAGAGCTGGAGTGTACCTTGGGTCAGGTGAGGTCTTTTTCTTTCCCCTCCTCACTTAATAAAGCCCGAGAAGCCGGTGTTTTGGAGGATATATTGGCACGGATGTTGTTAGGCCAAACACCGACTTCGAGGGCATCACTTTTCATATAACAGGTTACCAACATATTCAAATATTGATTGATATATTTTAGTTAAACTTTATTTTGATGAATTTATTCATACTATTTCATTCTTCCACGAGATATAGTCCTGACACAAATCTAGGGTTGCTACCCAAGCTGGCTGGTCGTTTGTTCTATCGGTTCGGTTGCCCGAGACGTGACCCAGTCATTAAGTCTTTTTTAGTTCTGCATCTATGGAACCACCCAGTTGTTCGTTCTAGATGTTATATTGCCATACTGGCTGGCAATATCCCTTGCTTGCTAGCTAGCCAACTACGGCTAACTTAGTCACGTAAAACAGTGCAGCTAGAATAACAGCAAAGTATTTGCATTTGTTTAAGCTGTTTTCTACAGACATTTATTTGTAAGTCTGTAGAAATGATGCTGCTTCATGATTTTGACTGGCTGAGAAGCTGCCTGTCTGTCTCGTCGTTTTATATAAATCTCCACTATTGAAAATCAATTGCTAGTCTAAAAGAAATGGCAGATAATGTCTAGATGCTTTTTACAGTGGAAATCAAGTTAATCAATTGTCTGGCTGGGCTAATGAGACAGTGAATTGCGCAGTGAGATGGAACAGGGTAAATAGGCATTTCAACATCATAGCTTTAGCCGGTGGTAACTTGTGGAATAGACACCGGCTGGATTGCGGTTTTAACCAATCAGCGTCCAGGATTAGACCGACCCATTGTATAAATATTGAAAGACGTTGCAGTCGTCTGTTTTGGTGAATCCGGTCAGCATCCCACTGTCACTCACGTAGAGAGTTAGCATCATGCACAGTGCATACAAACCCCTATGTAGACGTGCAGTGGCTGTGCAATCTGTGACTTGACACTAAAGGTTTCTTTTAACTGTTTGTTCAGGCGGCTGAACAAACAGTCTGTATGGACTTTGTCTGTCTCAAGAGCACCGGTGTCAATGTAGGCAATAAGGCCTGAGGTGGTGTGGTATTCACCCCCCCCTATTTTTTCAGAGTAAAACATATTTCAAAACTTGTATCCTGTATATTCTCTACTTTACGTGCAGATAACTGGCTACAGGTGAGGTTAGATCAACATGAGATAAAGCTGTATCAATGTCTGCATGATCACGTAATGATCACCGTATTCTACATAACAGAACCGAATATAATAGCGTAGTAGTATAACGTTACTATAAGATGAAAACACCACCACATTCTTCTCAACATCGCGTGCCACTAGGCAAAATGCACAGGTAGGCTATGCTAATGCTACAGTTTAACACCATCTGCACTAAAATTAGCTCACTGTACATCATTCAAAACAACACTGTAGGCTACTACGACAACACTTTAACTCAAGATCAAAGTGCATATCCCCATGAAACTGATTTGAGATCAAATGGCTGATTTACTATGGGTAAAACTCATTCCCAATTGAATGCGGTGGTGTTTGTGTCTTACAGTAATGTTATACTATGCTATTATATTTGGTTCTGTTCTGTAGAATACTGTGATCATTATGTGAGATTTTGCAGACATTGATTCAGCTTGATTTAACTTTATTAATAAAACAACCACCATTCGCCTGAGTAGCCTGTTCTCTGCGCATAAAGTAGAGAATAAACATCTGCAGAATCTTCGGGAAGCTCTGGATCTTTTAGTCAGCTGACTAAAGATCCCCCAACCCGAAAAAGTCAGATCCGCAGCCATGGCCTAAAAAGAATCTGGATGGAGCTAAACACAGGCAAAATCCTAGACGAATACCTGCTTCAGTCTGCTTTACACCAGACACTGGGAGAGGAATTCACCTTTCAGTCGGTCAATAAACTACAACACAATGCCAAATCTACATTGGAGTTGCTTACCAAGAAGACGGTGAATGTTTGTGAGGGGCCTTGTTAGTTTGGACTTAAATCTGCTTGAAAAGATCCCCAACACCTTGACAGATATTGGACAAATATTGCACAATCCAGGTGTGCAAAGCTCTTAAGAGACTTACCCAACATGTTTCTAATATGTATTGACTCATGGGTGAATGCTTATTTTTATTAAGATATGGTAGTGTGTTATTTTTCATTAATCTTCAAAAAAAAAGTTATGTTTTTTGTGTTGATCGCTGACAAATCATTTTCAAATCAAATCAAATTGTATTTGTCACATACACATGGTTAGCAGATGTTAGTGCGAGTGTAGCGAAATGCTTGTGCTTCTAGTTCCCACAATGCAGTAATAACCAACAAGTAATCTAGCTAACAATTCCAAAACTACTACCTTATAGACACAAGTGTAAGGGGATAAAGAATATGTACATAAAGATATATGAATGAGTGATGGTACAGAGCGGCATAGGCAAGATACAGTAGATGGTATTGAGTGCAGTATATACATATGAGATGAGATTCGGTCATTCAGTCGCATTTTAAAACCTCTTAGATGTAACAGGAACCTGCGTGGTTCTGGTACCGGTTCCGACTGAAATTTCCGCTTATAAATCGATCTATAGACACCGTAGATCAAAATGGCTTGCTTTGAGCCCTGGTTCCCGCAGACAAACTAGTATTTTTGTCTGAGCATGTGTGATGTAGGATGTGAAATCTGAAACCGCTTGAAACTGGGATGTCCCTCCTACCATTTAATTCGCTCTTCTGACTGTACATAAACTGTCTGAACCCTACATCACAGCCACTGACATGCCTGCAATCGTTACATCGTAGCGCAGCAAGAGATAGTGGTTTCACCACGGTAGGCCATTCAGAGATCGAAAATAATTAATTGATTTTGAACAAACACTTTCTGTTTGTCGTAGACGGACAATGTTGACACGAGATGAAAGGTGAGTTCCTAGCGAGTTCAGGAAGCTAAGATAGAGTTTTGTGAGGCATTCACAGCAATACGTTTTGATCAGGAGATAGCTTTAGAAAATATGCAAATGCTTTCTCTAATGCTAAACATACAAAAATGTATTTTACAGTTATAAGGAAGGTGAAATCTTAGTTAGTCATTTTATAATTTGATTATGCTATATTTAGAAAGCATATGCAATTTCAAGCCTTATTCATAGTTATTGTTGAATGGGAAATAATCATAAAATAGTAAAAATTATAAAATATGAATATGTACTTGAGCTTCTCCTCAAAAGTGATTACACCTTAGCAATTTATAACTAGTTTTACCAGGAAGGTGATATTTTGACCTTTTGAGTATGCAGCATTAATAGTTATAGTTTATGGCCCTCGTGATAAATAATTACTTTTATGGATTGCGTAGATATAATGTTTGATTATATTTAGTTACATTTTAGTGATTAATCCCACTTTGTAACAATGAAATTTGAAGGAGGGTGAATACTTATGATAGTCACAGTACACGATGCAAGGCAGAGCGCCTGGATACAGCCTTCAGCCATGGTACATTGGCCACAAACCCAACATAAATAGAACTGTAAACAAGTATTTCTTCATCATAAATCTGGTACATTGTCTTATATACACACAGCTGAATGCTGTTTCAACCAATCAGCATCCAGAATTCAAACTACCTGGTTTGTAATAGATTTTATAAACCGGGTACCAGTTTATAATAGAGGTAAGACACTTCAGGGGTTTGTGGTATATTGCCAATATAGCATTGCTAAGGGCTGTATCCAGGCACTCCGCTTAGAGTCGCACATAAGAACAGCCCTTAGCCGTGGTATATGGCCAATGTACCACACCCCCTCGGGCATTATTGCTTAAGTGGTCATTTACATTACAAGTGTTTCTTACGCTTCAAATTGTCTTTTCCAGGTGGTGTCTAGTAGAAAGCATACTAGACCACTGGTGTTGAAGAACAACAGGCCTGCAGGAAGAGGAACCATTACAGTGAGTCATTTACAGAGATGTTTGTTGTTTATCATGTTTGTCGTTGTCTTTTTATTTTTTTATTTACTGTTTTATTTTCTTTGTAGATAATTGCTGAAGAAATAAAAGACAACAGGGTGGTGAATTTTGAGGCTGAAGCAAGAAAACTGGACAACAAGGTATTGATACAATATTGAAGAATGTGCACCAAGCACGGGTCATCCCATGAGTGACGAATCTTTTGAAGTGATACTTGCTGCTCTGTAAAGCCAATAATTGAGGGAAATAAAACATCACAATAGTTAGCTGATTTGCTTGTGTCTGTTGTGTGACATTTTATGACTTACAATGTTTTGACATATAAGGCTGTTTCCAGGATTTCTTTGGGAAGTCTGATCCTTACCTGGAGTTCTACAAGCAGACAGAGACGGGATGGCAGCTGGCTCACAGAACGGAGGTACAATACACCATAGACATTTCTATGGAGTACAACACAGACTCTCATACTGCCCATTTCAAAGGAGACTTATTAACTGGTTTTACAACTACATACGACTTCCATTCAGTTATGCAGCACATACTGTACTCCTGGTCTTCTTTTGTATATTGTGAATGTTAAAGGCGGTTTTGTCTTTGTGAAATGTGACGGCAATAACCATAGACTACGTAATATCCTGTTGCACACTAGAGATGGCACGGTTAATCGAATATCCGGATATCCTAACAGACATCAGGACCCTTGTGAGTTCAAATTTGTCAACAATGAAAAAGAGGCCTATTTTAACAATGAAAAAGCGTTGTCTAAATGAAATTGTCCCTGTGACATTGTTGCACACAAGAAATATGACATTTGAAATGCTTAATTTAATAAAACAACAAACGTAAGAATGTCGTGTTTATGTACACCGCATTGAGCCACTGCTGCTTCAGACATGTGGCTTTGACAGTACGTTGTTTACAGTTGGGCATTGTAAATGTAGCCTACAACGTTTTGCTATTTTCCCCACTTCAGGGATTCACCTACATGCGCGCCAACGGATCAATGCAAAATACTCACCAGATATCATTTTTTAAACAATCAGTTATTTGATAGTGAACATCTGACTTCTTTCACCTTTGCTGTTAGCCGAGGCTACCCTTAGCCCAAAAGCTCCCGAGCTAGCACCCTGAAAACAACTGCGCGCTGTTGTGGCATTTTGCATCATTCTGATTGGTCGAGAGTAGCGCATTTCTTTTATTTACTTCGTTATTATTCAAATCGTGAAATAATTTCAAATGCCCATCAATCAGTATTGTGCACTGTGTTCACTGACTGACACTGAAAACAGTATAACATTTGCATGGTTTCCTCCTTTTGTCTAGAAACCCATTACTCTCCTCATATTCTTTGTCCAGATGCCTCTAATGTGATTGAACCAAATGCTATGTAGCTAATCAGTGTCTGCTCTTGTACTGTGTCCAGACACTGGTGTTGTGATACAGATTGTGGTTAGTGGTAATGCAATACAGATAACAGTTACCATATTTGTCCCTGTGCCCTGCATAAATAAGGTGGTGAAGAACAACCTGAACCCAACATGGAAACCCTTCAGGATCCCCCTGCAGTCCCTGTGTGGAGGAGACATGGACAAACATATAAAGGTATGTAGACCCACAACCACACCTGTACCAGTACTAACCTACCTTATACATCAGCAACTCTTACCGCACAGACACTGAACTATTCCATATCTTTTGTATTTGATTTGGGGAATGTTTTGGTGTAACACCTTTTCTGGAATTGTGTGTGGTTTGCATGATAATAACACAGGTAATAACCTTAAGATACGTTCACCTCCACAATTATTGGCACCATTTGATAAAAAGATAAGCAAAAAAGATTGTATAAATAATACAAATACTGAGCTATATTATATGCAAGAAAAGGGGGGAAATTATTATTTTATACGAATACAGTTGCTCAGAGAAAGATTCTGTTTAACAAGTTGTTGTTTTTTGCATCAGAAAGATAGGTGTCAATTATTGGCATCTACTTTGTGCCTCTTCCCCTTGCAAGGATAATGCCACGGAACCTTTTTCTATAATGTTTTGAGATTGGAGAATTTAAAATTGATTAAATGTTTAAATGTTGTGTCACTGATCTACACACAATACCCCATAATATCAGAGTGGATTTTGTTTGTAGAAATGTTTTGAAATTAATTTAAAAAAATGTGTAGCTAAAATGTCTTGAGTCAATAAGAATTCAACCCATTTGTTATTGCAAGCCTAAATAAGTTCAGGAGTAAAAATGTGCCAAGCAAATTGCATAATAAGTTGAGTAATAGTGGTTAACATGATTTTTTAATGACTACCCTATCTCTGTACCCCACACATACAGATACTTGTGAGGTTCCTCAATCGAGTTGTGAATTTCAAGCACAGATTCAACCACAAAGACCAGGGATGTTTATCAATGCCTCGCTTAGAAGGGCAGGCACCGATTTGGTAGATGTCAACAACAGCAAAAAAGCAGATGCTGAATGAATATCTCTTAATTAAGTTAATTACACTTTGGATGGTGTATCAATACACCCAGTCACTACAAAGATACAGGAGTCCTTCCTAACTCAGTTGCCAGAGAGGAAGGAAACTGCTCAGGTATTTCACCATGATGCATTGGCGACAATGGCAATTTAAAACAGTTTAATGGTTGTGATATGAGGAAACTGAGGATGGATCAACATTTTAGTTACTTCACAATACTAACCTACATGACAGAGAGAAAAAGAAGCCTGTACAGAATGGGGGGGATGGGCGTAAAGAAACATGGGCGTATGGGCGAATGGGCGTAAAGAAATTAACTTTTTGTCTAGAATAGAAAGTGTTATGTTTGGGGCAAATCCAATACATCACGAGTACTACTCTTCACATTTTCAAGCATGGTGGTGGCTGCATTATGTTATGGGTATACCTATCATCGGCAAAGACTAGCTATGGCAGGGGTGTCAAACTCATTCCATAGAGGTCCTAGTGTCTGCTGGTTTTTCGGTTTTCCTTTCAATTAAGACCTAGACAACCAGGTGAAGGGAGTTAGTGATCTAAATTCATCAATCAAGGACAAGGGAGGAGCGAAAACCTGCAGACACTCGGCCCTCCGTGGAATGACTAAGATGTTTTTTTGGGGATGGTAAGAAAAGGAATACAGCTAAACACAGGCAGTTTTGACTTAAATTTGCTTAAATCTATGGCAAGACCTGATCATGGCTGTCTAGCAATGGTCAACAATCAACTTGACAGAGCTTGAATAATGGGCAGATATTGTACAATCCATGTGTGCAAAGCTCTTAGAATCATAAAACAAGGGACGAGATGTTAAAAACTGTCCATTGTGCCAATAGATGGAATGCACTCAAGATTTGCGTGATGTTGACAGTGGCATGGGAGGTTTATTTCTTAGACTGGGTTAAGATGTCAATTTTGGGACACATCCTCAGTAGTGTGCTTTCGAATCAGTGGGTGTTTCGGCCTTTAATCACTAAACACCCTCATCAAAGGTGGCCAGCTAAAGGGTGATCAAGCCTTAGCTTGTGTCCCATGCCCAATTGCGATGTCCCACGTGACTATGCAAGGCAGGGGCGTCCTCTTCCCTGAGCCAGCCCTACAGCTGACCGCATACCTCATATGCCCTCCTCAAGTTGGAGGGATCTGAATTGGGTTCTCGGGTGGGGGGTCATGAAGTTATAGCCCAGCAAGGGTACTTCCGTTTGATCCAGATCTACTGGCTGGCTGCCTCTTTCAGCTGCTTGAGAAACTGCTCTGACGGTCTGCCGCAGAGCCTGTCCATGGATTCCAAGTTCTTTCAGCAACCTGATGGTGGAAGAAGCCACGAATCCTCTGCATCCCACTTCAACTGGCCAGACTTTTGCATTCCATCCACGCTGAGTTGCGTCTGCTGCCAACTCTGTGTAAGCTTTCTTACGCTCCCTCTTCAACAGAGTTTTCCCACGGGACTGTGAGCTCTATGATGTATTTCGTGAAGGGGACCAGAGTACCATGTCTGGCCTAAGGTTGGTAGAAGCAATCTCAGGTGGAATAATTAGTTGCTGGCCAATATCCAAGCATCTTCCAGTCCCGGGCCATGGCTAGGTGTCCAGTTTCTGGCTTTGTAGGAGGATACTTGGGCCTTTTCTGTCCCTCCCGGATGAATGTTGTTGTTTTGGTCGGGATTGCTTGTTTTTCGGAGGTAATGAATGGTTGCACTCCTCTTGGTCTCAAGTGCTGCAGCCAGGCTCTTGAGGACCTGATTGTGCCTCCAGGTGTAGCGGCCTTGTGAGAGGCTGGTCTTGCAACCTGTCATTATATGCCTGAGAGTTGCTGGAGCTGGGCAGAGGGGGCAGGTCTACCATTGATGTAGATTTTTTTGGTGATGGAAGCACATCATAAACAGCTCTTATGATGAAGCTGATGTTGCTCCATTTGCCAAAGCTTACTCCAGTTGATCTTTCTCCTCTCCAGGCCTTCCAACCGATTGCCCTTGTTTAGCAAGAGAGACAGCCTTTGCACTTCTTGCAGTCTCCTCCTGTCTGCGCACCTCCTCGACCACCAGATGTTGTTGCCTTATGGAACGTTGGTTTGCTTGCTGCCAGGCCAAAGCCTCCTCTTCCATGCTGGATATTCTCCACAATGTCTTGGTGTCTCAGGGCTGATGTTGCTTGCTGCACAGCCTTGGATGATGTCCATTTCCGTCCAGTTTGTAGGGGAGGTGCAGCCTTGCAATGGTCTGGTCTTTGGAGTCCTTCAATGTCATCTGAAGTCTTACTTTAGAGCACTTGTCTCTTCCGTTAGACTTGTAAGGTAGTTCAAGGACCCCTTTGCCATAGACCTCAGGCATCGTGGGACACCCAGCCATTTCTTCACTTATGAGGTAATGGTTTGCTCCATCTTCTCCACTGTTGTTATTGGGACCTCATAGACGGTGGTGGCCAAAACGGGGAGAAGTCCAAACTGTGACCAGGAGCCTCCCAGGCAGTAGGGTCTTGTTGATGTTCTCAAGACCGTCGGCGATGTCCTGCCTTACTTGCTGCACTTGATCTTTATCCCGGAGGCTTTCGTTGTACCATCTACCCAGGCTCTTGATGGGTTGCTCAGACACCGTTGGTATCGGGTCATCTCCAATGCAGAACCTCACCTCTATAAGCTGTCCCTTGACTATGGAGATGCTTCGAGATTTGCTTGGCTTGATTTTCATCCGGGCCCACTTGATGTTATCCTGCAGTTTTGCAAGTAACCGCCTGGTGCATGCTGCAGTGGTGGTCAGTGGAGTCATGTCATCCATGTATGCTCGGATAGGTGGGAGACATTCCTTATTCTCTCACCGCCGACCACCCATCTCGATGCCCTGATGATGACTTCCATGGCCATAGTGAAGGCCAGAGGAGAAATTGTACAGCCTGCCATTATGCCTACTTCCAAGCGCTGCCATGTTGTTGTGAAGTCAGGTGTTGTGAAACACAATTGCAGGTCTTGCCCTTTACCAGTGTAGTGATGGGTTCTGTACCCAGAGGAGTTCATGGGAAACTGAGCCAAAGGCATTGGCCAGGTCGAAAAGATGACATGATGTCCTTCTTAGCTGTTTAGATCTGGTGCCAAATCATACTAGTATGTTCCAGGCAACCAGGGAAACCAGGAATGCCTGCTTTCTGTACAGATGTATCAATGTACTTGTTCCTTTCCAGATAAGTGGACAGCCTCTTGTGCTATTATACTGAAAAAGATCTTCCCTTCGAGATTGGTCGGAATTGACTGATGTCTGTCGCATCCTTCTCTTTCGGGATTAGCACACCACCAGCCCTTCGCCATGCCTTTGGTATTATTTCCTTCTGCCACACTATCCTCATGAGCCTCCAAAGAAAGCGTAGAACATCCGGGGCGTTCTTGTAGAGCTTGTATGGTACTCCATTAGGCCCAGGAGCCGAGGCCGCTCTTGCTCTTCGGACAACGTTCTCTACTTCCCTTCATTTTGGAGGGTCAGTATCCAGTTTGAATTCTGGTGGTTGAATAGGTGGGATGTCATGTGGGATGATTATCTGCTCATGCCTTTTCATGTCCTGGTGGACCTTTTCCAGATGTTCTTCCAGTTCAGGCTTTGGAGTTTTTAGGATCCCGCACTTTTCCTTTGCGAAGAGATCTTTGACAAACGTAGTTTGTTTTATAGAACTGTGTTCTTGAGTGTTCCTTCTTCCTACGAAGTTTCCATAAGTTTTCCGCTCTTCGCAAGGTTGCCAGCCGACATGTAATGTCTGCTTGGAGTAGCATGAGACCTTCTCTCTCTGCATCAGAGGCCTTCTTCCACTGCTTCCTCAGCTGCCTTCTCTCTCTGACAAGTATCTCAACCTGCCTCCTAGATTTGGCTGGCGCGGGTGGTGTCTTTCCACTTCTCATTTCGTTTACTCCAAAGCGCTCTTCTCCGTAGTGGTAGATGATGTCTCCCATCCTTTCAAGCTTTTTCTCTGCTGTTCCTACCTGTTGTTCCAAGACTTTTGTCAGGTCGTTGTTGATTGTTTCCCACTCTCTCTTTTCAACAGCTTTGGGCCACTTCACACTCGGTCTGTGCCCTTTGATCTTTTCCTCTTTTAGAGGTCTCTGTGGTTGGGTGTGTTCATCCACCGGCATTTCTGTGCTTGTGTTATCCTCCTCGGTTACAGGGGTGCTGATGCTCTGTGAACTTTGGTTTGCGTCCGGTCGCTGTGCTTCATTGATTTGACTGGCTGCTTCGTAAGAAGTACTGGTCAATGCGAGGTCCCTGTCTCTGCTCTCCCAAGCACCTTTTCCTCCCTTGATGGATCCTTAACCCCCTTGCCGATGTTACTCTCTCCCAACCACAGCTGCGCACCTGAAATGTGTGTCCTGCTGTTGTTATGGTTGTCTCATGTGCTGTGTTCCTACTCGTAGTCGTTTCCGTTCCTGGGTCCGTAACCGTGTGATCAGTCGTTGAGCCATCTTGCGGGGGCCCCAGCTCTCGCAGGCTCTAGGGGTATGTTCCTTTGTTGACTTTCAGTAGAGACTTACCAAAAAACGACTCAGCTGTGATCGCTGCCAAAGGTTCTTCTACAAAGTATTGACTGAGGGCTGTGAATTCTTATGTAAATGAGTTATTTCTGTATTTCATTTTCAGTAAATTTGCTAAAACTTCTCACTTATGTTCTCACTTTTATAATGTGTTATTGTATGAATACTTTCTGGAGACAATGTATGAAGGGCAAAAATAATTACCCCGTCTCTTAATTGTTGAGTTCTTTGCCTTTCTCCAATGTGATGGTTGACATGTTTTTTTAAAGTATTTTTTATTCTTTTTTTTTTTTTTTTTTTTTTTACATGTGGGTTGCCTCATTTTTATTCCCCAGTGAAACAGGAAGCTATGGTTGGCCACAATAAATTTCCTTAAACTGAGATTAACTTGAAAAAAGTAGAATGTTAATGCAGATTTTATAAGACTTCAGGGGTGCCAATCATTTTAAAACCTATCTTTTTCAGATTTTTTTGTATTAGTTTAACAGTCTCTTTCTCTGAGCAATTGTATTAGTGTAAAATAATATAATTTCCCCAATTTGAGGGCATACAATATAGCTTAGTATTTGTATTATTTATATTATAGTCTTTTTGTTGCTTATCTTTATTAAGGGTGCCAATAATGTTGGAGGTGACTGTACTTGTTAACAGTTTTAAACAGAGCGGGGGGAAAATAACTGCATTAACTCTCACGTTTTATAGTAGATTTTAAATGGTTATCGTTCTCTACTATTAGCTAAGTGGACTACTACTGTACATAATCTGTACAGCATTTGAGGGCATTGATTGATGTTGACAATTGGTGATTTTTCAGCTGTAAATACCCCTAATGCAGTCTTTTAAGGAACAACTGATACCCACACTGGAGGACATGTGAGTTACCCTCGGACCTGGGTTCAAATTTTTGGAGGTTTGATTGAGCCTGCCTGTGCCTACACTTTAAGGACTCTTTCATTGGTTTCAATGTCACAGACAAGCTCAATCGAGCAGGAAACAAATCTTATTTAAACCCAGGTCATCTACCGTCATCAGCCCGGTGTGTGTCCAACTCCAACCTCATGTGCCTTCAGTAGAAGGGTGAAGTGACTAGTCAGTAGTGGAAGACTGGAGTGGGTGGGGAACACTTACCCTGTAGTAGGCTGTATCCATCCTGTACTGATAGCCACAGTTCCAGCCCTTCCATAGACATCCATATTGTCTTTGTTGGACAAATGGCGGAAGTTGATGAAGCCTCTGTCATCATGGCATCTTTTTGTTGTGCATTAGTGTTAGTTAACTTGTGTTACCTTTGCTCTGAGTTTGGTTTGCCGTCTTGGTTTGGTGTTTTCCATTGCATGATCTTGTTCACCCGCGGTCTGATTCTTACTGAGTGTGATGTGAATGATGTTTGTTTGGGGTTTGAAACCGTTCGTGTGTTCACCTTTTTGAGGAGTCGTTTTGTGGCTTGTTGCTAACCTGTTAACTCCGACTCTATGCTCGTCCTAAGGTGGAGTGCTACGACTATGACAATGATGGATCTCATGACCTCATTGGAATCTTTGAGACCACCATGACACGTCTGCAAGAGGCAACGCGCTCCTCACCGGTGAGATTGAGTGCAAGGGTTACTCTGCGTGTGTCAGCCTGTGTGGTTCTTCTCATCCTTGCTCCTCTGTCCCTCCCCAGGCTGAGTTTGAGTGTATCAACAGTAAAAAGCAACAGAAGAAGAAGGGATACAAAAACTCTGGTGTGGTGAGTGTGAAGCTGTGTCAGGTGGTGAAGGAGTATACCTTCCTGGACTACATCATGGGAGGTTGCCAGATCAACTTCACTGTGAGTAAAGATTTCTCTCTAAATGACCTCTAGCACAGAAATGGTTCTTTCATGCAGAGTTTTTCTGTGTTGTACATCACACTTGTCTGTTTTTATTATTCATTGTCTTTCAATTTGTGTCCTATGCCTGCCAGCAAAAATGTATTGAATAAAGTTCATTGACTTGAACTGCCGCCACAATAAGCCTTGTCTCTCCGTCTCCCTCTCATGTGTAGGTGGGTATTGACTTCACAGGGTCAAACGGTGACCCCAAGTCTCCCCAGTCTCTCCACTACATCAGTCCACAAGGGGTCAATGAATACCTGTCTGCCATCTGGTCCGTTGGCATGGTGATCCAAGACTATGACAGGTAATCTGACCTGTACTACTCCCCATATGCTACATTATATATGGTGCAGTGTCTGGGAAACTCACACCCATAATATGCTGAATTATTTATTTTTCCCCATGTAAATGCAATGGTGCTGTATGTTTTTGCTTGAACTGCCTGCCCCTGGAACTGTTGGATGCAAAAATACCATTATTGCCCTTTATCTGGCTTTGCATTCTGTTAACCTTAGGCAATAGTTGTTTGTGTGAATGTTAATGATTAGGATAGTGTGTGTGTGTGGATTTTCATGTTTAATGATGGAATGTGCTGATGCAAGTTAGCTCTTTAGTTAGGCTGAGGTGGTTTCCATAGACGAGGTGTGAGGATATAATCCTGCCTCTTAGTTTCCATTGTGGTTTTATCATTGTTTTGAATGATAGGGAAGTATCTGACTGAAATGTTCCCTGCAGTGACAAAATGTTCCCTGCCTTTGGCTTTGGAGCACAGATCCCACCTACCTGGCAGGTAAATATGGATTTTCATATTTATTTATTTATTTTATTTCACCTTTATTTAACCAGGTAGGCAAGTTGAGAACAAGTTCTCATTTAGAATTGCGACCTGGCCAAGACAAAGCAAAGCAGTTCGACACATACATCAACACTGATTTACACATGGAGTAAAACAAACATACAGTCAATAATACAATATAAACAAGTCTATATACGATGTGAGCAAATGAGGTGAGATAAGGGAGATAAAGGCAAAAAAAAGGCCATGGTGGCAAAGTAAATACAAAATAGCAAGTAAAACACTGGAATGGTAGATTTGCAGTGGAAGAATGTGCAAAGTAGAATGCATATGGTGAACATCATTATCTCTTGTGGACAGATGCATGTAACAGGATAATGCAAGAAAACCCTATCACAAACTAATAGCAAAATCACATTTGGTCGCCACTGTTAGCTAAACGCTAATGAGCGAAAACGAACAAACTAATTGCAAATCCACAAAGTCAAACAAGCTAGCTGCTAACGAATGTCATTTTTGGTGAGTGTGGACATTTTATGAGCGAAATTGTGCAAATGAACAAAGTTGTGATGCTACTCTTCCTTCAAAAAAGCATGCATGTGTACACAGAGCAGAGAAGAGAACGAAGGAGTAAAAAACACTAGTAGGAAGCTCAGGGAAAAAATGTCATCCAGAGCTCTGACTTCTGGCAGAAAGACATTATACGATATCTGATGGCAAACATTTAGTAGTGAATTGCATGCAAGTATAACATCGTCAACTCCTGCACTGCATAACAGGGACTCGCCGGTAGAAATAGAACGCTATGGACTCACCAGCTCCCACTTTCTCCCGTTGTGATATTTACAAACACCTGACTGGCTCAGCTGTTCTAGGGAACTATGGTAAGCATCATAATGTAAAATGTAACCATTGAAATGAAGAACGCAGTCTGCTTTATCTCCTAACGTATTGCACAAGTTAACAGCAGGGATTAACTTTAAAAAGTAGCCACAAATATTACATTTTGTTGAAAAACTTCAAAGAAACAGGTTTGATGGTATTGAAAAACCATCCCATGGCTTTTCCCAAATACCCTGGTATATGGCATATACGGAATACCGTCCAACCCTACCATGTAACTAAGAAATTTGCTGGAAAGAAAGTTAATTTTTTTGTTGAATAGTCATGACTGGTTTGAGATATCCTTCTCCACTGTCATTTTACGACGGCTATCATTGCTACTTAACGCAGATCCAAGTTCAGTTTTGATATCCAATGTTGTCATTAGCGTAGGGTTAGCTGGACATTTCTGATTGGTCTAAGAACTGTGACAACTGTGGCAATTGTCAGCCTCTCCCCGCTTGACTATTTAGTGATTTTGCCAACACAGCCAGATATTCACAATCTTTAACCCTTAACTTTGTTTAAACAATTGTATTTGTTGATTTAAATCAGACTTTATTAATGCAATGAGTAATCCAGGAATGTCATATGTTCATTGACACAAGAAAAAAACTCTACAGCACTCAATGACTAAAATGAAAGGCTAAATGAATTCCAGACACAAAGGGTCCGTGGAGCTCTACCTTCTCACCAATCTATTAGGCAAGATTTTAGTTCTGCGTTTCTGAGATTGTGAACATCGCGATCCCGCATTAAATGACGTTCAGTTTTTAAAGGCTTCATAAATTTGTCTGGCAGACATATCAGTGTGGATGACGGATCACCACCTCAAGCTGAACTTCGGCAAGACGGAGCTGCTCTTCCTCCCGGGGAAGGACTGCCCGTTCCATGATCTCGCCATCACGGTTGACAATTCCATTGTGTCCTCCTCCCAGAGCGCTAAGAACCTTGGCGTGATCCTGGACAACACCCTGTCGTTCTCAACTAACATCAAGGCGGTGGCCCATTCCTGTAGGTTCATGCTCTACAACAGGGGTGTCAAAGTCAAATGGACGGAGGGCCAAATAAAAAATTTAGCTACAAGCCGAGGGCCGGACTGTTCGAATGTTCATTGAAAATTTTTAAATGACGCATATAGTCTAGTGAACCTAATTGAACCTACTGAAAACCTAACAAATATATTCCAATATGATCAGATAAATAAAGCAATATTTTCTTATGGCTCTGTCAGTAATCTTTAATTTTCAACAGACACAAAAGACAAATTTCCTTTATATAAAAATCCCCATAACATGAACATTAAATGAAAGAAACTGGTATTCAAGGTACCATCAGTAGCCTATATTTTCTATTTTAGCAAAAGTGGGCTAAATTTACTTCAAAGAAAAAAACAATAATAGCAATTTTCTATCATCCACTCAACTGAAATATTTTTAAAATATAATTGGATTGAAATACAATAAAATAAAGTGCAAAAATCTATTAATCAAAAACAACACTTTGTTTAAGGAGAAGTAACATGCAGTGAAAACAAATATTAAACTTTAACTTTTAAACTTGAACTGAGTAAAAACTCTAAATATGTGATTGCACAGTAATGTTCACTTGTTTGAGGTTGAGGGTGATACTTGGTGGTGTCCCATCTTTTCCACAAGTTCATCAATGTTCGGGGTAAGGCTCTGAGCTGAGGAAATCCTCAGAATTGAGTGGAGGTGTTCAGCAGTAAGTCGACTTCTGTGTGATGTTTTGTTCAAGTTCATCAAAGAAAACAGTTGTTCACACAGGTATGTGCTGCCAAACATAGACAACGTTTGAGCAGCCTGGATGCGCAGCTGGGGCATTGTCGGGGAGGAAACGGGCGAACTCCGCAGCACCCACTGCCGCATATTTTGCCCTCAGTGCATCATTGCATTGGAGGTCAATCAACTCCATTTGGAGGTTTGGTGGTGAGCTTTCCACGTCAACAGCAAATGGGTTACCGAGCAGTTCCAACCTGCTTTTTGTGCTTCAAAGTCAGCAAATCGGCGTCGAAAGTCAGCGGCAAGCATACCTATTTTATCAGCCAACTGTGCGCTCGGGAACGCACTGGTAGAGAGCTTCTCTTTCATGGTCTGGCAGCTGGGAAAGTGGCTCAAATTTTCTTTCCGCATCTGCGTCTCCCACAGAGTCAGTTTGGTTTTAAATGCCTTCACTGTACTGTACATATCAGAGATGACACGATCCCGACCCTGCAGCTGCAAGTTCATTGCATTCAGATGACTCGTAATGTCACACAGAAAAGCCATTTCACACAGAAACATTTCGTCTCGGAGTTGTGTTGTGTCTTTCCCTTTGCTGTCCAAGAACAGACAAATCTCCTCACGAAGCTCGAAACATCTTTGAAGCACCTTTCCCTGGCTTAGCCATCGCACCTCTGTGTGATAAGGCAAATCACCATGCTCCGTTTCTAACTCCGTCAGAAATGCCTTGAACTGACGGTGATTCAAACCTTTGGCTCTGATAAAGTTAACTGTGCGCGTGATGATGCTCATTACATGCTCCATTTTCAAGGCTTTACCGCACAACGCTTCCTGGTGTATGATACAATGATAAGCTGTCAGCTCACCTGTCGCGTTTTCCTCTTGCATCTTTTCCCGTATCTTCCCCACCAGTCCGCTCCTGTGTCCACACATCGCAGGTGCTCCGTCGGTTGTCAAACCCACGAGTTTTTCCCAAGGCAGCTCCATCTCATTTACACATCTTGACACCTCTTCATACAAATCATGCCCCGTAGTTGTGCCATGCATAGGACGTAAAGCCAAAAACTCCTCTGTCACGCTTAGGCTGGAGTCCACTCCGCGGATGAAAATTGACAACTGGGCAATGTCAGAAATGTCGGTGCTCTCATCCACAGCCAAGGAATATGCAATGAAATCTTTTCCCTTTTTCACAAGCTGCTCTTTTAGATTGATGGACAACTGGTCTACTCTCTCGGCAATGGTGTTTCTGCTCAGACTCACATTTAAAAAGAGTTGCCTTTTTTCTGGGCAAACTTCGTCACAAACTTTAATCATGCAGTTTTTGATGAAATCCCCTCCGTAAATGGCCGGGCTGATTTAGCGATCTCTTCTGCCAAAATAAAACTGGCCTTGACAGCAGCCTGGCCTTGTGATTTGGCTTTTTTGAACAGAGCCTGTCGAGATTTGAGGCCTCGTTTTAATTCCTCTGCCTTTTGTAGCCTTTGTTCCATGTCCATATTCTTGTTTTTGTCCGCGTGTTTCGTTTCATAATGTCGTCTCAGATTATACTCTTTCAGTACCGCCACACTTTCTCCACACAGAAGACACACAGGTTTTCCAGCTACCTCCGTGAACAAATACTCCGACTCCCACCTTGTTTGAAACCCCGGTTCTCAGTGTCCACCTTCCGTTTTGCCATTTTTGATGGGTATCTGAAAGTTAATTTTACTGTGATGCTGACAACTGCTGTGCCAATAAATATTGAAATGAAGCAGCCTACTGCTCGGTGCGTCACCGTTGCATTGTGGGAAATGTAGTATTGGTGCGTGTAAAAGATCTGCGGGCTGCCGGCTTGCTGCGGTCTGCGGGCCGGTTCTAATAACAAATCAAGATCATCCCAGGGGCCGTAAAAAACCTTCTCGTGGGCCGGATGTGGCCCGCGGGCCTTGACTCTGACATATGTGCTCTACAACATCCGCAGAGTACGACCCTGCCTCACACAGGAAGCGGCGCAGGTCCTAATCCAGGCACTTGTCATCTCCCGTCTGGATTACTGCAACTCGCTGTTGGCTGGGCTCCCTGCCTGTGCCATTAAACCCCTACAACTCATCCAGAACGCCGCAGCCCGTCTAGTGTTCAACCTTCCCAAGTTCTCTCACGTCACCCCGCTCCTCCGCTCTCTCCACTGGCTTCCAGTTGAAGCTCGCATCCGCTACAAGACTATGGTGCTTGCCTACGGAGCTGTGAGGGGAACGGCACCTCAGTACCTCCAGGCTCTGATAAGGCCCTACACCCAAATAAGGGCACTGCGTTCATCCACCTCTGGCCTGCTCGCCACCCTACCACTGAGGAAGTACAGTTCCCGCTCAGCCCAGTCAAAACTGTTCGCTGCTCTGGCTCCCCAATGGTGGAACAAACTCCCTCACGACGCCAGGACAGTGGAGTCAATCACCACCTTCCGGAGACACCTGAAACCCCACCTCTTTAAGGAATACCTAGGATAGGATAAAGTAATCCTTCTCACCCCCCTTAAAAGATTTAGATGCACTATTGTAAAGTGGCTGTTCCACTGGATGTCATAAGGTGAATGCACCAATTTGTAAGTCGCTCTGGATAAGAGCGTCTGCTAAATGACTTAAATGTAAATGTAAATAAAGACATAATGCCTTTATAAGCACTACATGTGTTAGAAAGCATCTGTCATGTGGCGTAAATACCCATGTCGAATGTGACATAACCCACTGTCAAATATGATGTAAGCACATGCTTTATAAAGGGTTGCATGTAGTGATGAGGAATGGTATACGCTCTGAAGTGATGTCCTGTCACATTACACCTAATCTCATTCCCAGACACTTCTGCCACAATGCCCGGAAGGTCGGGTGGCCCAACGCACCAAACTTGGCCTTCATTAGTTAGGGTTAGGTTTAAAATCACATTTTAAGAAGATGGATGGGCAGGGATTAGCAATAATTATGACTTTTTGACTGCGTTAAATAGTGACAATGACAAATACTTTACTCAGTAAGGTCACTCCCTTAGAATTCTATGGTCACTCCCACTAAGGCCAACTTTGAATGATTGATGTCCCAGGCTTATATGTGCTGTGTGTGCAATAGTCTGGGGAGGACGTTACACCAATACACTCTTACCTTGAAGAAAGCCCCCCAACCTAAAGAAATTGAAAATGTATTTTTTCTGGAACCAAGTTACATGTTCCTCAGTAAACGAACACGCACACAACAAAAACAAGCCATACCGCGCGGTGCTGGGCCCAGTCAAGTCTTTGACACATTCACCCACTTCCCCTTGCTGAAAGATTAGCCACAAAATGTTGGCACCAATGTAACAGGTTGTAATCGAGGCCTGGACTCCAACATGGGAACAGAAGAGGAATACTTGGTGCGTTAGTCTCAGGTTGGACTATTCCAAATCATCTTGGTTCTGACACATACACACACAAGCTTTTCCCTACAGTAACCTGTGGATCGTGAGAATCTTCATAAATCAGCAGAATGTTAATAACTTATTTAATGACACTTTATGTAGTGTCCTGTAATACTTAGTTTGAAGTGAGACACCTTCGGTCATTCATAAGACATCCATAAAGACTATCGCATGACACTATACTTAATTTAAAGTCAGATCCATTTGGTAATTTTATAACACATACATACATTTCTTGTATCATGACACTTGTGTTTTTTTTTTACATTGGATAAAAGTAGAAACTCAGAGCTAGAAAATGGTATATCATACACTACAGTTGAGGAACAATGGGAAAGTAATTCTACTTTGAAAATTGAAACACTTGTAACCCCACTTTTGAGAAAATAGCCCTTGAATGTTTTGGTACACCTGCTGGAGAGATTTTGTCTACACCCATTCAGCATTGTTCACACCCTCTTAAGCTTTAGCCCCACCCATCTCTTTAAGGATTCACATGTGAGGCCATGTGCGAAACAGAGTGAGTACGGTACAAGCAACCAAAGATTTCAAGACTAAAGGCTGGTTTATACTACGTCTATCGACAGTTGTCACAGTGACATCATGAACATTCTATTGTCATTATGAAATAGTATAAACACAAAAACGACAGGCTGCATGACATCAGCAGCCTGTTAGTCCAAAATAGCGTAGTGTATTTTAACAACAAATCCATCTGTTTAAAAATGTATTTAGTATATGTCAATCTAGCAAACCATGCAACTTTCTAACCAATGTTTTGGTTTGTTTCTTGC
Source organism: Oncorhynchus gorbuscha (assembly GCF_021184085.1). NCBI lineage: Eukaryota > Metazoa > Chordata > Actinopteri > Salmoniformes > Salmonidae > Oncorhynchus > Oncorhynchus gorbuscha. The sequence continues at coordinate 58,607,794 of NC_060184.1, forward strand.
TTGTTAGCTAGCTAACGTTAAGTTCGCTGGCTAGCCAATTCAAATAATGACCATATCATAGCTTACAATGTCTTAACTTTAGCTAATTTGTATTCATTTTTACAGAAAATAAACTCACAATAAGATAATTATTTACAAGTTAATGGCGAGCTAATTACCGATAATAGCTTATAGTTGTGAGTGCGATGAAATAAAAGCAGGGCATTCTACTGGACAATTTTTGAACTTGGACACTGTCTCGTTTGCCTAACGTTATATCCTAATTAGACTTTGGTGCAGGTCATGTTGTTCTTCACATTACCGTCTCTGGTAAGCACACATATCAAGTCAAATCAAAGTGTATTTGTCACATGCACAGGATACAGAAGGTGTAAACAGTACAGTGAAATGGTTACTTGCATAATGGAGTCTTTTGTTTAATCCCAACTCAAAACGTTACTACCATGCATGAATCTGCAGGTAGCTAAAGCGAACCAACTAGGTTTAATGTTAGCTAGCTAGCTAACCGTATGCTTTACCTTGCAATGAAAATGACTGACAAAATTAGAAACGTATATCAGAAAATGTTGCTCGTGAGACTCTTACCAGTATACATGGATGAATGCTTCTCCCTCTGTCACAGATGCCATGGTTGCCCTTAGTTTGAAGATATAGTCCAGAGACACGTGTTTTATACAACAGCCTTCTGTGTGTTCTCATTTCGACTCCCTCCGCATATTTGCAATCAAACGGCAGAATTTTTTCCATCTCCTTAGCTATCATACTCTGCTTCCACTGGCCACTGATTTCAAAACTCTGTCTTCCAGAAAGTGGAGAGCATTAGCAACACTTTTGCAGTTCTTCTTTCATAAAAGCCACATTAGAAAGGATTACCTGAGCAGCTCATGTTACAGAGAAGTGTGCCACATGGTAGACCAATCTGAACTCATCATGTCCAGCCAATAATGGCTATTTGGAAGGTTCCTGACTCTTTCTGTGGCTAAACCAACTAGGCTTGTATTATAACAATTTTATTTATATTTACAGATGACATACACATTTGTTATTAAGGCACATGAAAGTTCCATGTTCCTGTTTAGTAGTGATGTGCGACCATACGCCTAGTTTCCTGAAACAAGTCATTAACTATTAAGGTCAGACACCTATGGTCATTCATAACACATACATAAAGGCTTAATTATTTATACACAAATGTATTAACACTTAGGGAATTATCACTAACAGCTGAAACAATAATCATTAGACATGTTTAAACCATACATTTTATTTGTACATTTTTGAAACAATACAAATACATTAAGTTTCAAAAAGTTCAGCAATGCAATTACATGAAATAGTACATGGGGCTGTGAATAGTGTAGCTTGTCCGTGAGCTGGCGGACGAATGGTTCTTGCCGCTCTTCCTGCTGGAGGTACTGCATGTTGGTTCCTACCTTAAAGTAACATCAGAGAAAGTTAGCAGGTCTGTTAGGAAATGCCTTTGTCACAGCATCTGGATAAGGGGAAGATTGGGAAACTCCAATTCATATTATAATGTTATACTATAAGTAGTATATTATACTACTTTAATTTACAAATCTCATGATGTGACATGGCTCTATCAAGGGGATTTGTATTTATCTGAGCCTGCTAGCTAGCTAAATGTAATCTAACTGCTGTGATGTCACCGACATTATTTGAAACAACGACTGAGCTAGCTACAGTATGTAATTTAACTCGACACTTAACTACCTCAGTACAAACTAATTTAAATGTAAAAAAAAAAAAAAAAAGCTTAACTTGTTTTTCGCTGTCCAGTGGCATTTGTTTTGCGAACTCATCACCCGATCAGCGTCTCGTCAGCAACACTAAAAAAGTACTGCCTGATCATGGATTTTCAGAAATGTTCTAAATAAATATCCCCACCATTCATGATATATGTCTACAAATTAACAATGATTCATATTTGTTCATATTTAAGTGACATTTGAATTCAATCTGGCTTTTAAAACCTGTTCCATGGTCAAGTAAATGCACACAATGCGAATCACTGTATATGGAATACATATTTGCTTAGAGCAAGAATCATTCTCAGTGCAGCAGTATAGGTATTTTAGGGAATGCTCAGTAGGGTCTGTAGAATGCATATATGATGTGATTTCATGGGGCTCTGAATAACACAGAGTGTTGCTGGCCTTTTACTCCACCTATTTCCATTGGTGGCCGAATCACATACAGTTGAAGTCGGAAGTTTACTTACACTTAGGTTGGAGTCATTAAAACTTGTTTTTCAACCACTCGACAAATTTCTTGTTAACAAACTATAGTTTTGGCAAGTCTGTTAGGACAGCTACTTTGTGCATGACACAAGTAATTTTCCAACAATTGTTTAGAGACAGATTATTTCACTTATAATTTCCAAATAGTAATTTCCAAATGCCTGAAGGTACCACGTTCATCTGTACAAAAAAATAGTATAAACACCATGGGACCACACAGCCGTCATACCGCTCAGGAAGGAGACGCGTTCTGTCTCCTAGAGATGAACGTACTTTGGTGGGAAAAGTACAAATCAATCCTAGAACAACAGCAAAGAACCTTGTGAAGATGCTGGAGGAAACAGGTACGAAAGTATCTATATCCACAGTAAAACGAGTCCTTTATCGACATAACCTGAAAGGCCGCTCAGCAAGGAAGAAGCCACTGCTCCAAAACCTCCATAAAAAAAGCCAGACTACGGTTTGCAACTGCACATGGGGACAAAGATAGCACTTTTTGGAGAAATGTCCTCTGGTCTGATGGGGGGAAAAAAAGAACTGTTTGGCCATAATGAGCATCGTTATGTTTTGAGGAAAAAGAGGGAGGTTGCAAGCTGAAGAACACCATCCCAACTGTGAAGCATGGGGGTGGCAGCAGCATGTTGTGGGGGTGCTTTTCTGCAGGAGGGACTGGTGCACTTCACAAAATAGTGGGGCAAAAAAGTATTTAGTCAGCTACCAATTGTGCATGTTCTCCCACTTAAAAAGATGAGGCCTGTAATTTTCATCATAGGTACACTTCAACTATGACAGACGAAATGAGGAGAGAAAATCCAGAAAATCACATTGTAGGATTTTTAATGAATTTATTTGCAAATTATGGTGGAAAATAAATAAGTATTTGGTCAATAAAAAAGATGATCTCAATACTTTGTTATATACCCTTTGTTGGCAATGACAGAGGTGAAGACTTACAGAAAACGTTTGACAAGGTTTTCACACACTGTTGCTGGTATTTTGGCCCATTCCTCCATGCATATCTCCTCTAGAGCAGTGATGTTTTGGGGCTGTTGCTGGGCAACACGGACTTTCAACTCCCTCCAAAGATTTTACATTTACATTTAAGTCATTTAGCAGACGCTCTTATCCAGAGCGACTTACAAATTGGTGCATTCACCTTATGACATCCAGTGGAACAGCCACTTTACAATAGTGCATCTAAATATTTTAAGGGGGGTGAGAAGGATTACTTTATCCTATCCTAAGTATTCCTTAAAGAGGTGGGGTTTCAGGTGTCTCCGGAAGGTGGTGATTGACTCCGCTGTCCTGGCGTCGTGAGGGAGTTTGTTCCACCATTGGGGAGCCAGAGCAGCGAACAGTTTTGACTGGGCTGAGCGGGAACTGTACTTCCTCAGTGGTAGGGAGACGAGCAGGCCAGAGGTGGATGAACGCAGTGCCCTTATTTGGGTGTAGGGCCTGATCAGAGCCTGGAGGTACTGAGGTGCCGTTCCCCTCACAGCTCCGTAGGCAAGCACCATGGTCTTGTAGCGGATGCGAGCTTCAACTGGAAGCCAGTGGAGAGAGCGGAGGAGCGGGGTGACGTGAGAGAACTTGGGAAGGTTGAACACTAGACGGGCTGCGGCGTTCTGGATGAGTTGTAGGGGTTTAATGGCACAGGCAGGGAGCCCAGCCAACAGCGAGTTGCAGTAATCCAGACGGGAGATGACAAGTGCCTGGATTAGGACCTGCGCCGCTTCCTGTGTGAGGCAGGGTCGTACTCTGCGGATGTTGTAGAGCATGAACCTACAGGAACGTGCCACCGTCTTGATGTTAGTTGAGAACGACAGGGAGTTGTCCAGGATCACGCCAAGGTTCTTAGCGCTCTGGGAGGAGGACACAATGGAGTTGTCAACCGTGATGGCGAGATCATGGAACGGGCAGTCCTTCCCGGGAGGAAGAGCAGCTCCGTCTTGCCGAAGTTCAGCTTGAGGTGGTGATCCGTCATCCACACTGATATGTCTGCCAGACATGCAGAGATGCGATTCGCCACCTGGTCATCAGAAGGGGGAAAGGAGAAGATTAATTGTGTGTCGTCTGCATAGCAATGATAGGAGAGACCATGTGAGGTTATGACAGAGCCAAGTGACTTGGTGTATAGCGAGAATAGGAGAGGGCCTAGAACAGAGCCCTGGGGACACCAGTGGTGAGAGCGCGTGGTGAGGAGACAGATTCTCGCCACGCCACCTGGTAGGAGCGACCTGTCAGGTAGGACGCAATCCAAGCGTGGGCCGCGCCAGAGATGCCCAACTCGGAGAGGGTGGAGAGGAGGATCTGATGGTTCACAGTATCGAAGGCAGCCGATAGGTCTAGAAGGATGAGAGCAGAGGAGAGAGAGTTAGCTTTAGCGGTGCGGAGCGCCTCCGTGATACAGAGAAGAGCAGTCTCAGTTGAATGACTAGTCTTGAAACCTGACTGATTTGGATCAAGAAGGTCATTCTGAGAGAGATAGCGGGAGAGCTGACCAAGGACGGCATGTTCAAGAGTTTTGGAGAGAAAAGAAAGAAGGGATACTGGTCTGTAGTTGTTAACATCGGAGGGATCGAGTGTAGGTTTTTTCAGAAGGGGTGCAACTCTCGCTCTCTTGAAGACGGAAGGGACGTAGCCAGCGGTCAGGGATAAGTTGATGAGCGAGGTGAGGTAAGGGAGAAGGTCTCCAGAAATGGTCTGGAGAAGAGAGGAGGGGATAGGGTCGAGCGGGCAGGTTGTTGGGCGGCCGGCCGTCACAAGACGCGAGATTTCATCTGGAGAGAGAGGGGAGAAAGAGGTCAGAGCACAGGGTAGGGCAGTGTGAGCAGAACCAGCAGTGTCGTTTGACTTAGCAAACGAGGATTTTCTATGGGGTTGAGATCTGGAGACTGGCTAGGCCACTCCAGGACCTTAATGCTTCTTGCGAAGCCACTCCTTCGTTGCCCGGGCGGTGTGTTTGGGATCATTGTCATGCTGAAAGACCCAGCCACGTTTCATCTTCAACGCTCTTGCTGATGGAAGGAGGTTTTCACTCAAAATCTCACAATACATGGCCCCATTCTTTACACGGATCAGTCGTCCTGGTCCCTTTGCAGAAAAACAGCCCCAAAGCATGATGTTTCCACCCCCATGCTTCACAGTAGGTATGGTGTTCTTTGGATCCAACTCAGCATTCTTTGTCCTCCAAACATGACAAGTTGAGTTTTTACCAAAAAGTTATATTTTGGTTTCATCTGACCATATGGCATTCTCCCAATCTTCTTCTGGATCATCCAAATGCTCTCTAGCAAACTTCAGACGGGCCTGGACATGTACTGGCTTAAGCAGGGGGACACGTCTGGCACTGCAGGATTTGAATCCCTGGCGGCGTAGTGTGTTACTGATGGTAGGCTTTGTTACTTTGGTCCCATCTCTCTGCAGGTCATTCACTACGTCCCCCCGTGTGGTTCTGTGATTTTTGCTCACCGTTCTTGTGATCATTTTGACCCCACGGGGTGAGATTTGGCTTGGAGCCCCAGATCGAGGGAGATTATTAGTGGTCTTGTATGTCTTCCATTTCCTAATAATTGCTCCCACAGTTGATTTCTTTAAACCAAGCTGCTTACCTATTGCAGATTCAGTCTTCCCAGCCTGGTGCAGGTCTACAATTTTGTTTCTGGTGTCCTTTGACAGCTCTTTGGTCTTGGCCATAGTGGAGTTTGGAGTGTGACTGTTTGAGGTTGTGGACAGGTGTCTTTTATACTGATAACAAGTTCAAACAGGTGCAATTAATACAGGTAACGAGTGGAGGACAGAGGAGCCTCTTAAAGAAGAAGTTACAGGTCTGTGAGAGCCAGAAATCTTGCTTGTTTGTAGGTGACCAAATACTTATTTTCCACCATAATTTGCAAATAAATTCATTAAAATTCCTACAATGTGATTTTCTGGATTTTCTTTCTCATTTTGTTTGTCATAGTTGAAGTGTACCTATGATGAAAATTACAGGCCTCATCTTTTTAAGAGGGAGAACTTGCACAATTGGTGGCTGACTCAATACTTTTTTGCCCCACTGTAGATGGCATCATGAGGCAGGAAAATGATGTGGATACACTGAAGCAACATCTCAAGACATCAGTCAGGAAGTTAAAGATTGGTCGCAAATGTGTCTTCCAAATGGACAATGACCACAAGCATACTTCCAATTTGTGGCAAAATGGCTTAAAGACAACAAAGTCAAGGTGTTGGAGTGGCCATCACAAAGCCCTGACCTCAATCCTATAGAAAATATGTGGGCAGAACTGAAAAGGCGTGTGCGAGCAAGGAGGCCTACACCAGCTCTGTTAGGAGGAATGGGCCAAAATTTACTGACCTTATTGTGGGAAGCTTGTAGAACGCTACCCAAAATGTTTTACCCAAGTTAAAGAATTTAAAGGCAAAGCTAACAAATACTAATTGACTGTATGTATACTTCTGACCCACTGGGAATGTGATGAAATAAATAATTCTCTATTATTCTGACATTTCACCATCTTAAAATAAAGTGGTTATCCTAACTGACCTAAGCCAGGGAATTATTACTAGGATTAAATGTCAGGAATTGTGAAAAACTGAGTTTAAATGTATTTGGCTCAGGTGTTTAACTTCTGACATCAACTGTATATATAAGGCCTTTTTTAAGTAGTGCTTATGCCACCTTTTATAAAGCATAGGTTTGTCATATTTGACAGTGGGTTGTGCCACATTTTTAAAACCTTTTATAATGCGTGACATACAGTTATAGATTAACACTTATGTGGTGTTTTATAAAGGCTTTATGGAGCCTTTATAAGCTGAACATTTCAATCGGGACCCATTTGGGTCTACAAGTATTATTTCTATCAGAAATTCTCATTAAATTGTTCTGGATGTATTGTGTTTTACAGGTTTCTCATGAGTTCCCTCTCAATTTCAACCCTGCAAATCCATTCTGTGCAGGTATGTGTGCAGACAGTTTTTGAAGGAAACAGTTATAATATGGTAATATAGGGTTTGGGAGTTTTTCACAGTTTGTGTGTGCGTCTACAGGTATCGAGGGTGTAGTGGAGGCCTACAGAGTGTGTCTTCCCCAGGTGAAGCTCTACGGTCCCACTAACTTCTCTCCCATCATCAACCATGTAGCCCGCTTCGCTATGCAGGCTACCCAGCAGAAAACTGCTTCTGTGAGTAGCTACAGTATGCTACATACTGTACTGCCTCTGTCTGTACTGTAAGGTTTTCCAGCACACAGCTTTGACCTACTACAGTAGCTATGTTGGTCTACTGTACTTCAAACAACATGTATTGTTGATTCCAACCTCAAATAGCCTAATTCATACTCCTCATCCTCTTCTCCTCCCTCCTCTTCCAAGCAATACTTTGTCCTCCTGATCATAACGGACGGCGTGATCACGGATCTGGACCAGACACGCTCCGCCATCGTTAATGCCTCCCGTCTGCCCATGTCCATTATCATCATCGGTGTGGGCGGGGCCGACTTCACCTCCATGGAGTTCCTGGACGGTGACGACGGGCGGCTCAGAGCGCCAACGGGAGAGACTGCTGCACGGGACATAGTCCAGTTTGTCCCCTTCAGACAGTTCCAGAACGTGAGTAGATCGTCATGCTGCTTAAAGCTGCTCTGCTCTCTGGAAAGGCTTGGATGATGGTATCCATATGTTTCTACAACGTTGTTTATAGGATGACTGAGGTGTTGATACCATAGAAAAATAACCACAATTATGGCATCATTGACTTGAGTGTGAATCCTGTTCTGCTCATTCTATGTCTGTGGGTGTAGTCTCCTGTGTACTGACTAACTGCCTGCTTTAAGGCCACCCAGCATACGTTTAACCACCTCAAATTATCAAAAACATCTCCTTTCCAATCATCATGGATCCTCAATTGTTGAAATCTGCATCACTTCAACTACCCCCCCCCCCCCAACCCTTAGAGCCTCTCCCACCCAGCATTGTTACTGTACCTTCTCATCTTGTTTCAGGCACCCAGGGAAGCTCTTGCTCAAAGCGTACTGGCAGAGTTGCCTGGACAAGTGGTGTCCTACTTCAGTATACACAAACTGAAGCCTCCCCATGACCCTGAGTCCCAGCCCTCAGCCCCATCAGCCTCAGCCCTATGAGTCCCAGCCTCAGCCCAGTACTTCGTAGAAATGTAGGGATACATCCCCCAAATGCTTCAGCTACTCCCCATTGGCTTCTTCAACCCAACCCCTGCCTGTGTGCTTGCTTCCATGGTACGCCTGTCCTAGCTACTAGCTAGCTTAGAATAATCATAAAGCATGGCTGCTTGCAGGGCTCACCCAGCCCTATTGTTGTCATTGGTTATTTTGTATGAAAATGAAAGTACAAGGGACTTGAATGAAAGTAGTCCTATTCAATGCATGGTTCTGCTCACGCCTGTATTGTCAGCCTGGTATTTAATCATTGTGAAAATGCCTGCCCTATATGATCAGTTGTCACAAATAGATACTCATTTTCTCAAATGTTTTTTGCCTCTCTCTGCATTTTCCTTAATTGTCTCTTTACTTTCTCCATACCCCCTCTTTTCTTTCCATCTCCAGTCTCCTAAAGAAGCTCTGGCCCAGTCTGTGTTGGCTGAAGTCCCTGGTCAGGTGGTCACCTACTTCAACATGAACAAGCTGAGTCCTCCAAACACTGACACTCCCCCTGCCCCCGTCCCTACACCGCCAGCTACGGCAGACATGCCCACCCTGACCTCCTAGTGCCCAGGAGAGGAACCAACCCCAGTACCAACCCATCCCCACCTGATCGAAGACGAGTAGACAGTCGCTCATCTCAGTAGCTACCATAAGCACTCTCTGCTATTTATCATTGTGTCAAAGGGATCATGACAGGTATACAACGCTCTAGCCATTACTAACTAGCATGTGTCAGGTTGAATTGAGCAGGATGGAAGTTTTTTAGGAGGAAATTCTACAAAACACTGCATGTGTACTTACAGCAACCAACAACACATTGGTCCAGTCTGGCTTGTTCCCAATCTCCGTCAGTAAGCCAGTCCCAGAAGCATGTGTACATATACCCATATGCACAGTGTCTAGTGAAAGTCTACACATCCCTTGCACAGTTGTCACATTTTGCTGCCTTAAAACTAAATCTAAAAGGGATTAAATTGTATTTCTTCCTACGATATATATTGCGATTTGATGTTCCAAACATATTGCTCACTATATGTCTGCTGAACGCATGATAATTATTTTTTATATCAGTCATGGAAAGGAAAGTGTTGGCTTACTATTTAAAAAGATGGAGAACAAGCTATAGGATGAAAAATACTGGCGTTTTGGAACAGCCGACGAGCCAAACTATTTTTATATATTTTTTTACAAATCAATACTTGTCAAAGTATCGATATAATATCATGACATGTAACTATCAATTACTGCCCCATCACTACTTTAATTACTGCCCCATCACTACTTTAATTGCTGCCAAAGGTGCTTCCACCAAGTATTAACTCTGGAGTGTAAAAAGATGTACATTTTTTTGTAATTCATTTTGACAATTTTCTTTACTTCATTCAATTTGAAAATGTGGAGCAGGCTGTTTAGATCAGTATGAAAAAAATCTAATGAAATCCCTTTTAGAGATGTAAAATGTGACAACTGTGGAAGGGTCGTGTAGACTCACTAGGCAATGGCAATCTTTTTTAAGTAGCCTAATGCTTCTTAGTTACTCCTATTTTATACCGTTTTGCCTTTTTTAGTAAACACTTAACCATAATTGCTCCTGTAAGTTGCTCTGGATAAGTGCCTTGCTCAACGACATATTTTTCACTTTGTCAGCTTGGGATTCGAACCAGTAACCTTACAGTTACTGGCCCAACGCGCTTAACCGCTAGGCTATCTGCCACCCTATTTTACTATAAACCTTGCTTCATCAGATGTTTTTATTATAGCTTGGCACATTTGTATATTTTTACTAAATTTAATGCTCAGTATAGATTAGTTTTCCAGCTGTGAGTAGCATTGTATCTACAGTAATTATCCAGTCCTCAAAATAGTTGAGGTAAATTTTGTTTATTCAAACAGGCTAAATGCATGCTTCTTTTTAAGTGATGGTTTTTAAACTGACAGTTTAGCAAATTGGATATTGTGTTGTGAATGCAGCTTTTGAGTGAATGACATTCATAGTGTATTAATCGTTCCACTCCAGAATAATGCTGATTTCTTGATGTTTGTGTATTGAGTCGCTATAGAGCGCTCATTTTTCTTCCTCTTGTGCCAATTATGCTTGCAGAGACACTTTATGGACTAGCTTGCAGAGTTCCTATTCCATTTGAGCATAAATAATTGAATTCAATTATGACCATATTCATTATGTAAATGTCAGCTTCAGCATACATTTTGTGTTAATATTGATAAACGATTTACTTTAACTTCTCCTTCCCCACTGATAATTGATCAGGTTTAAACTGGAACTTCAGCTGTATTAGTTATTTTGTCATTCATAATTTGTTTATGGGTTCCTATAAATTGAGGGCCTTATATTATAGATACTACTACAGTATAGTAAGTAACACAATCAAATGGTTCTTTCTGCTCTTCCAAGTTATGTGAATGTCCTATATATCCTGGGTGGTTCGAGCCCTAAATGTTGATTAGCTTAAAGCAGTGGTATATCAGACCGAATACCATGGGTATGACAAAAAAAAGTACTTTTTACTGTTCTAATTATTTGCGTCGTGCATAAGAGCAGCCCGTAGCCATATACCACACCCCCTCTGGCCTTACGTGTGTGTGCCTTGTGCCATTTATAGCTGTTTTTCCCCCAAAGGAATCGAGCATATTTCTAATATTGTATGATGATCACAAGTAAACGTTGTTTATCTACCACAATGTGTGTTTCTTAGGTGGGGAAAAAAAGTTTGCTTCTTCAACTTGTTTTTTTAATGTTACATTGATTCCATAGGATTCTAAGGTTGCGTTTACACAGGCAGCTCAATTCTTAATTTCATTAATTGGTCTTTTGACCAGTCAGATCAGCTGAAAAAATATCTGATGTTAACTGAAATGAAAAAGATAAGACACTGTAGTTGTAGTAAACATTTTAATAGTTTTATGAAAAGTACTATTTACAGTGTACAAAGTTTAACATGCTGGTATTCTCCATCATAATGCTAAAAGCACAGAGATCAGAACTCACTGACTAATCCAAGCATAATAAATTGTCAACAACACACGCAAAATTTGGTTCTGGGTTCTGAGATCAATCGAAACAAAAATATTTCTAACACATTGCTAAACGTTTTGCTGCGGTGTGTACTAATGAATACACTCCAGTGCAGTAGAGGAATATAAACAAAGATGGCAGATCCAAGTAAAGGATCAGATGTCTCACCCTCCACTCTTTTACTTCCCCTGCTGCTGCTCCTTTGCTTGTGCAGCCTGGAAAGAAAGAAAACATGAACCTCAGTCAGATATTTCTGCTGTAGGTAGCCTTTATCCTAAATCAAATACTGTATGAGATCTAAGAGTTGATCACCTAAGCCAGATCGCATCTACAGTGCCATGAAAAGGTATTTGTCCCCTTTCTGATTTTCTCTATTTCTTTATACTGGATGTTATCAGATCTTCAACAAAAACCTAATATTAAAGGGAACCGGAGTTTACAAATAACAAGAAAATGGATACCTATTTTATTAAAGTTAGGCATCACCCAATTCCCCTGTGTGAAAAAGTAATTGCCCCCTTACACTCAATAACTGGTTGTGCCACCTTTAACTGCAATCACTGCAACCAAATGCTTCCTGTGGAGGGATTTTGGCCCAATCTTGCATGCAGAAATGCTGTACCTCAGCAACATGTGGTTTTCAAGTCCTGTCACAACATCTCAATTGGAATTAGGTTTGGACTTTGACTAGGCCATTCCAAAACTTCACATTTGTTGGTTTTTAGACATTTGCATGTAGACTTGATTGTGTGTTTTGGATCATTGTCTTGCTGCGTGATCCAGCTGCGCTTCGGCTCACAGACTGATTGGTCCCATTATGCCTGGCGAAAACCAAACACTGCATTCCACAGGAAGAACCTTTTATACCAGCGGTCAGGCATGTTGGTGTTGTGTGATGCTTCGTTGCCTCAGGACCTGGACGACTTGCCTAACAGAGCAGAATTCATGGTTCCTTCTATATCAGATAATTCTACAGGAGAATGTCAGGCCGTAAAACAAAAAGTCTACATGAAAATGGTTAAAAAGCAGCAAATTTGATGTTTTGGAATGGCCTAGTCAAAGTCCAAACCTAATCCCAATTGAGATGTTGTGGTGGACTTGAAACGAGCAGTTCATGCTTAAACCCACGTTGCTGAATTAAAGCAATTCTACATGGAAGAGTGTGTCAGAACTCCTCAACAACAACGTGAGAGACTGATCAACAACTACAGGAAACATTTGGTTGGAGTCATTGCCGGTAAAGGTGGCCCAACCAGTTAGTGAGTGTAAGGATGACTTTTTTCACACAGGGGAATTAAGTGTAGCATAACTTTGTTTATGAAATAAGTGTGTTATTTGTTCACTCAGGTTCCCTTTATCTAATGTTATGTTTTAGTTGAAGAAGATCTGATAACATTCAATATCAAAAATATGCTAAATTAGAAAGGGGGCTAAAACTTTTTCACAGCACTGTAACAGTGCTCAACTCTGGGTGCATGCCCTCAATATTGAACACAGTCTGGTCGACAACATGGGCATGCTGCAATGTCGAGCTATAGCTTGTCAGTGGGTGCTATGCCATGTGTAATGTGGGTGCTCTGTCGTAGTGCGTAATACTAATGTAAAGGGAGCTGTAGCTGGACTGTACCTTGAGTTTCTCCAAGAAGCCTCCTTTGCCAAAGCCTCCAAAGATGCGCGCCATTTTAGGAGTGGGGGGTTTGGGTCCAAACAGCGCTATTCCTTTCGTCTTGTCAACCTCACCCTTAGCACCAGCTGGACCCTTCGCCTTCATCAGTTTCCTTTCAGAGCAGACTCACAACAGTCAACATTCTTAGAGACACAATGATCACAATCTTGCAGAGCGGTTGATTAAAAACACACAGAACTTGATTAATTATGGTAAGTCTAACTTTGCTCATTCTTAGTATAGGTCTCATACATTAGCTAGCCCACGCAAAGAACTTACCTTCCTTTCTTGGCCAGCACTCTCTGTGAATTTGGGTAGTGGACCAAGATGTCAACCAGGTCTTTCTTATCCAGGACAAAAAGGTTGACAAAGCCATGAGCTTTTACGTTAGCAGTCCTTCTGTTCCCGCCATCTTTGGCAGACTGTAGCAGACTGAGGAAGAGCATCGATTCAGAGCTCTGAAGATCCTCGACCAACACTCACACTTAGAAATTCATCTGTAATAGTAACCCACTGGGCACAGACAACAGTTCAACATCTGATTTTGATTTGTTTGTATTGTCAACTAATGTGAATTTGTCTGAAAAACAAATATTCCCTTACATTGACTTTAAAAAATATATATAATCCAGTTTTCTACGTTGATTCAAGGTCAATCACAGATTCTTTGGGTTGAAATGACTTGGAAACTAACTTTGATCCAACCAGTTTTTGCCCAGTGGGAAGCTCTTCTACTGGAGGTTAATATTATTACATTGGAATATTGTAGTGTAATGATAATTATAATACCTGATTTCTCCAAACACACAGCCGGCCTTCAGCGTCACAAACACAATGGAGTTATCTGGTCCACCAACCACCTGCACCTCTCCACCCTTTATGATGTACATCTCTTTACCAATGTCACCCTACAGAAGAAAACGATCAAACAGAACACAGATTGGAAAATGTAAACTCACCAAAAAAAGAAGCGTCCTCTCACTGTCAACTGCGTTTATTTTCAACAAACTTGTGTAAATATTTGTCTGAACATAAGATTCACAACTGAGACATAAATTGAACAAGTTTCACAGACATATGCCTAACAGAAATGGAATAATGTGTCCCTGAACATAGGGGGGATCAAAATCCAAAGTAACAGTCAGTATCTGGTGTGGCCACCAGCTGCATTAAGTACTGCAGTGGATCTCCTCCTCATGGACTGCACCAGATTTTCCAGTTCTTGCTGTGATATGTTACCCCACTCTTTCACCAAGGCACCTGCAAGTTCCCGGACATTTCTGGGGGGAATGGCCCTAGCCCTCACCCTCCGATCCAACAGGTCCCAGACGTACTCAATGGGATTGAGATCCGGGCTCTTCGCTGGCCATGGAGGAACACTGACATTCCTGTCTTGCAGGAAATCACACACAGAACGAGCAGTATGGCTGGTGGCATTGTCATGCTGGAGGGTCATGTCAGGATGAGCCTGCAGGAAGGGTACCACATGAGGGAGGAGGATGTCTTCCCTGTAACGCACAACTTTGAGATTTCCTGCAATGACAACAAGCTCAGTCTGATGATGCTGTGACACACTGCCCCAGACCATGACGGACTCTCCACCTCAAAATCCGACCATCACCCCTGGTGAGACAAAACTGCAACTCGTCAGTGAAGAGCATTTTTTGCCAATCCTGTCTGGTTCAGCAACGGTGGGTTTGTGCCCATAGGCGACGTTGTTGCCGGAGATGTCTGGTGAGGACCTGCCTTACAACAGGCCTACAAGCCCTCAGTCCAGCCTTTCTCAGCCTATTACGGACAGTCTGAGCACTGATGGAGGGATTGTCCGTTCCAAGTGTAACTCGGGCAGTGGATGTTGCCATCCTGTACCTGTCCCGCAGCTGTGATGTTTGGATGTACCGATCCTGTGCAGGTGTTGTTACACGTGGTCTGCCACTGCGAGGACGATCAGCTGTCCATCCTGTCTCCATGTAGCTCTGTCTTAGGTGTCTCACAGTACTTCCATTGCAATTTATTGCCCTGGCCACATCTGCAGTCCTCATGCCTCCTTGCAGCATGCCTAAGGCACGTTCACGCAGATGAGCAGGGACCCTGGGAATCTTTCTTTTATGTGTTTTTCCGAGTCAGTAGAAAGGCCTCTTTAGTGTCCTATGTTTTCATAACTGTGACCTTAATTGCCTACCGTCTGTAAGCTGTTAGTGTCTTAACGAATGTTCCACAGGTGCATGTTCATTAATAGGTTATGGTTCATTGAACAAGCATGGGAAAAATGTGTTTTTAACCCTTTACAAATTAAGGTTTGGGAAGTTATTTGGATTTTTATGAATCATCTTTGAAAGACAGGGTCCTGAAAAAGGGATGTTTCTTTTTTTTGCTGAGTTTAGTTTAAAATCACAGGGTGACGTTGTGGATGCTCTGAAATTACATATTGACTTTTATCCTCATTGCATTAGACCTTTTAAAAAGGAAGAAGCCCCTCCCTCATGGAAGGAAGCCATCATAACTGTCTTACCAAAAGAGGGTAAAGACAAAGAACATATCAGTAATTATAGGCCAATCTCGATTTTGAATTATGACTATAAGCTATACACCTCGGTTATTACCAAGAGACTTGAAACCTTTATCGGATCAAATTGAGTTGGGCCAAACTGGGTCTATTAGAGGCCGTCAAACCCAAGATAACTACATATCATAAATAAGATTAAAAGAATGCACTTATTGGTCCATTTAGATGCAGAAAAGGCATTTAGCGTTAATTTTACTTATGTCAAGTTTTAGAGAGATTTGGCTTTAAAAAGGACGCAATCCAATATTTTTAAAACATTTGTCATTAAAGGGAATGGCCATCTGACAAATAAAATAACTTTACAACGTGGCACACGTCAGGGATGTTGCACCTCACCTGAGCCTTGTACATTGCCTTGTACGTTGCCTTGTACATTGAGCAGAGTGATAAAGCAAAATTATGATTTTCGAGTTATTAGCATCAGAGGAAAAGAGCATAACATTTACTGACCCTAACACTTGCTTCCCAAAACTAATGAACATTCTGGAAGAATATGCCATCAGGGCATGGACAAGGTGTCGAAAGCGTTCCACAGGGATGCTGGCCCATGTTGACGCCAAGTCACAAGTAAGTCACAAGGTCTGAATCTAAAATCGAGTCCCAAGTAGAATGGGTTTAGACTCAAGTCAAGTCCAAGTTGTGCATTCTAAGAGCAAGCCTCTAAAAAAAATCTATACCTGCAAGGACTTGTTCAACTACAAAGTTTTGTCAATTTATTGAGTCTGCCAGACAGCCCTTTTCATTACTTTGTCTATAACACATTTTAATTATGTAATTGTAAAATAGGGACCCCAGGACCATACAATTACCCAATTGGCAATTACAAACAATAAACTGGTTCTGCATATACGAAACAATCATTTTATCTTATTCAACGACTCCAATGTGTGGAGTGCAGTCCACATAGCCTATTACACGCTCTTATTACGCACAACCAGAATGACAGAGACATAGGACACAGAACTCTGACATAACCCGGGAAATATGAACAAAGAAAACTAAAACATGGAATTTAAACAGAACTTCTACCTCCATGAGTCTTGTGAACATTCATGTGCAGAATAAACATTGTGCCCACTGAGGGTAAGAAATGGTTGGCTGCATAACAATGTATCGTAGGCCTATCAAACAGAAATGGCTGTGTTGCAATAAACTGTACGGGGATGGAATGATGAACCGCCAGCAGTTATTGTAGTATGAGATGGAATGTAGATTTACCACATGGGGCCGGCCTATGCATTTTAAATGTGTGAGAGCAAGCATTTCAACAAGAGAAAAAAAACACTCCACTGGCGGTAGTTTGGAGAGCGCAAGTTAAGAGCCACGCCTATGGTACGTCTTTGCCACAGTAATACACTATATATACAAAAGTATGTGGACACCCATTCAAATTAGTGGATTGAGCTATTTCAGTCACACCCGTTGCATAAAATTGAGCACAAAGCCATGCAGTCTCCATAGACAAACATTGGAAGTAGAATGGCCTTACTGAAGAGCTCAGTGACTTTCAGTGTGGCACTGTCATAGGATGCCACCTTTCCAACAAGTCAGTTTGTCAAATTTCTGCCGTGCTAGAGCTGCCCCGGTAAACTGGAAGTGCTGTTATTGTGAAGTGGAAAGTCTAGGAGCAACAATGTCTCAGCCTTAAAGTGGTAGGCCACACAAACTCATAGAACGGGACTGTTCTGCCTTATTATTATTTGACCATGCTGGTCATTTATGAACATTTGAACATCTTGGTCATGTTCTGTTATAATCTCTACCCGGCACAGCCAGAAGAGGACTGGCCACCCCACATAGCCCGGTTCCTCTCTAGGTTTCTTCCTAGGTTTTGGCCTTTCTAGGGAGTTTTTCCTAGCCACCGTGCTTTTACACCTGCATTGTTTGCTGTTTGGGGTTTTAGGCTGGGTTTCTGTACAGCACTTTGAGATATCAGCTGACGTACGAAGGGCTATATAAATAAATTTGATTTGATTTGATTTGACTGCCGAGTGTTGAAACGCATAGCGCGTAAAAATCGGTTGCAATATTCACCACCAAGTTCTAAACTGCCTCTGGAAGCAACATCAGCACATGAACTGTTTTTCAGGAGCTTCATGAAATTGGTTTCCATGGCTGAGCAGCCGTACACAAGCCTAAGATCAGCATGCGCAATGCCAAGCATAGGCTGGAGTGGTGTAAAGCGTGCCACCATTAGACTCTGGAGCAGTGGAAACGTGGTCTCTGGGGTGATGAATCACACTTTACCATCTGGCAGTCTGACTGACTAATCTGTGTTTGGCAGATGCCAGGAAAACAAATGCATAATGCCAACTGTAAAGTTTGGTGGAAGAGGAATAATAGTCTGGGGCTATTTTTCATGGTTCTGGCATGGGGGAAATCTTAACACTACAGCTTACAATGACATTCTAGACAATTTTGTGCTTCCAACTTTGTGGCAACAGTTTGGGGAAGGCTCTTTCCTGTTTTATCATTACAGTGCCCCTATGCACAAAGCGAGGTCCATACAGAAATGGATTGTCGAGGTCGGTGTGGAAGAACTTAACTGGCATGCACAGAGCCTTGACCTCAACCCCATCGAACACCTTTGGGATGAATTGGAACGCTGACTGCCTAATCGCCCAACATCTGTGCCTGACCTCACTAATGCTCTAGTGGCTGAATGGAAGAAAGTCCCCGCAGCAATGTTCCAACATCTAGTGGAAAACCATCCCAGAAGAGTGGAGGCAGTTATAGCAGCAAAGGGGGACCAACTCCATATTCATTTTGTATTGAGACAAGCAGGTGTCCACATACTTTTGGTCATGTTGTGTAATTACTTTTTAAAATCCAAATGCAAGCTTCATAAGTAAAATATCAATTCCAAGCAATTGTTACATATCCAAAATATCAGTAGACCTATGCTAGTAATTGTTGCCCAATTGCTGATGAGCTTGCAAAGTAAACAGCTAATATTCAAGTTGGCTGGATGTCCTTTGGTGGTGGACTATTGTTGATACACACTGGGAACTGTTGAGTGTGAAAAACCCTGCAACATTGCAGTTCTTGACACAAATGGGGTTGCCTGGCACAACCACCATACCCTGTTCAAAGGAATTTAAATATTTTGTCGTGCCCATTCACCCTCTGAATGGCACGCATACACAATGTCTCAATCCTCTCAAGGCTTATCAATCCCTCCTACACTTCATCTACACTTATTGAAATGGATTGAACAAGTGACAATAAGGAATCATAGCTTTCACCTGGTTAGTCTATGTAATGAAAGGAGCAGGTGTTCATAATGTTTTGCACACTCAGTGTATATAACAAACTATAAACCAATTATCCTAAATATTCCTAAAAATATACAGTAGAAAGATGGTCCCTTCTTCATCTAGATTTCAGCTCTATAATAGAGACAGTTACATTTATATTTTCCCCAGATTGCTTTACCTATTCCAGTCTCTATCAGTTGCAGTCCCCTCGAAACAATTAATATCACTACATTTGGAGGTAACCAAGGATTAGATATTAGACTCTTCAGCTCCCTAAAGACAAAGGGGATGGCACTACCTAATCTTAGGGAATATTACTTAGCTGCACAATTTAGGCCAATAGTGTGTTGGTGTGACACAATACAGTGCTATATGGAAAGATATTGAGGCTGCCGTTCAAGGTCGCCCAATCCAGTCTGTAGCTGGGGATAAAGACACATTTGGGACATTAACAGGAATGTTGAAATGGTTTGCGTTTTGATCCAAAATTTAAACCAGGTATTTATGATTTTAAAAAATAAGGAATGGCCTGAGAGAGGCATTACAGAACTTTGTAACATTGTAGAAGATGGAGAATTCTTAGGTTTTCAGAATTTAAAAAGAGAAATATAGCATGGAAAACCAAGATTTCTTCAGAAACTTACAGTTAAGGGACTATTTCTAAAAAGAGAGAAATGTATTCTTCAATACCAAACCAAATATGGCTAACCATGTGATTTGAAATGCAAATAAATCAGGCAATGTCGAAGATAATCTATTTACTATTTACTTTGTCATGGCCAGATAGCCTCTAGAAAAGACTCAACTCTTTATATTAAAGTGAAATTGAGAAAAGGAACTGAATATAGACATCTCAGAGGAAGACTGGGACAATAGATGCAGTACTCAGAGTTTTGTTGGAAAACAAAATTGGCTTTTTTTTTTTATCACTCCTAGAATGAAAAGTCAACAGCTAGGCATACAACAGCCATGCTGCCGGCTGTGGGACCATGTGGATGCTAACCACACCCATTGTTTTGGGGAATGTCAGAAGATGTCATTGTTTTTGGGATTATGAGTGTTCGGTGTTAAAAGATATCCTAGTATATGAAGTCCCTAGAACTGTAATGTTCCAGAGAATGTGATGGGCAGTGACAGATACCTGATAAAAGTTATCCTTGCTGCAATTAGAAAAGCCATTACCAGGAACTGGTATAAAGTAGAAGCCCAAAATGTTAAGAATGGCAAAGTATAATCCAATAAATCTTTAATATGGAAAGCTTGACATATGCTTTAAGACTCCGAAAACCTCTATTTGAAAGTAACTGGGACAAATGGATATCCACAAATCAGGAAGACCTGATTAACTAATATCTTGTTAACAATACAACTCTCTCTATACTTTATATATTATTCAGTATGTATTGGATGGCATCTTCTGTTTGCTTTGATTTATTCTTCAGTTTCATTGTTTCTGTTGCTTTTTTCGCTGTATTGTTTTGAAAAAGACTCAAATCCAAGTCAGTGGAGGCTGCTGAGTGGAGAACGGCTCATAATAATGGCTGGACTGGAGCGAATGGAATGACATCAAACACATGGAAACCATGCGTTTGATGTATTTCATACCGTTCCACCCATTCCGCTCCAGCCATTACCATGAGCCCATCCTCCCCAATTAACATGCCACCAACCTCCAAGTGTATGAAGAAAATACATATTGAGTATATTATGCAACAGTGACAATCCCATACACTCACCTTCTTCACCACAAAGTCCCCAGGTAGATATATAATAGACTTGAGCCTCAGCAACATGTCTACCAACATCTGCTTATCACAGCCCTTGGGAATAGAGAAAACAGTCAGATAACATTTAGCCAACGTTCAGAGGGTGATGCAGGTGGGCTGTTAGTTGCCTGTTGGCATAATGACATGTTCATTTCCACCTATATTTACCTGAAAAAGAGCAATTTTATCAAAGGTGGCAAAGTTTACATCCACACCAATGGCTGTTCTCATAACAAGAGGCATCTGCTCCAGCAGTACAGACTCGTCTGGAGAGAGAGTAGGGAGAGATGTAAGAGGAAGAAACATTTTTTCAAGACACTACTACAGAGTAAATGTACACCATGTTAATTGATGATTTGCCATAAAATGACATTTTAACATTATTTACAGCACAATTATGACAGCATGGAGTCAAGATGAATTTATTCCCCACTATTATTTATTGCTTACCCAGCATTCCCTGGGCGTCCCAGGTGTAGTTGTACCAGGTGCGTACTCTGTTCTGCACCAAGTCGGGGATGGTGAAAGTGTTCATGTATTCCACACAGCCGTCCATGGAGGCCCGGAAATATGTCTGGCCCTGCGTGGCAGCCCCGATGACATCTCTCATCTGTGCCAGAAGAAACCAATCAAATACTTTCAATCCAGGACCACACAACAAACCAGTGTTGGGGTCAATTCCATTTCAATCTCGTCAATTCCAGAATGACATTTTAGTCCATTTCCTCATTTAAAAGAAATTTGATTGGCAATGTCAGTTGACTTCCTGAATTGAAATGGAATTTACCACAATCATAATTGTTACAAGAGGATGGCTGCCTCTTGCCTGGATTGCATTCTGCATGTCTTTAGAATAGTGATACTGTACCTGTCCAATCAAACTGGAGAACACAAAGACACCAGTAAAGAAGTTGGTCATCTGGAAACAGATCTCAAACACAGTGCCAGGCTCAGGAAGACCCCCAATGTTGATCAGACTACGAACAGCGAAGTAATAACAACGCAGGTACCTGTGGGAAGGAAGACGGTTACTCAAACCCCTAATCCACAGTGAAGGCAATGGAGACACTGGTTTAGGGAAAACTACATATTGAGAAACTGTAGCAGAAGTCTCGGAGACAAGAGACTATATTAGAAGTATAGAACGTTTTACTCCTCAGGATGCAAAATTCTGTCCATTTCCTCAAAATCCCCAGGTTTTACCAGAAGTCCCAGTTGGAATATTCCCAAAATCAGGAGAGAATAAGCAGGACAGCTGGAGTCCTCTTACCAGGATTTCTGGAAAACCTGGCAAATCTGAAACCCTATATACTCTACACAATAAAATACGTACGCGGTTCCATCTCCATCGTAGACCCATTTGGAGGTGCCGATGCCAAGGTACACTGACGCCACATAGTAGAAACAGGCATTGAGATGGAGCATGTACAGCAAGTAACCAGTAGTGCGACCAACTCTGAATAAACGCAGGGAAGAAGAAGTCTTAGATAACGGTTTTCTGTTGCGGCTCTGCTCAAGCTACAGTATTCTATCATCCTCCATTCATCCTGTATCATCATTTTCATAATTTATTACCGTCATTCATCACACATCTAACTAGACTATGCCACATAGCAGACACTTCCATTTTATAGATTTGAAAAAAAGTCACATCTGAAATTATTCGCACCCTTGATAAAGATGTCAAGGAGGAGGAATATCCGTACCAAACTTTAAAATGTATTTCCAGGCGCTAGCATTTTACCCCATCCTGAATTGGTTTAGAAATGATTATTCTGCCCCCTGGTGTCTCCTATTGCCCTGGAACAGGTGGTCTTCACTAATATATCCCTTAAGAGTGTAAACTACACTTTGGTCCTATTACTGCTCACACAATTTCCATTTGGTGCCACATTTTAAAGCAATGTAACTGGACATCAAAATGGCATAACCATACTCCAATATTGGCTTGCAATCTGGAGGGCGGTCTTTTGCATTCCCCCCCATTGTTCCAAATGTGGAGTCCATACCCTTACCAATAACATGGACAGTGATGGTTTGAGAACATTCCAAGATTTGAAAGATACATACACATTACTGGGTAACTCCTTTTTATATAGGCCTGCCAGTTGAGAGCCAGGCCCATCCACTGGGAAACCAGGCCCAGCCAATCACAATTATTTTTTTCCCCCAAAAAAGGGCTTTATTACAAACAGAAATACTATTCAGTTTCATTAGCTGTCCGTGTAGCTGGTCTTAGATGATCCCGCAGGCGAAGCTGCCGGATGTGGAAGTCCTGGGCTGGCATGGTTACAAGTGGTCTGCAGTTGTGAGGCCAGTTTGACGTACTGCCAAAATCTCTAAAACAACGTTGGAGGAGGCTTATGGAAATGAATATTAAATTCTCCAGCAACCGCTCTGGTGGACACTCCTGCAGTCAGCATGCCAATTGCATGCTCCCTCCTATTTTAGACATCTGTGGCATTGTGTTTTACAAAACTGCACATTTTAGTGTCCTTTTACTGCCCCCAGCAGAAGGTGCACCTGTGTAATCATCATGCTATTTAGTCAGCTTCTTGATATGCCACACCTGTCAGGTGGATGGATTATCTTGGCAAAGGAGAAATGCTCACTAACAGTGTAAACAAATGTGTACACAACACTTTTGAGAAATAAGCTTTTTGTGTGTATGGAACATTTCTGGGATATTTTATTTCATTATATTTACAAGTTAGGTCAACTATATTGGCCTATGGAGTCCCTTGGAAACGCAACTACGAGGAATCTCCAAAGATGGGATTTATAAATAAATGATCTGTGCTCCTGAAAGGACTGATCTCTATAATATATAAATAACTTTTGGAAAGCTCATATTCTGAGCTAGCCACAGATCTAACTCAATCTGAATCACCCTTTAACTGGAACAGAATATGGAAAAATATGACTTTGGCAACCTGTAATCCGAACCAACAATTTATACATTTTAAGTTTGTTCACAGACTGTATTTACAACCAACTAAACATTTTATGATGAAATTGATCACAACATCTGACTGTTCACTGTGTCCCCTAAATCAGGTAGGCGGGGTGGAACAGAATATGGAAAAATATGAGGACAATGGGGACAATCGTTAGGGGTGCCAATCTTTTTTTGTTTGTGACCAACTTTTTACTCAGCTTTGTCATTTTATTTTTCAGAGAGAGGTTGCAGGTACAAAAACAATTAAATAAATGCATACAAAGATAATCTCTCTGAAAAATAAAATGATAAAACTGAGTAAAAAGTTGGTCACAAACAAAAAAGCATTGGCACCCTGATTCTTCCAAATAAAATCAAACGAATTGTAATCTGCATTAACATTCAATTTTTTAAAATCTCAATTTAAGGAACTGTATTGTGGACTTTCATGGCTTCCTGTTTCACTGGAGTATAAAAACGAGTTAATGTGTATGTCATCACCATGGGCAAAGAACTCACAAATGAAAAGAGACAACTAGTTGTTGACTTTCAATAATCAGGCAAAAGGGTAAAAAAAACGACTGAAAACTAAATATACCACTTACACTATTAGGGCAACAATTAAGAAGTTTAATACCACTGGGACAATGGTAAACTTGACCCAAATGTATCTTCTCCCCACTCACAGTGAGACAAATGGTTCAGGAGGCAAAGAAAGTCCAAGGAAAGGAGTTGGAGAATTACAGAACTTACAGAATGCATCTTGGGTCCAAATCTACAATCAGACGCCACCTCCATACCAATAGGGGTTGCCATGAAAAAGCCTTTACTGAGAGCAACCAACAAATATAAACGGCTGAAGTTTGTTAAACACCATTGGCACTTAGATTGGAACTGGGTGCTGTGGACAGACGACGCACACCAGTGGTGGGTTTGGCCTCAATAGAAGGATGCATATGCAGAAAATAACCTCATACTTACTGTAAACATGGTGGTGCATCATTTATGTTATGGGGCTGCTTTCCTTCTACTGGTCCTGGGGCCCTTGTTAAGGTCAACAGCATCATAAACTCTACCAAGTACGAGGACATTTTAGCCAAAACAACATGGTTGTCTCTGCCAGGAGGCTGAAACTTGGCCACAAGTGGATCTTCCAGCAAGACAATGACTCCAACCACACATCAAAATATACAAAATGGTTAATTGACCACAAAATCAACATTTTGCAAAGGCCATCTCAGTATCCGGACTTGAACCCCATTGAAAACCTGTGATTTGAATTGAAGAGGGCAGCCCATAAGCGCAGACGAAGGAAATCAAGGTTCTGGAAAGATTCTGTATGGAGGAATGATCTAAAGTCCCTCCCAGTGTGTTCTTCAATATCATAAAACATTATAGGAAAAAGCTAAGTGCCGTTATCCTTGCAAAGTTTCAATAATTTTCACACCCATCTTATATTTTCCCCTGAGCAATTGTATTAGAATAAAATATTTATTTCCCTTTTTTTGCATACAATATACCGCAGTATATTCATAAAATATTTTATACAGTATTCTTTATTGAGAGTGCCAGTAATTTTGGATGTGACGGTGTCTGTTTGATGAGAATACCTCCAGATGTAAGCCTTGGCCATGATACTCTCAAGCCGATCGCTGAACTCGAAAAACATGTCTATCTGTGGAACGAAAGCCAGAAAACCATTGGTACAGTAACTGTCATGAGAGAACAAAAGGAAACGAATTGCATCTATCATCAGATATCCATCATTATATTTGTAAACAGAGTCAGCATACGTCATAGCTTCATAGATGTGCATGCACGTTGTTCCCCAAACACTATCTAATGTCACCCTCTAGTCTAATGTAATATATAGCAATTTAATCAAATGTAATAAAAGATGAAGAATGAAACATAGCATGTTTGGTGATAAAGATAACTGCAGTCTCTACCCTCAGTAGACGGTTGAGTCTGTATAAAGCAGAGAATCCAAACGGGATACCGAGCAGTTCGAATGGGATGATGCTGATCATATCCAACTGCCCCAACAGAAAGAAAATATAATGTTAGGTGGAAATAATACACTCCACTTGAAACAAGTACAACATATCTACAGTACAGTACATGGTCTGGATATTTCTACATCAACATGTGTGATATGTTACTTGAATCATGCCTCGAAGTGGAATGAACAATGTTGCACTGTGTGTATCTCGGTATAGTATAATATATGCAGAGTGAACACCATCAGCAAGGTGAACGTGAGAAATGATTAAATAAGAGCTCACGTTAAACCTCGAAATCTCTCGATAATGTAGCTTCGTCACAGTCCGGTCTTTCTGAAATACAACATGAAGTCTTATCTACCTGCATGTTTCTCTACATTACGGCGGAATTGTTGCCTAATAATAGAATATATGTTAGAAGTACATAAAAAGCATATGCATGCGTACTTGCACATACACAAACTCGTGTGTATGAACACAGATGCAGAAACACACACAAACACACCAGCGGATGCTGCTGATTGGAGAACGGCTCATAATAATGGCTGGAATGGAATAAATTGAATGGTATAAAAATAAACATGGTTTTCATGAGTTTGATACCGTTCCATCGTACTGCATTCCAGCCATTATTATGAGCCGTTCCCTCCTCAGCGGCCTCCACTCTCACACACACACACACACACACACACACACACACACACACACACACACACACACACACACACACACACACACACACACACACACACACGCACACGCACACACGCAATATCAAGACCTTCATCTCTCTAGTGATATTTAGAATGACTTACAATAATGTCTCCTCCTTTCACAAACTGCAGTCGGGGTTGCCAGAGGACGATATCCATGACATTGACACTGTCTGCAAGAATGTCAGCAAATATCCAGAAAGGAACGGACACTGGAGTGTGGATGGGAAAGACCAAACGAACCGGTGTAAACCAAGCGTTGTAGTTGAATGCCAAACTTACAAGTGTTATCCAAGTAATATACTTGCGATCTACAGAAGGAGAGAGAAAAACAGATACAGAGAAAGAAAATGAATGAACAAATGTTAAAGAAGCCGAAATACACTGTGTAGTCCATACCTCCTCCTGTAGTGTAGTGTGTAGCTGTAGTGTAGTGTGTAGCTGTATCGTAATGTGCAGCTGTAGTGTACTACTGTAGTGTTATGTGTAGCTGTAGTGTAGTGTGTAACTGTAGTGCAGTGTGTTGCTGTAGTGCAGTGTGTTGCTGTAGTGTAGCTGTAATGTAGTGTGTAGCTGTAGTGTAGTGTGTAGCTGTAGTGCATTGTGCAGCTTTAGTGTGTAGCTGCAGTGCACAGCTGTAGTGTTTTGTAGTGTGTAGCTGTAACGTGTAGCTGTAGTGTGTAGCTGTAGTGTGTAACTGCAGTGTAGTGTGAAGCTGTAGTGTGTAACATTAGTGTAGTGTAAGTGTATTGTGTAAGTGTAGTGTGTAACTTTAGTGTAGTGTGTAGGTGTAATGTGTAGCTGTAGTGCAGTGTGTAGCTGTAGTGTGTAAGTGTTGTGTGTAACTGTAATGTAGTGTGTAACATTAGTGTAGTGTAAGTGTAGTGTGTAGCTGTAGTGCAGTGTGTAACTGTAGTGTTTAAGTGTAGTGTGTAACTTTAGTGTAGTGTGTAGGTGTAATGTGTCTCTGTAGTTTAACTGTAGTGCAGTGTGTAGCTGTAGTGCAGTGTATAGCTGTAGTGTGTAGCTGCGGTGAAGTGTAGTGTGTAGCTGTAGTGCAGTGTAGTGTGTAGCTGTAGTGTAGTGTGTAGCTGTTGTGTAGTGTGCAGCTGTAGCGTGCAGCTGTAGCGTGCAGCTGTTGTGTTGTATGTAGCTGTAGTATGTAGCTTTAGTGCAGTGTGCAACTGTAGTGTGTAACTTTAGCTGTAGTGTGTAACTGTAGTGTGGTGTGTAGCTGTTGTGTAGTGTGCAGCTGTTGTGCGCAGCTGTTGTGCGCAGCTGTTGTGTTGTGTGTAGCTGTAGTGTTATGTGTAGCTGTAGTGTAGTGTGTGGCTGTAGTGTAGTGTGTAGTTTTAGTGCAGTGTGTAACTGTAGTGTGTAACTTTAGCTGTAGTGTGTAGCTGAGCGTTTAACTGTAGTGAAGTGTGTAACTGTAGTGTAGTGTGTAGCTGTAGTGTAGTGTGCAGCTGTAGTGTGTAACTGTAGTGTGTAACTTTAGCTGTAGTGTGTAGCTGTAGTGTATAGCTGTAGTGTGTAACTGTGGTGTGTAACTGTAATGTGTAACTGTAGTGTAGTGTGTAGCTGTGGTGTAGTGTGTAGCTGTAGTGTGTAACTGTAGTATGTAACTGTAGTGTAGTGTGTAACTTTAGCTGTAGTGTGTAGCTGTAGTGTGTAACTGTAGTATGTAACTTTAGTGTAGTGTGTAACTGTAGTGCAGTGTGTAGCTGTAGTTAAGTGTGCAGCTGTAGTGTGCAACTGTAGTATGTAACTGTAGTGTAGTGTGTAGCTGTAGTGAAGTGTGCAGCTGTAGTGTGTAACTGTAGTGTACTGCTGTAGTGTAGTGTGTAGCTGTAGTGAAGTGTGCAGCTGTAGTGTGTAACTGTAGTGTGTAGCTGTTGTGAAGTGTGCAGCTGTAGTGTGTAACTGTAGTGTAGTGTGTAGCTGTAGTGAAGTGTGCAGCTGTAGTGCGTAACTGTAGTGTACTGCTGTAGTGTTGTGTGTAGATGTAGTGTAGTGTACAGCTGTAGAGTTGTGTAGTGTGTAGCTGTAGTGAATTATGTAACTGTAGTGTGTAGCTGTTGTGTAGTGTATAGCTGTTGTGAGTAACTGTAGTGAAGTGTGTAGCTGTAGTGAAGTGTGTAGCTGTGTGTAGTTTGTAGCTGTAGTGTGTAACTGTAGTGGAGTGTGTAGCTGTTGTGTAGTGTGTAGCTGTAGTGTGTAACTTTAGTGTAGTGTGTAGGTGTAATGTGTCGCTGTAGTGTAACTGTAGTGCAGTGTGTAGCTGTAGTGCAGTGTAGCTGTAGTGTAGTGTGTAGCTGTAGTGTAGTGTGTAGCTGTTGTGTAGTGTGCAGCTGTAGTGTGCAGCTGTTGTGTTGTGTGTAGTTGTAGTGTGTAGCTGTAGTGTGTAGCTTTAGTGCAGTGTGCAACTGTAGTGTGTAACTTTAGCTGTAGTGTGTAACTGTAGTGTGGTGTGTAGCTGTTGTGTAGTGTGCAGCTGTAGTGTGCAGCTGTTGTGTTGTGTGTAGCTGTAGTGTTATGTGTAGCTGTAGTGTTATGTGTAGCTGTAGTGTTATGTGTAGCTGTAGTGTAGTGTGTAGCTGTAGTGTTATGTGTAGCTATAGTGTAGTGTGTAGCTGTAGTGTTATGTGTAGCTGTAGTGTTATGTGTAGCTGTAGTGTTATGTGTAGCTGTAGTGTTGTGTGTAGTTTTAGTGCAGTGTGCAACTGTAGTGTGTAACTTTAGTGTAGTACACACTACACTAACTTTAGTGTAGTACACACTACACTTCACTACACTAGCTGTAGTGAAGTGTGCAGCTGTAGTGTGTAACTGTAGTGTAGTGTGTAACTGTAGTGTAGTGTGTAGTGTGCAGCTGTAGTGTAGTGTGTAACTGTAGTGTGTAACTTTAGCTGTAGTGTGTAGCTGTAGTGTATAGCTGTAGTGTGTAACTGTGGTGTGTAACTGTAATGTGTAACTGTAGTGTAGTGTGTAGCTGTGGTGTAATGTGTAGCTATAGTGTGTAACTGTAGTATGTAACTGTAGTGTAGTGTGTAACTGTAGTGCAGTGTGTAGCTGTAGTGAAGTGTGTAGCTGTAGTGTGTAACTGTAGTGTATAGCTGTTGTGAAGTGTGCAGCTGTAGTGTGCAACTGTAGTGTGTAACTGTAGTGTAGTGTGTAGCTGTAGTGAAGTGTGCAGCTGTAGTGTGTAACTGTAGTGTATAGCTGTTGTGAAGTGTGCAGCTGTAGTGTGCAATTGTAGTGTGTAACTGTAGTGTAGTGTGTAGCTGTAGTGAAGTGTGCAGCTGTAGTGGGTAACTGTAGTGTACTGCTGTAGTGTTGTGTGTAGATGTAGTGTAGTGTACAGCTGTAGAGTTGTGTAGTGTGTAGCTGTAGTGAATTATGTAACTGTAGTGTGTAGCTGTTGTGTAGTGTATAGCTGTTGTGAGTAACTGTAGTGAAGTGTGTAGCTGTAGTGAAGTGTGTAGCTGTGTGTAGTTTGTAGCTGTAGTGTGTAACTGTAGTGCAGTGTGTAGCTGTTGTGAAGTGTGTCGCTGTAGTATGTAACTGTAGTGCAGTGAGTAACTGTACAGTCGTGGCCAAAAGTTTTGAGAATGACACAAATATGAATTTCCACAAAGTTTGCTGCTTCAGTGTCTTTAGATATTTTTGTCAGTTGTTACTATGGAATACTGAAGTATAATTAATAATTAAGCATTTCATAAGTGTCAAAGCCTTTTATTAACAATCACATGAAGTTGATGCAAAGAGTCAATATTTGCAGTGTTGACCCTTCTTTTTCAAGACCTCGCAAACCGCCCTGCATGCTGTCAATTAACTTCTGGGCCACATCCTGTTTGTCAGAAATTGTGGGTTTTTGTTTGTTCACCCGCCTCTTGAGGATTGACCACAAGTTCTCAATGGGATTAAGGTCTGGGGAGTTTCCTGGCCATGGACCCAAAATATCGATGTTTTGTTCCCTGAGCCTCTTAGTTATCACTTTTGCTTTATGGCAAGTTGCTCCATCATGCTGGAAAAGGCATTGTTAGTCACCAAACTGTTCCTGGATGGTTGGGAGAAGTTGCTCTCGGGGGATGTGTTGGTACCATTCTTTATTCATGGCTGTGTTCTTAGGCAAAATTGTGAGTGAGCCCACTCCCTTGGCTGAGAAGCAACCCCACACATGAATGGTCTCAGGATGCTTTACTGTTGGCATGGCACAGGACTGATGGTAGCGCTCACCTTGTCTTCTCCGGACAAGCTTTTTTCCGGATGTCCCAAACAATCGGAAACGGGATTCATCAGAGAAAATGACTTTACCCCAGTCCTCAGCAGTCCAATCCCTGTACCTTTTGCAGAATATCAGTTTGTCCCTGATGTTTTTCCAGGAGAGAAGTGGCTTCTTTGCTGCCCTTCTTGACACCAGGCCATCCTCCCAAAGTCTTCGCCTCACTGTGCATGCAAATGCACTCACACCTGCCTGCTGCCATACCTGAGCAAGCGCTGTACTGGTGGTGCCCCGATCCCGCAGCTTAATCACGGTCCTGGCGCTTTATGGACTTTCTTGGGTGCCCTGAAGCCTTCTTCACAACAATTGAACCCCTCTCCTTGAAGTTCTTGATGATCCGATAAATGATTGATTTAGGTGCAATCTTATTGGCAGCAATATCTTTGACTGTGAAGCCCTTTTTGTGCAAAGCAATGATGACGGCACGTGTTTCCTTTCAGGTAACCAGGGCTGACAGACGAAGAACAATGATTCCAAGCACCACCCTCCTTTTGAAGCTTCCAGTCTGTTATTCGAACTCAATCAGCATGACAGCGTGATCTCCAGCCTTGTCCTCGTCAACACTCACACCTGTGTTAATGAGAGAATCACTGACATGATGTCAGCTGGTCCTTTTGTGGCAGGGCTGAAATGCAGTGGAAATGTTTTTTGGGGATTCAGTTCATTTGCATGGCAATGAGGGACTTTGCAATTAATCTGATCACTCTTCATAACATTCTGGAGTATATGCAAATTGCCATCATACAAACTGAGGCAGCAGACTGAAAATGATTATTTGTGTCATTCTCAAAACCTTTGGCCACGACTGTTGTGTGTAACTGTAGTGCAGTGTGTAGCTGTTGTTAAGTGTGTAACTGTAGTGTAGTGAGTAACTGTAGTGTGTAACTTTAGCTATAGCATGTAGCTGTAGTGTCGTGTAACTGTAGTGCAGTGTGTAGCTGTAGTGATGTGTGTAACTGTAGTGTGTAGCTGTAGTGCAGTGTGTAGCTGTAGTGTAGTGTGCAGCTGTTGTGTAGTGTACAGCTGTGGTGTAGTGTGTAGCTCTAGTGTAGTGTGTAGCTGTAGTGTAGTGTGTAGCTGTAGTCTACAGCTGTAGTGTAGTGTGTAGCTGTAGTGTACAGCTGTAGAGTTGTGTAGTATGTAGCTGTAGTGTGTAGCTGTCGTTTAGTTTGTAACTGTAGTTTAGGGTGTAACTGTAGTGTGCAGCTGTATCTGTAGTGTAGTGTGTAACTGTAGTGCAGTGTGTAGCTGTTGTGAAGTGTGTAATTGTGGTATGTAACTGTAGTGGAGTGTGTAACTGTAGTGTGTAACTTTAGCTGTAGTGTGTAGCTATAGTTTAGTGTGTAGCTGTTGTGTGTAACTTTAGCTGTAATGTGTAACTGTAGTGTTTAACTTTAGTGTAATGTGTAACTGTAGGGTGTAACATTAGTGTAGTGTGTAGGTGTAGTGTGTAGTACATTTACATTTACATTTAAGTCATTTAGCAGACGCTCTTATCCAGAGCGACTTACAAATTGGTGCATTCACCTTATGACATCCAGTGGAACAACCACTTTACAATAGTGCATCTAAATATTTTAAGGGGGGGGGGGGGGGTGAGAAGGATTACTTTATCCTATCCTAGGTATTCCTTAAAGAGGTGGGGTTTCAGGTGTCTCCGGAAGGTGGTGATTGACTCCGCTGTCCTGGCGTCGTGAGGGAGTTTGTTCCACCATTGGGGAGCCAGAGCAACGAACAGTTTTGACTGAGCTGAGCGGGAACTGTACTTCCTCAGTGGTAGGGAGGCGAGCAGGCCAGAGGTGGATGAACGCAGTGCCCTTATTTGGGTGTAGGGCCTGATCAGAGCCTGGAGGTACTGAGGTGCCGTTCCCCTCACAGCTCCGTAGGCAAGCACCATGGTCTTGTAGCGGATGCGAGCTTCAACTGGAAGCCAGTGGAGAGAGCGGAGGAGCGGGGTGACGTGAGAGAACTTGGGAAGGTTGAACACTAGACGGGCTGCGGCGTTCTGGATGAGTTGTAGGGGTTTAATGGCACAGGCAGGGAGCCCAGCCAACAGCGAGTTGCAGTAATCCAGACGGGAGATGACAAGTGCCTGGATTAGGACCTGCGCCGCTTCCTGTGTGAGGCAGGGTCGTACTCTGCGGATGTTGTAGAGCATGAACCTACAGGAACGGGCCACCGCCTTGATGTTAGTTGAGAACGACAGTTTGTTGTCCAGGATCACGCCAAGGTTCTTAGCGCTCTGGGAGGAGGACACAATGGAGTTGTCAACCGTGATGGCGAGATCATGGAACGGGCAGTCCTTCCCCGGGAGGAAGAGCAGCTCCGTCTTGCCGAAGTTCAGCTTGAGGTGGTGATCCGTCATCCACACTGATATGTCTGCCAGACATGCAGAGATGCGATTCGCCACCTGGTCATCAGAAGGGGGAAAGGAGAAGATTAATTGTGTGTCGTCTGCATAGCAATGATAGGAGAGACCATGTGAGGTTATGACAGAGCCAAGTGACTTGGTGTATAGCGAGAATAGGAGAGGGCCTAGAACAGAGCCCTGGGGGACACCAGTGGTGAGAGCGCGTGGTGAGGAGACAGATTCTCGCCACGCCACCTGGTAGGAGCGACCTGTCAGGTAGGACGCAATCCAAGCGTGGGCCGCGCCGGAGATGCCCAACTCGGAGAGGGTGGAGAGGAGGATCTGATGGTTCACAGTATCGAAGGCAGCCGATAGGTCTAGAAGGATGAGAGCAGAGGAGAGAGAGTTAGCTTTAGCGGTGCGGAGCGCCTCCGTGATACAGAGAAGAGCAGTCTCAGTTGAATGACTAGTCTTGAAACCTGACTGATTTGGATCAAGAAGGTCATTCTGAGAGAGATAGCGGGAGAGCTGACCAAGGACGGCACGTTCAAGAGTTTTGGAGAGAAAAGAAAGAAGGGATACTGGTCTGTAGTTGTTGACATCGGAGGGATCGAGTGTAGGTTTTTTCAGAAGGGGTGCAACTCTCGCTCTCTTGAAGACGGAAGGGACGTAGCCAGCGGTCAGGGATAAGTTGATGAGCGAGGTGAGGTAAGGGAGAAGGTCTCCGGAAATGGTCTGGAGAAGAGAGGAGGGGATAGGGTCGAGCGGGCAGGTTGTTGGGCGGCCGGCCGTCACAAGACGCGAGATTTCATCTGGAGAGAGGGGAGAAAGAGGTCAGAGCACAGGGTAGGGCAGTGTGAGCAGAACCAGCGGTGTTGTTTGACTTAGCAAACGAGGATCGGATGTCGTCGATCTTCTTTTCAAAATGGTTGACGAAGTCATCTGTAGAGAGGGAGGAGGGGGGGGAGGGGGAGGAGGATTCAGGAGGGAGGAGAATGTGGCAAAGAGCTTCCTAGGGTTAGAGGCAGATGCTTGGAATTTAGAGTGGTAGAAAGTGGCTTTAGCAGCAGAGACAGAGGAGGAAAATGTAGAGAGGAGGGAGTGAAAGGATGCCAGGTCCGCAGGGAGGCGAGTTTTCCTCCATTTCCGCTCTGCCTTCCGGAGCCCTGTTCTGTGAGCTCGCATTGAGTCGTCAAGCCACGGAGCGGGAGGGGAGGACCGAGCCGGCCTGGAAGATAGGGGACATAGAGAGTCAAAGGATGCAGAAAGGGAGGAGAGGAGGGTTGAGGAGGCAGAATCAGGAGATAGGTTGGAGAAGGTTTCAGCAGAGGGAAGAGATGATAGGATGGAAGAGGAGAGAGTAGCGGGGGAGAGAGAGCGAAGGTTGGGACGGCGCGATACCATCCGAGTAGGGGCAGTGTGGGAAGTGTTGGATGAGAGCGAGAGGGAAAAGGATACAAGGTAGTGGTCGGAGACTTGGAGGGAAGTTGCAATGAGGTTAGTGGAAGAACAGCATCTAGTAAAGATGAGGTCGAGCGTATTGCCTGCCTTGTGAGTAGGGGGGGAAGGTGAGAGGGTGAGGTCAAAAGAGGAGAGGAGTGGAAAGAAGGAGGCAGAGAGGAATGAGTCAAAGGTAGACGTGGGGAGGTTAAAGTCGCCCAGAACTGTGAGAGGTGACCCGTCCTCAGGTATGTAGCTGAAGTGTGTAACTGTAGTGTGTAACTTTAGTGTAATGTGTAGCTGTAGTGAAAGTGTGTGACTGTAGTGTGTAGCTATAGTGTAGTGTGTAACTGTAGTGTGTAGCTGTTGTGTGTAACTGTAGTGTAACTATAGTGTAGTGTGTAGCTGTAGTGTGTAGCTGCTGTGTAGTGAGTAACTGTAGTGTGTAACTGTGGTGCAGTGTGTAACTGTAGTGTGTAGCTATAGTGTAGTGTGTAACTGTAGTGTGTAGCTGTTGTGTGTAACTGTAGTGTAACTATAGTGTAGTGTGTAGCTGTAGTGTGTAGCTGCTGTGTAGTGAGTAACTGTAGTGTGTAACTGTGGTGCAGTGTGTAACTGTAGTGTGTAGCTTTAGTGTTTTACTGTAGTGTGTAGATGTAGCGTAGTGTGTAACTGTAGTGTGTAGTTCTCCTGTAGTGTGTAGCTATAGTGCAATGTGTTACTGTAGTGTGTAGCTGTTGCTAAATGACTTAAATGTAAATGTAAATGTGTGCAGCTGTAGTGTTGTGTGTAGCTGTAGTGTGTAGCTGTAGTGTAGTGTGTAGCTGTAGTGTTGTGTGTCGCTGAAGTGTTGTGTGCAGCTGTAGTGAAGTGTGTAGCTGTAGTGTGTAGCTGTAGTGTAGTGTGTAGCTGTTGTGTGCAGCTGTAGTGTTGTGTGTAGCTGTAGTGTGTAGCTGTAGTGTAGTGTGTAGCTGTAGTGTAGTGTGTAGCTGTAGTGTTGTGTGCAGCTGTAGTGTTGTGTGCAGCTGTAGTGTAGTGTGTAGCTGAAGTGTTGTGTGCAACTGTAGTGTTGTGTGCAGCTGTAGTGAAGTGTGTAGCTGTAGTGTAGTGTGTATCTGAGATGTAGTGTGTAGCTCTAATGTGGTGTGTAGCTCTAATGTGGTGTGTAGCTCTAATGAAGTGTGTAGCTGAGATGTAGTATGTGGCTGTAGTGTAGTGTGTAGCTGTCGTGTAGCTGTAGTGAAGTGTGCAGCTGTAGAGTTGTGTGGTATGTAGCTGTAGTGTGCAGCTGTAGAGTTGTGTGGTATGTAGCTGTAGTGTACTATGTAGCTGTAGTGTACAGCTATAGAGTTTAGTGGTATTTCGCTGTAGTGTGATATTATGTAATCGTATTATTATATGTAGTAGAAAGCAATGGGTTAGAAGAAGTCTACATAACAAACCCATAAAGTAAAATGTAACATCCATATATGGCCAGCTATATAAACTTTAACATTGATTTATCCTGCAATAGATGTCGTTCAATTGATAACATACATTTTGTTTTTCTTCTAATGCCTCTTAAGGGGAAAGTAATCTAAAAGTAATGGAATGTAATCAGATTCCATGACTGAGTTTGGGCAATCCAAAAGCTACATTACTGATTACAATTTTACTGTAACAGATTACATATAGAAAGTAACCTACCCAACCCTGAGTGTAGTGTATAGCTGTAGTGTAGCTGTAGTGTAGTGTGTAACTGTAGTGTAGTCTACAGCTGTATTGTAGTGTGTAGTGTGCAACTGTAGTGTGTAGCTGTAGTGTAGTGTGCAGTTGTAGCTGTAGTGTAGTGTGTAGCTGTAGTGTAGTGTGCAGCTGTAGTGTGTAGCTGTAGTGTAGTGTGCAGTTGTAGCTGTAGTGTAGTGTGTAGCTGTAGTGTAGTGTGCAGTTGTAGTGTGTAGCTGTAGTGCAGTGTGCAGTTGTAGCTGTAGTGTAGTGTGTAGCTGTAGTGTAGTGTGCAGCTGTAGTGTGTAGCTGTAGTGCAGTGTGCAGTTGTAGCTGTAGTGTAGTGTGTAGCGAACCTTACAGAAGAAAACACATTAATTTCCATGATAACATGTGAAATCAACATGTGAAAACATGAAACTACACATGGGAAAACATAATCTTGTGAAATAAATGTGACTCCATGGGGATGCAAAATTTCAACAAAGGGAGAGTTTGATTTCCACATTGAAAGTTTTTGCATGTGAAAATGCAATTCCACATGTCAGAGTTTGATTTTCACATGTGAAAGGCTTTCACATGTAAATGTTTTTCCCATGTGAAACTGCAAATGTTACATCTGAATCTGCAATGGTGAAAAGGTGATGCTAACGTGAACATTCGTAAAGTATTCTGACCCCATCACTTTTTAAAATGTTGTTACGTTACAGCCTCGTTCTAAAATTGATTAAATTAATTGTTTTCCTCATAATCTACACACAATACCTCATAATGACAAAGCGAAAACAGGTTTTTCAAAATGTTTGCAAATATATAGAATAAAATAAACTGAAATACCTTATTTACATAAGTATTCAGACCCTTTGCTATTAGACCCTTTGCCACCGATCATCCTTGAGATGTTCCTACAACTTGATTGGAGTCCACCTGTGGTAAATTCACTTGATTGGACATGATTTGGAAAGGCACACCCCTGTCTATATAAGGTCCCACAGTTGACAGTGCATGTCAGAGCAAAAATCAAGCCATGAGGTTGAAGGAATTGTCCGTAGAGCTCCGGGACAATATTGTGTCGAGGCACAGATCTGGGGAAGGGTACCAAAACATTTCTGCAGCATTGAAGGTCCCCAAGAACACAGTGCCCTCTCTCATTCTTAAAGGGAAGAAGTTTGGAACCACCGAGACTCTTCCTTGAGCTGGCTCCCGGCCAAACTGAGCAATCGATGAAGAAGGGCCTTTGTCAGGGAGGTGACCAAGAACCCGATGGTCACTCTGACAGAGCTTGGCAGAACGTTTCAGAAAGACAACCATCTCTGCAGCACTCCACCAATCAGGCCTTTATGGTAGGGTTGCCGTTAACGGGATCGATATGACAACAGCCTGTGAAAGTGCAGAGCGCCAAATTCAAAACAACAGAAATCTCATCATTAAAATTCCTCAAACATACATGTTTCTTATACCGTTTTAAAGATAATCTTGTTGTTAATCCCACCACAGTGTCCGATTTCAAATAGGCTTTACAGCGAAAGCACCACAAACAATTATGTTAGGTCACCACCAAGCCACAGAAAAACACAGCCATTTTTCCAGCCAAAGAGAGGAGTCACAAAAACCACAAATAGAGATCAAATTAATCACTAACCTTTGATGATGTTCATCAGATGACACTCATAGGACTTCATGTTACACAATACATGTATGTTTTGTTTGATAAAGTTCATATTTATATAAAAAAATCTGAGTTTACATTGGCGCGTTACGTTCACTAGTTCCAAAAACACCCGGTGATATTGCAGAGAGCCACATCATTACAGAAATACTCATTATAAATGTTGATAAATTCAAGTGTTAGACATGGAAATATAGATATACCTCTCCTTAATTCAACCGCAGTGTCAGATTTCCAAAAAGAATTACGGCGCTCAGAAAACAAATTCAATTTTCTGCCATGTTGGAGTCAACAGAAATCAGAAATTACACTGTAAATATTCCCTTACCTTTGATGATCTTCATCAGAATGCACTCACAGGAATCGCAGTTCCACAATAAATGCTTGATTTGTTCAATAATGACCATTATTTATGTCCAAGTAGCTACTTTTGTTAGCGCTTAGGTATACAAATCCAAACGCTTGTGCAGGTCTCCCATAACTTCGGACAAAAACTTCAAAAAGTTATATTACAGGTCTTAGAAACATTTCAAACTAAGTATAGAATCAATCTTCAGGATGATTTTATCATAAATCTTAAAGTTCCAAACGGAGAATTCCTTTGTGTGTAGAGGAGGAGCAATGGAACGCAGGTCGATATCATGTGGAATGCGCATGACCAGGAAATGGCTCTGCCAGTAACCTGCCTCATTCAGCTCTTATTCAGGCCCACAACACAGTAGAAGCCTCATTCAAGTTTCTAAAGATGGTTGACATCTAGTGAATCCTAGGAAGTGCAACATCATCCATATCCCACTGTGAATTCAATAGGGCCTGGGTTGAAAATCGACCAACCTCAGATTTCTCACTTTGCCTGCCATATGAGTTCTGTTATACTCACAGACATCATTCAAACAGTTTTGGAAATTTCAGAGTGTTTTTTATCCAACACTAATAATAATATGCATATATTAGCAACTGGGAATGAGGAGCAGGCCATTTACTCTGGGCACCTCTGGACACCTTTCATCCAAGCTACTCAATACTGCCTCTACAGCCATAAGAAGTTAAAAGGCTTGGAGTTTGCCAAAAGGCACCTAAAGGACTCTCAGACCATGAGAAACAAGATTAAACTCTTTGGCCTGAATGCCAAGTGTCACGTCTGGAGACCAGGCACGTAACAAAATGTGTAAAAAGTCAAGGGGTCTGAATACCTTTGTGAATGCACTGTAACTGTATTATGAAGCTGCTCATTTTTTTGTCATTTAGCCAATGCACTTATCCAGAGCAATTAGGGATAAGTGCCTTGATCAAAGCCATATCGAAATATTTTTCACCTAGTCGGCTAGAAGATTCAAACCAGCAACCTTTCGGTTACTGGCCCAGCACTCTTCACCGCTAGTTGCCTACCTAATGTGTAGCTGTAGTGTAGTGTGTAGGTGTACTTTAGTATGTAACTGAGCACTACCTGTGAATGGATCTATGGTGTTACCAAGCACTGAGTCCATGGCGTCTTCAACTGGTTGGAGCATAGTGTCAATGAAGGAAAAGCTGATCGTGGGACAAATGGATGCATCTCTAGCTGCCTGCTCCTCCTCCTGTTTCTTTAGCCGCTCTGCCTCCTTCTTCTCCGCATCTGCCTTCGCTTTCTCCTCCTTTTTCTTTGCCATCTCTACTGCCTTTATCGCGTCTGCTTCTGCTTTTTTTATTGCATCGTCCTCTGCTTTTATCCTCTCTGCCTCCTTCTTCCTCAGGTAGTCTGGTTTCCTCAAGACCGGGGCTGTAGAAAACAGGCAGAAACCATTATGAATGATATGAGTGGTATGGAATAGCAGAGGAGTTTTTAATTATATAGTCTAACATTTGGGCTTCATCATTGAGCATATCAGGCCTTCTAAATTTTAACATGGTCGATATGTATTGAAGTACAATATATTATACATACAGTATGATACATATACGGTTCCTTATTAGACAACTCTAACTAATCAAAAACCAAAGTGATTGATTGATTGATTGATTGACTGACTGACTGATTGACACAACAACATCTGTTTACAGTAGGTCCACTTACTGATAGGGGGGCTGATTTCAGGTGTGGTAGCATAGGGGTCAATGGCAATCTCTTTGTAGGTATTTGTCCGGTCTCTTAGCCGTTTGACAACTTCCCGGAGTGTGTCATCTGCATACCTGCTGTACACAACCGGCGGAGGTGGAGGAGGGGGCTGCTCTTCACTGCATCAAGAGACAAGAGGACAAATTGTTTAACAGGGTTCTAATTAATTCAAATAATCAGAAGAAGAACATGATTTGTGTTCAAATAAAAGGAGGATGAATGTCATGGCATGTTCCTTAAATAGATATTGCATGTAAGGGCAGTCCGGACCAGGTGCTGAGATTTTTTTTGGCGGGCTACTGATTACATCAGTACAGTGGTGACCGGTCAAAAAAAAAATTTTTTTTTGTTGCCTGTTTTACATGTTATTTTTGTATTAATGCGTGTCACATATCAGTTTGCAAACAATGTAAAAATATATATTAATATATATATTATATTAATATATATTAACTTAAATGAGTTACATTACAAGTGCAATCCAAGAAGGCATCAAATCCAAGAATCCATATATATACGTACACACACATCTTAAAAATATATATATATTTTCCTTTATTACTTTCTAACCCTCCCCTATTTTTTTGCAGTAATGCTGCAATTAGTTGGTTGTAATTTTGGGTAGAGCACACATTTCCATATATTTTTGTTAGCTGCATGTGTGACATAAATCAATCAGTCTTACAGTATTTATGATATAATTTACAAAGATTATACTTTTTTTTAAAGTGAGAGGTCTAAAGCATTAATATTTAATCATGTCCACATCACCATTAGACCATTTTATTGGTAAACTACACTGTAATGTAAAAGTTGTATTTGTTTGCGATCCAATACGTAATATAGTACACTTAATAATTAATTTGGTTGTAAATCCAGAGAGGTTAGAAAAAGTATCTCGATCTCTATACCTCTATGAGACTGTGTAGGGATCCAAGTTGTGGATTTAAAAGAAAACATGAATCATCAGTGTACAATTTGATTTGATTTTACACCTGCATTGTTTGCTGTTTGGGGTTTTAGGCTGGGTTTCTGTACAGCACTTTGAGATATCAGCTGATGTACGAAGGGCTATATAAATAAATTTGATTTGATTTGATTTGATTACAATGACACCTTTGTTTTTAAGCCCTGGATTTCTAACCCCTTGATATTATTGTTGGATCTGAGTTTAATAGCTAACATTTTGATGGCCAAAATAATATGTCGATAGTGGACAACCTTGTTTTACAGTGTAGACATTGTTAATGTTGTAAACAACTATAGTAGCTGGAAATGACAAATTTTTATGCAAAATCTACATAGGTGTACAGAAGCCCATTATCAGCAACCATCACTCCTGTGTTACAATGGCATGTTGTGTTAGCTAATCCAAGTTGATGATTTTAAAAGGCTAATTTATCATTAGAAAACCCTTTTGCAATTATGTTAGCACAGCTGAAAACTGTTGTTTTGATTAAAGAGGCAATAAAACTGTCCTTCTTTAGACG
Source organism: Oncorhynchus gorbuscha (assembly GCF_021184085.1). Classification (NCBI taxonomy): domain Eukaryota; kingdom Metazoa; phylum Chordata; class Actinopteri; order Salmoniformes; family Salmonidae; genus Oncorhynchus; species Oncorhynchus gorbuscha. The sequence continues at coordinate 58,649,206 of NC_060184.1, forward strand.
AGTTGAGTATCTGGAGCATCAGCATTTGTGGGTTCGATTCAGGCTCAAAATCGCCAGTCTATTCTTGTTCTGAGAAATGAAGGCTATTCCATGTGAGAAATTGCCAAGAAACTGAAGATCTCATACGACACTGTGTACAACTCCCTTCACAGAACAGCACAAACTGGCTCTAAACAGAATAGAAAGAGAAGTGGGAGGCCCCGGTGCCAAACTGAGCAAGAGGACAAGTACATTAGAGTGTCTAGTTTGAGAAACAGACACCTCACAAGTCCTCAACTGGCAGCTTCATTAAATGGTACCCACAAAACACCAGTCTCAACGTCAACAGTGAAGAGGTGACTCCGGGATGCTGGCCTTCTAGGCAGAGTTCCTCTGTCCAGTGTCTGTCCTTTTGCCCATTTTAATATTTTCTTTTATTGGCCAGATATTACCTTTTATTTGCAACTCTGCCTAGAAGGCCAGCATCCCGGAGTCACTGACATTTCTAAGTGACCCCAAACATTTGAACGGTAGTGTATATATACAGTGGCTTGAGAAAGTATTCATTCCTTGGCATTTTTCCTATTTTGTTGCCTTACAACCTGGAATTAAAATGGATTTGGGGGAGTTTGTATCATTTGATTTACACAACATGCCTACCACTTTGAAGATGCAAAATATTTTTGGGTGTGTTACAAACAAGAAATAAGACAATAGAACTGAAAACTTGAGCATGCATAACTATTCACCCTCCTATTCACCCCCAGTATCCTCTGAACCGTTTTATGTTGAGATGTGTCTGTTTATTTGGGCTGCAATCTGACGTGCAGTTGACTCTAATCAATTTATCTTCTGCAGCAGAGGTACTGTAACTCTGGGTCTTTCCTTCCTGTGGTGGTCCTCATGTGAGCCAGTTTCATCATAGCGCTTGATGGTTTTTGTGACTGCACTTGAAGAAACTTTAAAAGTTCTTGGCATTTTCCTGACTGACCTTCATGTTTTAAAGTAATAATGGACTGTCGTTTCTCTTTGCTTATTTCAGCTGTTCTTGCCATAACATTGACTTGTACTTTAACCAAATAGGGCTATCCTCTGTATACCACCCATTCCTAGCCACAACATAATTGATTGGCTCAGACGCATTAACCTCTTGAAGCTATGGGGGCGCTATTTCATTATTGGATAAAAAAAACGTGCCCGTTTTAAGTGCAATATTTTGTCACAAAAAGATGCTCGACTATGCATATAATTGGCAGCTTTGGAACGAAAACACCCTGACGTTTTCAAAACTGCAAAGATATTATCTGTGAGTGCCCCAGAAATGATGCTACAGGTGAAACCCAGATAAAAATCCAATCTCTAGACAATAAGGTGGACGAAATTAGGGCACGAGTTGCCTTCCAGAGGGACATCAGAGATTGTAACATTCTCTGTTTCACAGAAACATGGCTCACTTGGGATATGTTGTCAGAGTCGGTTCTGCCACCCGGTTTCTTCACGCATTGCGCCGACAGAAACAACATCTCTCTGGTAAAAAGAAAGGCTGGGGTGTATGCCTTATGATTAGCGACTCATGGTGCAATGATAACAACATACAGGAACTCAAGTCCTATTGTTCACCTGACCTCAGAATTCCTTACAATCAAATGCCGACTGCATTGTATACCAAGAGAATTCTCTTCGATTATAGTCACAGCCGTGTATACCCCTACCCCGCCCCTCCAAGCAGATACCTTGACGGCCCTGAAAGTACTTCCCTGGACTATATTTAAATTGGAAACATATACCCTGAGGCTGCATTTATTGTAGCTGCGGATTTTAACAAACCTAATCTGAGAACAAGGCTTCCTAAATTCTATCTACATATTGAATGCGTGACAAGTTGGTAGCATTCTGGACCATTACTACTCTAACTCTAACTCGACCCCGCCCTGTGCAACTGGGTCCTGGGCTTTCGACCCTGCCTCCAACTCAATCATCAAGTTTGCAGTGGTAGGCTTGATTACCAACAACGACGAGATGGCCTACAAGAAGGAGGTGAGGGCCTTCGGAGTGTGGTGTCAGGAGAATAACCTCTCACTCAACAGCAACAAAACAAAGGAGATGATCGTGGACTTCAGGAAACAGCAGAGGGAGCGTTCCCCCATCCACATCGACGGGACAGTAGTGGAGAAGGTGGAAAGTTTTAAGTTCCTTGGCGTACACATCACGGACAAACTGAAATGGTCCACCCACACAGACATCGTAGAGAAGAAGGCGCAACAGTGCCTCTTAAGAGGCTGAAGAAATTTGTCTTGTCACATAAAACCCTCACAAATTTGACAGATGTCGGGCTGTATCACCGCCTGGTATGGCAACTGCTCTGCCCAGACCCGCAATGCTCTCCAGATGCACAACGCATTCCCGGGGGCAAACTACCTGCCCTCCAGGACACCTACATCACCCGATGTCACAGGAAGGCCAAAAAGATAATCAAGGACAACAACCAGCTACTGCCTGTTCACTCCGTTATCATCCAGAAGGCGAGGTCAGTACAGGTGCATCAAAGCTGGTACCGAGAGACTGAAAACAGCTCTCAAGGCCACCAGACAGTTAAACAGCCATCACTAACAGAGTGGCCGCTGGTAACATAGAGACTCAAATATCTGGCCGATTTAATAATTTAATATAGGTATCACTAGTCACTTTAAATAATGCCACTTTAATAATGTCTACATATCCTACATTACGCATCCCATATGTATAAACTGTATTCTATACCATCTACTGCATCTTGCCTATGCCGAACAGCCATCAATCATCAATATACAGTTGAAGTCAGAAGTTTACATACACCTTAGCCAAATACATTTAAACTCAGTTTTTCACAATTTCCGATATTTAATCCTAGTAAAAATTCCCCATCTTAGGTCAGTTAGGATCACCACTTTATTTGAAGAATGTGAAATGTCAGAATAATAGTAGAGAGAATGATTTATTTCAGCTTTTAATTCTTTCATCACATTCCCAGTGGGTCAGAAGTTTAAATACACTCAATTAGTATTTGTTAGCATTGCCTTTAAATTGTTTAACTTGGGTGTCATGTATTGTCATGTATTGTCATGTCTTGTCCCTGTGCTTTCTCTTCTCTTCGTTTCCCCCTGCTGTCGTATTAGGTTTCTTTCTCTCTCTCTATCCCTCTCTCTCTCTATCGTTCCGTTCCTGCTCCCAGCTGTTCCTCATTCTCCTAACGACCTCGTTTAACTCTCTCACACCTGTCCCCTATTTTGCCCTCTGATTAGGTCCCTATTTCTCTCTCGGTTTCTGCCTCTGTCCTTGTCGGATTCTTGTTTGCTGTTTGCTGTGTCCTTGTTCCGTCCTGTCATGTTTTGCCTTTTCATCAGATGCTGCGTGTGAGCAGGTGTCTCTGTCCGCTACGGCCCGCGCCTACCCGAAGGGACCTGCAGTCTGTTGCCGCTTATCCTGCAATTCTCCTCAACAACTAAGAGGATTTATGTTTTCCCTGTTTGGACATTTCCTGTAAAGGATTGAGGATTATGTTTTCTCTGTTTGGACTTTAATAAACTCAGTTTCTGTTAAGTCGCTTTTGGGTCCTCACTCACCTGCATAACATTGGGTAGCCTTCTACAAGCTTCCCACAAAATGTTGGGTGAATTTTGGCCCATTCCTCCTGACAGAGCTGGTGTAACTGAATCAGGTTTGTAGGCCTCCTTGCTCGCACACGCTTTTTCCGTTCTGCCCACATATGCTCTATAGGATTGAGGTCAGGGCTTTGTGATGGCCACTCCAATACCATGACTTTATTGTCCTTAAGCCATTTTGCCACAACTTTGGAAATATGCTTGGGGCCATTGTCCATTTGGAAGACCCATTTGCGACCAAGTTTTAACTTCCTGACTGATGTCTTGAGATGTTGCTTCAAAGATGTCCTAACTGACTTGCCAAAACTATAGTTTGTTAGCAAGACATTTGTGGAGTGGTTGAAAAACAAGTTTTAATGACTCCAACCTAAGTGTATGTAAACTTTTGACTTCAACTGTATTTATATGAACATATTCTTATTCATTTAGATTTGTGTGTATAATGGTAGTTGTTGTGGATTTGTTTGATTACTTAGATACTACTGCACTGTCGGAACTAGAAGCACAAGCATTTCGCTGCACTCACATTAACATCTGCTAACCACGTGTATGTGACCAATACAAATTGATTTGATTTGCTTCGAGCTGTCATCAAGACAAAGGGTGGATACTTTGAAGAATCTCAAATATAAAATGTATTTTGATTTGTTTAACACTTTTTTGGTTACTACATGATTCCATATGTTTTATTTAATAGTTTTGATGTCTTCACTATTATTCTACAATGTAGAAAATAGTAAAAAAATAAATAAAGAATAACCCTGGAATGAGTAGGTGTGTCCAAACTTTTGACTGGTACAGAATATATGATTTTTTTTCCCACAGAAAACTTAAAACTTAAAAGCAAAATAAAACCACCCCTGGGCCAAATTAAGTCGGGAAACCCGGCCCGACAGTATGGTATTAGATAGGGCCTAGATTTGATCCTGGGTGTACAGAGCTGCATTCGCTACATGCACAGAACTCCTCGCAATCATTATGGTTGTGTTTACAAAGTCTGCCCAATTCTGATCTTTTGCAACTAATTGGTCTTTTGACCAGTCAGATCACTGATAATTTGGCAAAAGATCAGAATTGAGCTGCCTGTGTAAACTCAGTGGGACCACCATGGCTGTGTTGTCCATGGGGACCTATTGAGTCATACTCAGCACAGCAGCATACCACCCACCTGCCATCTTAGTACTAGGAACAAATATAATCACCGTCTCTCTCTCTCGTGCTCTCTCCAGACGCACTGGAGGTAATCCTGGTGCTAGTGATTAGTTGGTTACAAAGTAATTGCCAGGTGTGCCAGGAAACTAAGAATACTTTCCATCTGTACTGTATATCCCTAATATACTCTGAGAAGATGCTGTATTGGACTGGTATTCATATTTTATCTGTCCCTTTTTAATTTACTGCAGTGGGCTAAATCAGGTTCACACATCATATTTATTCTACTTTGAAACAAAAGTATACACATCACATACATGGTTGTACCATGTCAGATATAGAATTGTAATGTATTCAATGTTGAGTTTGCATCCCAATATTACACTTTTATATTCATCACAGAAGACTGAAAAATAACAAAACCGTTTGACATAGAAACAGCTGATTTTCAGCATATTCTTTGAAATACTGTTTATTAATTATGAAATTATGAAAAATATTATTGACATTCCACCCATGAGGCCACTAGAGGGCACTTTGGTCAGTCAAATCAAATCAAATCAATAATTCCACTGCAGGAATGGTTCTCGTTTCTCTGCACTGTGCTTAAAGATATTTCCCACTAGCATCTTATAAGAATTCTATACCAGATGAAGCATTTAAGAGTACACACACACACACACATTAAGAGGTATGGAGCTTACTACTCTGTATAGCCAGAAATAGTAGCAGGTGGGATTTCCGTTCTGTTTTTACTTGGCTGTACCTCAACAAGGAAATAGGATTTCAGCACAAGTCACACACACTGTATGTGAAATCAAGCCTTTACAGAAGCCAAATACAGAATAGAAGTTCTCTCAATCAAGACCGGCGACTATTCCACTGTAAAAGTTAGCCTACTTCCTTGAAGTCAGAAATTAGCTAGAGTACAGAGAGAAAGCAAAGAAAACCTTTTAAAATAAAACTTACACGTGAACTACCGCCACCCATCCCCTGACCTCCTTAAATCACAAATACCCATAATCCCATAATCTTATTCAGCTACTTTGGGAGTCATAAGCTGCAAGTCATTCTGTAGTGAGGAGGAAAAACATCAAGCCATCGCTAAGCAGCTGCCTGCAGACACAATATAGGCCTACACCGCACTAATAGTCTATTTGTAATCTTGCTTATGTTGTCCTTAGTACTGTAAACATGTAGACTATTGTCTTCCCACAAGCCACAGTCACTGCAGTTGTGGGAAGAGACTAGTCTACATGTTACTGTGCTGTGTACGGACAACACATGTATAAGCTTTTTACACGTTGTATTCGGCACGTGTCAAATAAAATGAGATTATTATTAACACATCTTATCTCAGTAGATGAACAGCCCCAGTATGAACTCTCTCTCACTCCCCATGTTCTCCCCGATCTCTTTAACAACTGTTATGTCCTACTACCCCTATTTGGCAGTTCCTGTGGGGTGTACTGGCTGAACTAATAGCCCATAGACAGTTTCACAGCCAGGTGTTATTCATGTTCTTACCCTTCAGCCCCATCAGCGGGTTTGTCCCCTTCTGCAGGTGCAGGTGCTGGGGCAGCGGCCGGGGCAGGGGCAGGGGCAGGAGCTGGGGCTGGGGCAGGGGCTGGGGCTGGGGCAGGGGCTGGGGCAGGATCTATGGGTAGTGTACAAAAGATAATATGAGCAAGTGGATCAGTGTAGAACGTGAGTAGAGACTGAAACTTAAGATAATAATAATATATGCCATTTTAGACCATACACTGAGTATACAGTGCCTTGCGAAAGTATTCGGCCCCCTTGAACTTTGCGACCTTTAGCCACATTTCAGGCTTCAAACATAAAGATATAAAACTGTATTTTTTTGTGAAGAATCAACAACAAGTGGGACACAATCATGAAGTGGAAAGACATTTATTGGATATTTCAAACTTTTTTAACAAATCAATCACCCTCTGAATGGCACACATACACAATCCATGTCTCAATTGTCTCGGCTTAAATATCCTTCTTTAACCTGTCCCCTCCTCTTCATCTACACTGATTGAAGTGGATTTAACAAGTGGCATCAATATGGGATCGTAGCTTTCACCTGGGCAGTATATGTCATGGAAAGAGCTTGCTTTGTATACTCAATATATATTACTTAGGGGAAAAAGGGGAAAAACAACATGACAACATCTGAAAGTAACGGAATTGGTTACTGCCATTACACACAAAAAGCTATCATAAATGAAGCATTTGTTGTTCTAGAATGCACTGAGTGTCAGTGTGTGTCTCTGAGATGTGGATTAGTGAAAGAGAAAAGGTGCCGAGGGAGTGGACATGTGTTGTTTCTGCTGCTGATGTATAGGAACAGACAGATGGACTAGGGAGCAGGCTGTCATGTGTGTCCTACTTCCCAAACCAGCACTCATGTCTCAACAACACAGGTAGATCAAACATTAGCTTATCTTTCACCTCAGCATTGAAATAGTTAACTGGAATGATATGATAAACAAACAATTTAATTATATCATGGAATCAAATTGAGTTGTTACTAAATAAAATAATTGAATGATATGATGGAGTAAAATGTAGTAAGTAGTAAGTTACTATCTTTGAATGAGAGCCTGAGAGAAAGGGAGGATATTGAAGAATCAGGGAGCCAAAGCTTCACATGTCACAATCACTTTGGGAGTTTGGGCCTTGTTAAATCAAATGTAGAGGTCTGCCAGATTCCCAGTGTAAGAAAAAGTATTTTTGGAATAATGTAATCAACAAAAAATGTTTTTTTTTGCAGTATACTCTGTTAGTTACGCAAAAATAAACTCAACTGGATCCCAAATCAAACATACGTTTTTTTTGCCAGAAACCTTCAACTTCTGCTTTGTTTTTGTTCTTTACTTGAAACCCAGCCCATTGTTATATATAGTACTGTTGGGTAAAATAAAGCTAAAGTTAATATACATCTCCTGGAGTTCCAGGAAATCCATAGACAAGAGGGTAGAATGAGACTTCGTTAATGTTGTGGCTGCAACATTTCTGGGTATGTGCCACAGCCAAAACGCCAACAATGAAAAGTCTTAATTCTGTCCCCTTGTGTTTGAGTATTATATGACACAAACTGAGCAAGTTCAATAGCATATAGAAGCAAGAGAAAATGCTAGATGAAAACAAACAAACTTGCCTGCTGGTTTAGCCTCCTCCTTCTTAGGTTCTTCCTCTTTCTTCTCCTCATCCTTTTTCTCTGCAGGCTTCTCCTCTTCCTGGGAAAACAATGCTGTTACCTCACTAAAAACAATAGCCAATATTCACCAACAGATTTCCCCTTTTATTCATTATTACCTGAACAGGCTAAACTGATCCTAGATCAGCACTCCTACTATTAGATATGGTCCAATGAGACATGAAGACAGGTGCCAAATAGCACCGAAGTGACACAGTTCAATTATTATTTTTTAAGGCCTGAGGCTTTTTGACCAGTCATATTCTTGAAGCTCAAGAAAGAAACACTTACCTTTCTAGTACATATGGAAATTAAAAAGGTTCATGAATTACTTTTTGGAGGGTTACTGTCAAAATGATTTATTACAACAACAAAAAAATAGGCATCGATGACAGGCGCATGGGCCCCCAGAGCTCGTGGGCCCTCCCACCTTGTGAGGTGTGCGGGGGTGTCCGGTATGCCAGTACTCATAAGTATGATGCTGTGGAAACAATTAAGTGTATCCCATCTCACAAAATCAAACTATTATTTTTTTCGGAGGGCTTGGGTTCTTCATTCAATGCCCAGGATGCACTTGGAGGGACAGGGGCAGAATCCATGTTGGAAATAAAGTGTATGAAAACTCATGGCTTGTAGACAGTACATCTGTCTAACTCCAAAGTGAGCATTTTCTTACTTTGGAGTCTATGATAGATTAATGTTTTTTGTCTTATTAACAAACATCTTAATCATATCCTAAGAAAAGGATGATCCAATAATTAAATCAGTGAAAATCCTCTCGGTGTCTTTCATACATGAACTCCCTCCTCCTCTTCAATAACAAACACTTTCTATAAGAGTCTTTCCAGACTGAGGCCAATTACTCAGGCCACTGACGGCCGAAACGTTACAATTTGAACTTTAACTCGATAAATAATCAATTATTTAATTGTGAGCAAGAGTCACACATATTCCTTCTAAACGCCATTATGATGTTTGGTTACACCTCATCTCATGTTGGTTGACAACTTCTTCTCCTCTACAAAGGCCAATTACTCAGCCTGAAACCCAGGCTATAAGTGCTTCTCAACCCTAGTGCTATGCTATACTGTTGATAGGAGGTATTTGAGATAGCTTGGTTTCAATGCTTCAGAGTCCAGCCTGTTTCAACCTGAGGCTTTCCCTAATCCGACTGACTCAGCTGACATGGTTTGCTGTCCAGTCCATCTCACCATCTCATGAGTCACTGGCCAGTGTCACAATCACTGAGAGATACTGTTGAATCTAATATTAATTTAGAACATGACATTTTGTCCACTTTAAAGGGGCCATCTGGGATTCAAACAACAGCAGACTGGATGCCCCACCACTTTTTTGGTAAAGAGCAAGCATTATAAAATATAAAGACAAAATACTGTTTCGAGCAATTTGTCATGGGATAAGGTTAATTAGTCAAACCGTATGTTGACTGTATATGTCAACCATATTATATTACATCTTTAGGGCCATTTCATCCTGTGTACAGTTTAAGACATTCAGAAACAATCCTAAACAACATTTACATACATCAATAACAGCCAGTCATTATACTAAAGTCCCACAATATCTATATAATCAGTGGTAATAATATAGGCAGTGTTTATTCAACCGCTCTAAAAATGAATACATTTCTACCCCTATGTCTAAGTATTCATCCTGCCGGAAAACACTTTCAATGATATATCCCGCTGTAGTGTTTAGGAAAGAGAGGCGATGCCTTACCTTTGCTGGAGGTGCTGGGGCAGGAGCAGGAGCTGGTGCGGGGGCAGGAGCCGTGGCAGGAGCAGCAGTGGCATCCGGCTTCGGAGGTGGCTCGGGTACCGAGAACAGTGCTTTGAGCTTGCCAAACATGGTGGTTGTTTGGCTAGTGGGCAGTGTGAGCAACAGAGAACCCGGCGAGCCTATCCAGGGTAACAGATCTGATCCTTAGATTCTCTCGTCTGTCTAACTAACTGTCTAACCCTGAATGCCTGACAGTCGGAGCGACAGCCTGCCTCAGGTAATTAATCTCCAGTTCCATGAATTCCTTCATAGGAACTCCCCCTCTGCTCTTCACACTTCTCCACTCTTCCTATGGGATGGGTCAACAAAGAGCAGCTATCACTGCCACCTATGGCTGCTTCACGTCTCCAACACTCTTCCTGTGACGTTGGACTGTTTGGTAAATGTACTCTACTCAAAGGTGTTGAATGAGCAGCAACTCTACCGTAGGAGGCCATTTTGTTTCTTGTCCATGGCTGCAGCAATCTTGACAGTAGGTTTGGATAATTGACAATGAATTCAAATCAATGAATTGATCAATCAGAGAAGTCCAAGAGTTGATCAACAAACTTCAAACAAGTTTAACACCAGATTCAGGTACATTTCTTTAATACACAATAGTAAAGTAGCAATAGAATAATTGCACCGTGACTCTTAGGTAGGGGCTAAACTCAGCTATGTTAAAGTGAATATAGTATTTGGGTTATTCTTAGCTTCACTGGCTACCGTGTGTTAAAGCTGGGGACAGATACAGAGAGGAGACCACTTACTTAATTAAACATCACAATGTCCCGCCCCTTTCCTAGCTAAGACTTCAAAATGTCCCACCCCTTTCCTAGCTAAGACTTCAAAATGTCCCACCCTGGATAAGGGGGTTATTGGACTGAGATCTCCATGGTTGGCTTGCTTTCACATTCAACTACTATTCAACACAACACATAAATAGATCACGAAGAAGAATATGATACTATGGAACTGATGCAGTTGTTAGTAAATGAGAATGTATTTATTTAGGTAAATGTGTATCTTACAAAGCAGACAGATCGTCTTAAATGTCACTTAAGTAGCTTGTTTCGTAGCTGAACTGTTACTCACCCGTTACACGGAAAAATAAATCCTTTGATTGGCACTGCATCCATAACTGTCACCACAAACTACATGAGTTGTGTATTGGCAAATATAAATCGTCATTGGTCACAAAAATAACAGTTTCTAAACCTGAAATATAGTTGATAATTGATATGAAAAGAAAAATGATCAAAATGCTTCTAGAAATATTCATTTTTTCCACTTTGTCTTTTCTTTAATTATTGCACATCTTAATAAAGTTTTTGAAAGATTAAACAATTCTAAACGATAATATGCGAGAGGGTAGTTGTATCCCTCTTACACAAATCCCTCAAAATAGTGTTCTGTACACACACTCACATACTGTTCATTTAGCTGTGAGTAAAGAGGGGATTGAACAATAATGCACTGTAAATTCACCACAAAAGTAATACATATGAGAAACGATGCAGATGATACGATGATATTCTCAATCTTTATGATTTTGAGTGGCATGCTACAAGAGAAAGAAAACCACAACACAGTACAGTAGATTACAAACCAGCTCGAGCCACTAACAGTATTTATAATAGTTGCCTTGTACATTATCAACTGTAAACTGAACATATACGGTACATGACTGTTGTTAACAACAGGTCAAAGTGAGAGTAAGGGATGTTTCTTACCTTGAGTTTCTCCAAAAAGCCTTTGCTGCCCCCTAAGACACGCAGCATTTTAGGAGTGGGGGGTTTGGGTCCGAACAGCGCCAGTCCTTTCTTTTTATCTTCAACAGCCTTAGCAGCAGCTGGACCCTTAGCCTTCATCAGTTTCCTTGGAAAATAATGAGTCAAAAAGGAGTCAAGTATATCTCCATTACATGACAACATTTTATTTGAATAGTCCATCTATAGCTCAATAAACTATAAATAGAGTTTGATGAGCTATTACAGTATAGATGGATTATCCAGATACATATTTGTATTGATAAAGGTTAGCAGGGAAGCAGTATTCTTTAGCATTTTAAATGTTTCCCCTACAAGAGACTACTACTACTAACTAATTATCTTAGATTAAAACTAGGAACTAATCCAATGCAGTACCAATAATACAGCCAATCTCCTCTCTTACTTTCCTTTCCTGGCTAGAACCTTCTGAGCCATTGGGTAGTGGACCAGAATTTCAAAGAGATCCTTCTTTTCCAGGACGGACAGGTTAGCAAAGCCGTGAGCTTTGACATTAGCCGTCCTCCTGTTCCCGCCATCTTTAGACGATTGCAACAGACTGTTGAAGAAAAACACTCCAATTGTATAACATAAATTCACAACAAGCCTCTTGGTGTTGGCTACACCATCTCTGCTTCCGAAATGGCAGCCTATTTCCTACATAGTGCACAACTTGCAGTACAGCGCCCTTAACCACTGCAACCCGGGAGGCCGATAGTGCACTACTTTTGATTAGAGTGCATAGAGGATTACTTTTTAACAGAGCCTTATTATATGGGCCCTGGTCAAATAGTGCACTGTAGGAAATAGTGTGCCATTTCAGATGCAGCCCGTTGTTTCATGTTCACAGGAGAGCTCTGTTCTGTACCTGATTTCTCCAAACACACAGCCGGCCTTCAGTGTAACGAACACGATGGAGTTATCTGGTCCACCAACCACCTGTACTGCTCCAGACTTGATTATGTACATCTCTTTGCCAATATCTCCCTACGGGATAAGATAGTTGGATAGATGCTATAGATGTACAGTACCTTCAGAAAGTATTCACACCCCATTATGTACAGTGCCTTCAGAAATGATTCACACCCCTTGACTTTTTCCACATTTTGTTGTGTTACAGCTTGAATTGAAAATATATTTTAAAATCTGATCAATTACAGTCTTCTGTTAATGAATTATTATTACCGCATCAGTACTCATTACTGAACGTCGCAAACCCTTGGAGACCTGCACGAACCCTAGCCTAAATCATGAATCAGCGATATACAAATTGGCATAATTATTTATTTACTAAGTAACTAAATAATCACACAGAATTAGATAACAAACAAACATTAGATATTTGGGTTACTACATGATACAAAGACAAAGTCTCTAGCGGACGAAGCCGATATGACGGCTTGGTAGACAAAGGAAAGGGGGTGGGGACTGAGAAAGAGCAGGCAAGGAAAAATGGATTCACTATACACAGTCTATAATTATATTAATTGAAATGATAATCCTTTGCACCTTTTTCGGGAATAATTGCAATGTATATATTTACGCCCGTATGCCGTTGCTGTCTTCTCTGTTGGATTCACCGGTCCGTCTGCTGGAGAGTCAGTTCATCAGAGAGTCTCTGGTTAACTTCCCCAGAAGTCACAATGTTCTTTGTGGTTGTAGCTTTCTCCGCAGCTCTGGATAGTGTCTGTTATAATGGATACGTCAGGCCTACCGTTGGTCGTTGCTTAGAATAGATAGTTCCGCGGTTGTCAGTATTCTCGTACTAGACTTCGGAAGTCTAACGTTTACATACACCTTAGCCAAATACATTTAAACTCCGTTTTTCACAATTCCTGACTTCTAATCCAAGTCTTAGTCTTAGGTCAGTAGGTCACCACTTTGTTTTAAGAATGTCAAATCTCAGAATAATAGTAAAGAGAATGATTTATTTGAGCATTTCTTTCTTTCATCACATTCCCAGTGGTCAGAAGTTTACATACAGTCAATTAGTATTTGGTAGCATTGCCTTTAAATTGCTTAACTTGGGTCAAACTTTTCGGGTAGCCTCCCACAAGCTTCCCACAATAAGTTGGATGAATTTTGGCCCATTCCTCCTGACAGAGCTGGTGTAACTGAGTCAGGTTTGTAGGCCTCTTTGCTCGCACACACTTTTTCAGTTCTGCCCACACATTTTCTATAGGGTTGAGGTCAGGGCTTTGTGATGGCCACTCCAAAACCTTGACTGTGTTGTCCTTAAGCCATTTTGCCACAACTTTGGAAGTATGCTAGGGAAGACTTCAATATATCCACATAATTTTAGTCCCTCATGATGCCATCTATTTTGTGAAGTGCACCAGTCCCTCCTGCAGCAAAGCACCCCCACAACATGATGCTGCCACCCCCGTGCTTCACGGTTGGGATGGTGTTCTTCGGCTTGCAAGCATCCCCCTTTCTCCTACAAACATAACAATGGTCATTATGGCCAAACAGTTCTATTTTTGTTTCATCAGACCAGAGGACATTTCTCCAAAAAGTACGATCTTTGTCCCCATGTGCAGTTGCAAACCGTAGTCTGTCTTTTTTATGGCAGTTTTGGAGCTGTGGCTTCTTCCTTGCTGAGTGCCCTTTCAGGACTCGTTTTACTGTGGATATAGATACTTTTATACCTGTTTCCTTCAGTATCTTCACAAGGTCCTTTGCTGTTGTTCTGGAATTGATAAGCACTTTTCACACCAAAGTACGTTCATCTCTAGGAGACAGAATGAGTCTCCTTCCTGAGCGGTATGACGGCTGCGTGGTCCCATGGTGTTTATACTTGCGTACTATTGTTTGTACAGATGAACGTGGTACCTTCAGGCATTTGGAAATTGCTTGAAGGTAGGTCTACAATTTTTTTTCTGAGGTCTTGGCTGATTTCTTTAGATCTTCCCATTATGTCATTCAAAGAGGCACTGAGTTTGAAGGTAGGCCTTGAAATACATCCACAGGTACACCTCCAATTGACTCAAATGATGTCAATTAGCCTATCAGAAGCTTCTAAAGCCATGATATTATTTTCTGGAATGTTCCAAGCTGTTTCAAGGCACAGTCAACTTAGTCTATGTAAACTTCTGACCCACTAGAATTGTGATACAGTGAATTATAAGTGAAATAGTCTGTCTGTAAACAATTGTTGGAAAAATGACTTGTGTCATGCACAAAGTAGCTGTCCTAACCGACTTGCCAAAACTATAGTTTGTTAACGAGAAATTTGTGTGGTTGAAAAACGAGTTATAATGACTCCTACCTAAGTGTATGTAAACGTCCGACTTCAACTGTAATTTCTCGCTTCAGACTAGTAATTATACACGTCTAGGAAATTCTGTAGTGATCGATAGTCTCAGAGTTGAACCATTTCCAGCCGTGTAGCCAAATCTACAGCTGCATCGTCTACGTGGCCTGTAGAAGTGTAGCCCTTCCAACGTGGGGACTGTACACTTTAAGAGATACAGTTATGTGTGTTTCCTGTCCTTCATTAGGTCACCAAATGAAACACACTCCACATGACTGTCCCTTAAGTGTCCACGGACCATTCCCACATTCTCAAAAATAGAAACATCATTATTAAATATTTTGATGGCCAAGGGTCTCTCTGTGTTCTAGTTTACATTCCAACCTCGAACACTACAGAGCATAGGGACAGCGTATTTTATGACTGACCATAAAGCAGTCTACTTTCCGCTCTCCCCCTCTATGAGAGAGAGCATGCTGTAGAGCGGACCCCCCTGTAACCTGATCCTTCAGATCGTCACAGGAGAGTTATGACAATTGTCACATAATAAGTTGCATGAATTCACTCTGTGTGCAATAATAGTGGAATAAATCAAGGGGTATGAATACTTTCTGAAGGCACTGTACATCTCTTTTAACATTATCTCCCTATGGGGAACCAAATATACACACATATAGATGATTTTAAAAAGCTGAGTATACTGCATGTCTTTACCAATATTACCCTATGCGGACGAAATAGTGTGAGCTGACCACATTTAACAGTTCCTTTATAGACTACATGAAACAGCTAATTCCATGACCGCGTCTCTCTCTATCACCCCTTTTTTGTTTATCTCTCTCTCTCTCCCTCTCTCCCTCTACGTAATTTCACCTCCAGCGATGACAGGATTATGTTTGACATGGTCAAGGAAGTGCTTAGGTAGCAGCAGATAGAGAAGGTAGTCAATAAAACACACTCACACACAAACTCACCTTCTGCACCACAAAGTCCCCAGGTAGATATATAATAGACTTAAGCCTCAGCAACATGTCTACCAACATCTGGTTATCACAACCCTGAGGAAATACAATTCAACATCATAGACTAAAGCATCACAAGGTATTACATGTACACATTTCTGTGAGGTTGATTAAAGGAACATTCAAGATATGATGCAAAATGCATCATACTGGCTGTATTTCTGTACTTTGAAAGTGATGTATCTTGAAAATTTGATCGCTGACATGCAAAAAAATTTGGGCCTATATCAACAATGGCCTAATGAAACAAATACCGAAATATAGTTTTTGGGTGGAGTTTTCCTTTAAGTAATGTTTGTCTGTGCTTTTTGTAAGTGTGTGTGTGTGCGTGTTAGTGATGCGCGGGTTGACTCATATCCTGGCGGGTTTAGGGTCATGAAATATTGTATGGATAAAGGGCGGGTGGGTTGCAGCCGGGCGGTTTGAATAAAGAGAAAACAATACCTTAAAAAATCCATAAATGTATAATTCTTGTGCAATTTATGTCTATAGGCTACATTTAGGTTTTCCTTGAATTAATATAGGCTATCTGGCATTAGTGTGTAAGCCTAATGCTTGATGTCCACCAGATGCATTTTGTTTGTTTTGCTGGCCCCGCATTTTCAGTACTTGACCTATGTGCTTTGCTTTTCATCTTGCTAAAAGCTAGCTGGTTGGAGTCTGTGTTTGCACTTCTGTTTGTACCACCGCATGGTAAAGCAACGAATGAGCTGAAAATATTGAACACGTGGTACACAGAACGCACCACGGCACCCCTAACATAGTGTTGCAGACTGCTCCATTGGCAATGAATGACTTCCAACTGAATGCAAAGTGTATGATGTATCTGGTGGACATGAGGCACTCGTTCTAAGGCCTAACTGTACTGTACATGAGCCAAATACACTACACGCCCAATGCTTTTGGGAACAGGCAGAAAAAATACATATCAATCCACAGAGGCAATAACGAAAATGTCATAGTTTAATTCAATAAGTGAAAAGCTGCAAAATGGAGTGTTGAAAACAAAGAGAAGAGAGGGCCAAAAAAGTAATGTTTGGGAAAGATTTGGTGAAGTGGTAAAAGAGGATGATAGAAGTGCTTGCTATGTTATTTGTGATGATTGTGAGGTGCTATATAAAATCTACAATAACAAGATGGGGACTTAAAATCAGCCAGGTCACCAGTGATACAAGTCAGTATTCGACGTACATCCATTTCGGAGTATGTCAGGAGATGACGTGGATACCGGCCACTAGGGGCAACAGCGAGAGCTGTTACGTTCAAGTAGGTGGTGGCAGATGGGGATGGCAGATGGGCGTAAGTATTTGCCTCGGATTCCAAATGTTGCACGTTTGAATCCAGCGATAGAAAGTTGATTTTTACATTTGAGTTTTAAGCCTATCCCAAACCTTAACCATTCAAAGTTAATGCCTAACCGTAAGAATTTGGAGTTAATGCCTGAACTTAACCCTAACCTTAAACATTCAGAGTTAATGTCTAAACTTAACCTTAAACACTAGGAAATTTGATGTTTGGAACAACTTTGAAATGTGACATTTGAGAGAAACATGGATGAACGTCTAATTCTGAAGTGAGACTGTGAGAGGTGGTAGCTTCAAATAGGCCTAGGGCACATCAAGGGAACCGTAGCCTACTGTTCAGATGGTCTAAATGGAAACTGAAATCTGGACACTGACTGTAGGTCTATAACCTCTCACACAGCCTTAATATTAACTACTGCAGAATTAAGTATGTCTTGTATTAAAATTATACACCAAATGTAGGGTAAATGTTGACTTGGGAACAGGAGTGGAGTGATTTCTTTCTTTCACCATCTTGAGAGAATGTGAACTCGCAGTTAGATACTGTCTGTAGTGGTGCTATCTTTATCAGCATCATAAAAGCTGATAGTATTTCAACCACATAAAATATGCATCCAATCCAACCTGAAATATTACCAGAAACATGTTGGGTCGTTTTTACAGCTTTCTATGTCCTTACAACTGGTCAAATATTTGTCATTTGGAAATTTTGCACAGAAAATATTTCCAGTCAAAAAATGTATTGCATTTTATCACAGGTCCCTAAACGTCTTTGTTCCGCGAAAGAAGCAGAGATGACAGAGATAACTTTATCGATGTCAACACTACACTACCACTACAATAGACACTGAATCATTCATTGTATCGATCTATGATATTATTCTGGTGAGCAAGGGTTTATTTAGTTTTCTAGGGCAACATATAAGGTCAAAAGAAAAGCTACATGTATCTAACTATAGACAAGTTGACTAACAAATAGCCTACAAAAAAATATTGGAATTTATAAACAGAAATATATCTAAATCAGGACCAAAACAATCCTGCACCCCCTTTCAAAAAATAATTCCGCAGTCTCTGACTGTAGCCTATAGCGCATGTTCTATATTAGCAGGTTAGGGTCGGGTTAGGGCCTCAGCTCTTCACTTTATCACATAGCGGACTCACGCACCACTAGTGTGCTTGCATACGTGCTTTCGTGTGTACCTTAAATAGATCAATTTTCTGGAAGGTAGCCAGGTTGATGTCAACAGCAATGGCTGTCCTCATGACGAGAGGCATCTGCTCCAGCAGCTCAGACTCATCTAAAGGCAGGCAAGATGAACCATAAATACACAGGTAATTACGGATGTCTTATCGAACAGAACTCGTATTCACTTAGACCTGAGCCTCTGTTAAAGGTAGACTCGGCGATATGATGTAGATGCAGAAAGTAAACGGCATAGTGGGTCAATTTCTGGGACAACTAAGAGCGAGGCGTGCACAGATACTGTGGGAGAGCGAAGTGTTGCATCTCGCTCATCTCACTGTTTCTGGTGCTGCTCCTGGCAACGTCATTTTGTAGAGTCTACCTTTAATGCTTGAAGTAAAATATTGAGGTTGCGTCTAAAATAGGGAATAGAGTGCTACTTGAGACGCAGCCTGAGAGTTTCCTTACCCAGCATGCCCTGGGCGTCCCAGGTGTAGTTGTACCAGGTGCGTATTCTGTTCTGGCATATTTTGGGGATGTTATTTGACACCATATAATACACAGTGTTGTCCATGGAGGCACGAAAGTAGGTCTGGCCTGTGGTGGCAGCCCCAATGACATCTCTCATCTGGAATGGATCATATTAGACACATAAGTCAACTGGGCTCAAGTTCAATTTATATTCATAGGTCCATTTGTTACAAGTTGGTTGTCAGCAAAATTACAGGTAAATATATATTTTTTTACAAACCCCCACCCCCGCGCGCACACACCAACTTGAAACAAATGTAATAAGTGACATTTACAATATATCAAATAAACATGTCACAGGAATTCCAAGCTAAATATAGGTCAGTGAGGCTGGTCAGAAGGATAAAATCATATTTGATTCATTACCAATCCACCACCTTGACTACTTACCTGCATTTCTACAGGTTTATAATCTACTAAACTCAGCAAAAAAAAGAAATGTCCCTTTTTCAGGACCCTGTTTTTCAAAGATAATTTGTAAAAATCCAAATAACTTCACAGATCTTCATTGTAAAAGGTTTAACACTGTTTCCCATGCTTGTTCAATGAACCTTAAACAAATAATGAACATGCACCTGTGGAACAGTTGTTAAGACACAACAGCTTACAGACAGTAGGCAATTAAGGTCACAGTTATGAGAACTTAGGACACTAAAGAGGCCTTTCTACTGACTCTGAAAAACACCGAAAGAAAAATGCCCAGGGTCCCAGCTCATCTGCGTGAACGTGCCTTAGGCATGCTGCAAGGAGGCATGAGGACTGCAGTGGCCAGGGCAATAAATTGCAATGTCCGTACTGTGAGATGCCTGAGACAGCACTACAGGGAGACAGGACGGACAGCTGATCGTCCTCGCAGTGGCAGACCACGTGTAACAACACCTGCACAGGATCGGTACATCCGAACATCAGACCTGCCGGACATTTACAGGATGGCAATAACAACTGCACGAGTTACACCAGCAATGCACAATCACTCCATCAGTGCCCAGACTGTCCTCAATAGGCTGAGAGAGGCTGTACTGTGGGCTTGTAGGCCTGTTGTAAGGCAGGTCCTCACCAGACATCACCGGCAACGACGTTACCTATGGTCACAAACCCACCATCGCTGAACCAGACAGGACTGGCAAAAAGTGCTCTTCACTGACGAGTCGTGATTTTGTTTCACCAGTGGTGATGGTCGGATTCGCGTTCATCGTCAAAGGAATGAGCGTTACACCGAGGCCTGTACTCTGGAGCGGGATCGAGGTGGAGGGTCTGTCATGGTCTGGGGCGGTGTGTCATAGCATCATCGGACTGAGCTTGTTGTCATTGCAGGCAATCTCAACGCTGTGCGTTACAGGGAAGACATCCTCCTCCCTCATGTGGTACCCTAACTGCAGGCTCATCCTGACATGACCCTCCAGCATGACAATGCCAACAGCGATACTGCTCGTTCTGTGTGTGATTTCCTGCAAGACAAGAATATCAGTGTTCTGCCATGGCAAGCGACGAGCCCGGATCTCAATCGCATTGAGCACTCCTGGGACCTGTTGGATCGGAGAGTGAGGGCTAGGGCCATTCCCCCCAGAAATGTCCGGGAACTTGCAGGTGCCTTGGTGGAAAAGTGGGGTAACAAGAACTGGCAAATCTGGTGCAGTCCATGAGGAGGAGATGCACTGCAGTACTAAATGTAGCTGGTGGCCACACCAGATACTGACCGTTACTTTTGATTTTGACTCCCCTTTTGTTCAGGGACACATTATACCATTTATGTTAGTCACATGTCTGTGGAACTTGTTCAGTTTATGTTTCAGTTGTTGAATCTTGTTATGTTCATACAAATATTTACACATGTTAAGTTTGCTGAAAATTAAAGTAGTTGACAGTGAGAGGACATTCCTTTTTTTGCTGAGTTTATATCTATATCCGTCTGGATAGATCAGAGTCCGGAGACTGAGGTGGCTATGGGCCAGGGAAATAACGCTATTATCAAACATCTTCTTTTGTTCACTTAAACAGGTTGAGTCTAATCCTGGACTAAACGGCACCTTCAACACAACAGTGAGATTGCTTTTTAGTCAAGGACTAGGCTTAATCTGTATCCAGGAAACTGAGTTACTTTCGTAACCCCAGTTCTCTGATATAATGAGTGAGATATCTCACATATGGGATTGACCTGAATCTCAGAAGCTCAAAGAATCAATTGCACACATTTGTTGGAGACAGACAGGTCGAGTGGCAAATGAGGTGAGCCCCTCCCCTCACAATAAGGAGCAACTCGCCCGCCCTCTAGTCATTTTCAAGCATTCCGAACTTCCTCACACTCTTGCGAGTAGGGGAATGCGGTGAGATATCTCACCTATAATATTAGAGAACCGGTGTTACGAAAGTAACCTTGAGTTCTCTTTCAAAAATCCCACATATCTCACATGTGGGATTTTGGCCAACTCCCGTATCGCAAGCATGCTCTCCAAAGCCAGGTAGTCTCGACATATCAACCCTCAAAGGCCACGATACTGAGGACAATATGCGCCAAAGAAGGTACAATGATGTCTAACTGGTAGAACCTCATAAAAGTATGAGGGGATACCCAACAAGCCACATCGCAAATCTCCTGTAAGGAGATGCCTTGAACAATTCCCAAGAGGTAAACATACCTCTGGAGTGAGCCCTCAGACTCTCTGCAGACTGTAAGCCCTTGCTATTTTAGGCCAATATAATAGCTTCCACAATCCAATGTGATAACCGTTGACAAGAGAGGGGCCTCCTTGCAAGGAGGTGCCCAGGACACAAAGAGTTGGTCGCTTTTGTGCAAAGCTCTTGTTCTATCCAAGTATACATGTAATGTACGTACTGGTCACAAATTATGGATATGCTCTTCTTCCGTAGAAGTGAAGGGTGGCGGGTGTAAAGCCAAGGTCGCTGACCTTAGGCATAAAGACAAGGTTGGGCAACAAAGAAACCTTGGAAAAGCCCGGGGCAAACTGTAGACACGAATAGTGAGCTGACTCACTCACTTTGCGGACATAAAGGCGACCAGTAAACCAGTCAGCGCTTTCCAGCGGCTCGTGAAATAGCCAAAAGATGGAGCAAAGGCTTTGATACAGGAGGTAAGTGGACTGCCCCTTCATGAAACAATAACGAGGTGTGTTTTCCCACTGTTATTGTTAAAACCTATATGACAGGCCGAGATAGCAGCTAGATAGACATTAACAGTGGGGAATGCCTTCCCACTGTCAAAGATCGGCAAAGAATCCAGCTACGAACTGGTCCGTTTGGTACAATTTTGTGAAACTCATGGGAGACAATACGGCCACATTACCATAACGCTGTTTATACAATAGCCTCAGATATGAGGCTTACATCTAATTGTTGTTTAAGATGAATGAGTGAGGATGATACTGTTTGTGAAATTGTGTAATGTGATTTTGGACTGTTTAATGAAGGAAACTCAAATTCCCTTTGGAGTTTAACTAAATCAGAGGACCCCCCATGAGCACAGTTATGGTCTGGCGTCCTGGGACAGGCCCCTTTCTGCTCTTCCGAATAAAACCCCCACCTTGAGAATTTCTCAACAGACCATGTTTCTCTCAATTTACGAGAGGACAAAGGTTGCAGACCAGCTTACCTCGATAACGAGAGGGCCAAGGTTTGAGAGGAGACCATAAACCTAAGATTTGAGTAGATGGCTGAATCTTTTAACTATACCACGTGGTTAAACTCTTAGACTATCGATACCGACAGAATAAGAACAAGTATTTGATATTAATTACTAGTCTGCAGCTAGGAATTCGGTATCATTGAACGTGAAGACAGACAACCGCCGAAACATCTATTCTATAACGACATGAATGAATGTCACTCTGAACTATCCATTCTAACCACGACAGAGAGAGAGAGAGCGGACAAACTCTCCAACAGAAACAAACTTTTCAACCGAGATCCCGACGACACACTGAATGTAAATATATATATTGATTGCAATTGTTCCCGAATCAGTGAGCGTTCATGTGCAAAGGATTAGCATTTCAATTGTTATAATTATCAACTTTCCAGTGTCTCATCTCAGTTGACCCCCACTTCCCTTTTGTACACCAAGCCGCGATGCCGGTTTAGCCCACTAGGGAAACTCCGTTATCATTTCCTTGTAACTATCTACTGTTTGGTTATGCATTTCTGTGAATTACTTTGTTAGTAAATAAATCATTTAAGACAATTGATGTATGGATGACTCATAGTGAAGACAGGGTTTGTGCAGATAACCAACCATTTACGACGTTTGGAATGAGACTAACGTGAGGTAAAGAATAATTCATTAATCAGAAGACTAAGTGATCAGATATTAATATCTGAAATTTATATATTAGGAAAATTATTACTTATAATCTTAATATTTTCCTCGGTGCCCCGTCTTCCTAGTTAATTACAGTCACATGATTAATCAGTTTAATCGCGTAATAATAATTACAGAGTTATTAAATAATAAGTCTTTAGTTTAATGATGCCAAAGACACGACACTGCAGTCTGTACCCCTTTGTTACCATGGTCCAGGCCCAGGGCTGGACTGTGCATGCGCGCCAGTTCCCTGCTCTTGTGGCGAGTAGGCCACAGGTGGCAAGTAGGCCACAGGTCAGTAGACTCTCACAATTTTTGCTCTATGTCCTTGGTATGACACCTGGATACAGCAGATACTTTTTTATTGACAAGGGCAGTGTTGACACAATGGCCGATTCCCCTCGTCTTCCTTGAGAGCGAATGCAAGGACATGGGTTCCAGGAGCACAGAGGTGAACTGCTGGCTGCCCCTCTCTGCTGCAGGGGGTGTACCCCTTCCCCCATATATGGAAATAAATCAGCTGGGTGGGTCCTTGATTTTCCCCACTGTCAACCCCTGTTCGGGGACCAGAATTGTGGGTTCGGTCTCTGCTGTTCCCAGGTCTGTGGGCTGGCTTGACAGGAGGGTCAAGGAAATGTGCTTTCGCTTTGTCCAACAGGCTGGACAAGTTGAGCCAAAAGGCTCTCCACCCCACCACTGCAAGGCTCATGGCACAGCCACAGCCTTGAATGGTGCCTCTGGAGGATCTGAGGTAGAGGTCTGTGACGACACAGATCTCATCCCAAAAGTCTGGGTTAGACTTGCTAAAAGAGTATGCATCTCCAGCATCTTATCGAATTGGTAGGCAAGCAGTAAGGAAAAACTTGCAATGCCTGTACAGAACACGTAAACTTTTGGCAGATAAATGCAAAACATTTGTCCATCTTACCATAGAAGGAAGTGCCTTTCAGTGATGAGGCACTGGGGTTGAGGTGGTTGACCAGTGAGGGCTCGACCACCGGTTGGCAAAAAGTCAGGTTTGGAACTTGTCAGTCAAGGGTTTGTCCTAGTTACGTTTGGCTTCCGTCACACAAGCTGGGATGGATGAGAGGAGTTGCTTGCCTGGAACAGTTTGAGAGGGGAGTTTCTTCCCGTCGTTCCAGTCCCTCTCTGCACTGCCACCCCCATGAGTTCAGGACCCAGGCAGACAGCATGATATGGTTAAACTGCATGGACATAGATGTGCTGGGGCAGTGGCCGGGCCGGGCCTGGCAGGCTCCATGGTGCCAAAAAAACAGCAAATCCGAGAATAAAGTGAAACTAAACTAGCGTTCACCACGTGGGTTAATAGCCTGGCACAGTACTAGCCGGAGAAAGCTAATCATTTAACAATGTGAACGTAGCTACAATTCCATTCGCCTCATGTGCTAGCAACTTAGCTAGTAAGCACAATGTTAGCCAAAGGAAGCTAGCGCTTTGTTGGACTTGCGACGAACAAAAGCATGTCTCTCGACCTAAAAAAAGCTAGCTAGACTTGCAGCGAGCTTGCCAGGTTTGCTAAGCCTTGCAGCTAAGCTAGCCAAGTCTCAGTAGCTTGTTCTTACCCGAAGTGAAAACATTCCTTTCGGTAAAGTCACCCAACACAGAAGATGAGAACTGAAAAACCTGCTGAAACTAATAATTGAAAGAGAACCGCCTACCCAGTTATTCTCTACGACATCTATGCTATGGCTATGACAAAGACAGAGACTAGGTTGTGATGTAAGAAACACTGCTAAGGTTAAGGTTTCCAGATGAATCGGGGTAATGGGGGGCTTTGATTATGTCAATAGGAGCTCTAGAGCCTAGATGGGAAAGCCAATGGGAGATCTATCTGACTATGTCTCTTCCTGTTACCTGTCCAATCAAACTGGAGAACACGAAGACACCCACGAAAAAGTTTGTCAACTGAAAGGTAATCTCAAAGACTGTGTGGGGCTCTGGAAGACCACCGATGTTGATCAGACTGCGGACTGCGTAATAGTAACAACGCAAGTACCTGTAGAGAGGAGTGGGGTATTAGACAGGTATCTGTGTGTGGAGAGGGGGTGGCGTTAGGAGGGGTGCTTGTCTCTCTGCTCCGCAGTAGCTAGGTCATTTGGTTGTGTGTTTTTGACCTCCCTGGCACTGAATCAAAGGTTATGACCTGAGATGGGAAAAGTGTTCAAATTGTTTTGGGGGGGAATTTTTTTTTTTAAGAGAAACTGCACCAAAACAAACAAAACAAAAAAATTGTAGAAAAAAGGAAATTGTCAAACACCAAAACATAATAAAAGACAAAAATGTGACACAAATCAAGCACACTTAGAGGACTACCTGGCCAAGAAAGATGGACAAAAAGAAGGCGCCGAAAAAATAGTTGGCCATCTGAAACAACTGTCCGAATAAGGTGTCGGGAAATGGCAACTCTGCGATCATCAGCAGGGATTTCTCCGCATAGAAGAAACTGCTCAGGTAACTAAAAAAAAAACACATAAGGCAGTCCAAATAGCGAAAAAATGTATACATAGTCCTGTATGTCTAAATTATGTATATATATAATCAACTACATGTGACATGCATGGCTTTAGAACAGTACTTCCTAACCCTTCCTTACAATATTGACATGGATATACAGTGCACAAGTACATGACAAATGAACAAACTGCAAATGACTAATGTTATACAGGAGATACGGTCATGCAGTAACTAAAATTGAACAATAACTTGAGCTCTGCATTGGTGTGCACTGACAATGGGAGATATACAATTGAGTTGGTGTAATGTACATACGCGCTGCCTTTGCCAGTGTAGACCCATGTGGTCTTGCCGATGCCCTGGTAGGCCGAGGCCACGTAGTAGGCGCAGGCGTTGAGGTGGAGCATGAAGAGCAGGTAGCCAATGGTGCGGACCACTCTTGTAACACAGCAAGCAAGGGTATAGCACTTCAAGATACAGTACTAGTCAAAAGTTAGAACACACCTACTCATTCAAGGGTTTTTCTTTATTTGTACTATTTTTACATTGTAGAATAACAGTGAAGACTTCAACTATGAACACGTATGGTATCATGTAGTAACCAACATAGGGTTAAACAAATGAAAATATACACCACCATTCAATAGTTTGAGGTCACTTAGAAATGTTTTTGAAAGAAAATATGTTATTTTCTTGATCAGAAATACAGTGTAGACATTGTTAATGTTGTAAATGACTATTGTACTGTACTGTAGCTGGAAGCGGCTGATTTTAATAAAATATCTATATCGGTGTACAGAGGCCCATTATCAGCAACCATCACTCCTTTGTTCCAACGGCATGTTGTTAGCTAATCCAAGTTGATCATTTTAAAAGGCTTATTAATCATTAATAAATAAATAATGTTAGCACAGCTGAAAACTGTTGTGCTGATTACAACTTTAACAATGTCTACACTGTATTTCTGATCAATTTTGAATGGACAAAAAAAGGCTTTTCTTTCAAAAACAAGGACATTTCTAAGTGACCCCAAACTTTTGAACGGTAGTGTATGTTATATTTTAGTTTTTCCCTTTGCCTTGATGACAGCTTTGCACACTCTAGGCATTCTCTCAACCGGCTTCATGAGGAATGTTTTTCCAACGGTCTTGAAGGAGTACCCACATATGCTGAGCAGTTGTTGACTGCTTTTCCTTCACTCCGCGGTCCAACTCATCCCAAACCATCTCAATTGGGTCGAGGTTGGGTGATTGTGGAGGCCAGGTCAGCTGATGCAGCAATCCATCACTCTCCTTCTTGGAAAAATAGCCCTTACACAGACTGGAGGTGTTTGGGTCCTTGTCCTGTTGAAAAACAAATGATAATCCCACTAAGCGCAAACCAGATGCGATGGTGTATCACTGCAGAATGCTGTGGAAGCCATGCTGGTTAAGTGTGCTTTGAATTCTAAATAAATCACTGACAGTGCCACCAGCAAAGCACCCCCACAGCATCACACCTTCTCCTCCATGCTTCACGGTGAGAACCACACATGCGGAGATCATCCATTCACCAACTCTGCGTCTCAAAAATACATGGCAGTTGGAACCAAAAATGTGGACTCATCAGACCAAGGGACAGATTTCCACCAGTCTAATGTCCATTGCTTGTGTTTCTTGGCAATTCAACCAGGAAGGCCTGATTCACACAGTCTCCTCTGAACAGTGGATGTTGAGATGTGTCTGTTACTTGAACTCTGAAGCATTTATTTGGGCTGCAATCTGAGGTGCAGTTAACTCTAATTAATTTATCCTCTGTAGTAGAGGTAACTCTGGGTCTTCCTTTCCTATGGCAGTTCTCATGAGAGCCAGTTTCATCATAGCGCTTGATGGTTTTTGCGATTGCACTTGAAGAGCCACACATGTTAATTGAAATGCATTCCAGGTGTCTACCTCATGACGCTGGTTGAGAGAATTCCAAGAGTGTGCAGAGCTGCCATCAAGGCAAAGGGTGTCTACTTTGAAGAACCTCAAATATAAAATATATTTTGATTTGTTTTAACACTTTTTTGGTTACTACATGATTCCATATGTGTTATTTCATAGTTTTGATGTCTTCACTATTATTCTACAATGTAGAAAATAGTAAAGACAAAGATAAACCCTTGAATGAGTAGTTGTGTCCAAACTTTTGACTGGTACTGTAACTGTTGCTGTAAAAATGAATATAGAAATGTACTGTATTTGATTGATTGGTTGTTTGATTGACAGTCATGTCGGATTTCATCATATTTGGAGTTTGGTACAGTATAAAGGATTGATTCTAGGCAAAACATAGGCATACTTAAGTTGTAAATTTAGTGACACACCTCCAAATGTAGGCCTTGGACATGAGGCTCTCCAGACGATCACTGAACTCAAAGAATGTGTCCACCTAAAGAAGACCTCAAAATCAACACCCCAAAAGTAGCATAAAAAAAGAGGACCGCAATGAAAGTCTTTTTACGTTATTGTGTTTTATCCTCGAATGGATTTGGTATATGTATCTGTTGTACATTTGAAGCATTTTAAATAGTTAAATTGTCAAATAAAATCAAAAGAGTAACAAACATAAAATAGTAGAATCAGTGTTAACAGTTGAGTCATGCTTGTTTCAGCATAAGATGAGTTTGCATAAGTTGACCGTAACAGACAATGCTTTACCTTTATCATTCGATTGAATCTGAAGATGGATTTGTACCCGAAATGGAAGCATAGCAAGTCTATGGGTGCCATTGCTATCATGTCCATCTGAGAAAAGAGACAAATCATTTACAGTAGGTGGTAACTCTGAAGCCCCTGCCTTGAATACATACAGAAAAAAAGTTTTTTAATCAAATACATAAATGTTAGATGTTTGTGTTAAAGCCATGAAAAATGATCTGCAGTTTATATAACAAACAATTACATCTTTGAAGTACCTTAAATCTCTCAGAGTTTCTGTAGTACGCTTTGGTCATAATCCTGTCTTTCTGAAAGACAGAACATTAAAAAGATGAAATCACATCTACCTTAGCAATGTTAATGTAGAATACCTGTTTACACAACTACTGCCAGTCTTGCACACAAGTCTCATTTTGAATACCGGAACACTGAAAGGGTCTACCTGTGAAGGGGAAGTCTATCTGGTCTTTCTAAACACCTTATTAACATGTAATTATGAGATGTCATTGGACTACGGGAGAAGACTGAAAGGGTCTACCTGTGAAGGGGAAGTCTATCTGGTCTTTCTAAACACCTTATTAACATATAATTATGAGATGTCATTGGACTATGGGAGAAGACTGAAAGGGTCTACCTGTGAAGGGGAAGTCTATCTGGTCTTTCTAAACACCTTATTAACATGTCATTATGAGATGTCATTGGACTACGGGAGAAGACTGAAAGGGTCTACCTGTGAAGGGGAAGTCTATCTGGTCTTTCTAAACACCTTATTAACATATAATTATGAGATGTCATTGGACTACGGGAGAAGATTGACATTTATACCCTGCTGCAAAACGTATGCAATGCAGGTATGCTTAAATTGAGTTGGAATTGTCATCTTGGCCATTTTATTTTCCATTTTTAATTGTTCACAAGTGTTCAAACTGTAACACTCACAAAATGCCCTCATAGTTTAAGGACAGTAGGAGCCCTACTTCCTCTGGAGAAAGAGGGAGAGCTGGGGGACTTACAACGACGTCCCCTCCTTTGACGAACTGCTTGCGGGCCTGGAAGAAGATTGAGTCAATGAGATAGATGAAATCAGCCACAAGGTCCATGGTTATCCAGTAAGGGATCCACTCCGGGGTGTGGTAGGGGAAACACAGACGAGCTGTCATGAACCAGGTGTTGTAGTTGAAAGCCAGAGTCACCAGAGTGAGCCACGCGATATACGTGCGATCTACAGAGAGAGGAGGAAAGGGAGAACGTATGAGGAGAGAGAGAGAGAGAGAGAGAGAGAGAGAGAGAGAGAGAGAGAGAGAGAGAGAGAGAGAGAGAGAGAGAGAGAGAACAAGAGAGGGGTACAGAGTGAGATACATAATGAATCAATGTAAAAAGCTACGGTAGTTGCAAGGCCCGAATCCAAACTCTTTACTATTTACATTTACATTTAAGTCATTTAGCAGACGCTCTTATCCAGAGCGACTTACTGCATTAAACACTGAAAAGTAACATACATGCAATACATCATCGTATTGCATGGCCGAATATTTTCAAAACAGTTTCAGTAGATGTTGCTTAGCAGTTTACCAGGGCAGCAGCAGAGTTGGCATACCTGAGAATGGATCTATGGTGGATGGCAGCACCGAGTCCATCGCATCCTCGATGGGTTTTAGCCTCCTGTCAAGGAAGGCGGCAACTTCCTGGCCGACGGTCGGTTTGACCACAGGCTCGGATGCTTTGGCTTCATCTTTCGCTTTTTGCTCTGCCGCTTTCTTCTCCGCCATCTCCTGCTTTTTCTTCTCTGCCGCCTCTTTCTTTTGTAAGTCTTCCCCTTCTTTCTTTATCCTATCTTGCTCTTCTTTTATTAGCCTCTCGTTCATTAATATTTCATAATCCTTTTTTCGATAAATGGGAGCTTGAGTAGAATAAAGGATTCAAACGTTACAAAGTTACATCCTATGATAGTAGTCAACAAATATAGCTAAGGAGTCAGATAGCTTCAGCGCCGTTTTGTGTCAAATATCTAACAGGTTATCAGGGTACAACTAATTAAAGAACACGCTAAATATGTGTATCCTCTGTGTATTTGAATCCCTTATGACTCTTCTGAATCCCTTATGACTCCCAATGAATCCACGTTATTTCTTATGACTACCTTGAGTGTGGAAACTTACTGACTGGAGGGCTGAATTCGGGTGAGGATGCGTGTGGGTCTATGAGCTTCTCTCTGTATATTTCTGTTCTCTCTCTCATCCTCTTCACTATGACCCGGAGCTGATCATCAGAGTACCTATTTACCACTATAGGAGGTGGTGGAGGAGGGGGAACTTCTTCTCTGGAAAGGAAAATAAAATCACTTGACAGTGAGTTTCACCATTACTGATTCACAGAATAAGACCCGGATTACATTGCCCTTATTGCAGAATTATTTAAAAAATACAGCTCTTTCAGGGAGTTAACTGTGTCAACACTGTCTCAAGTTTCTGTTTTGAGTGGCAGTCATTTTGTGCCAATTCATGCCAGAGCACCGACAGATCTGGGACCTCAGACATTATCTCAGTTTTGCTCAATTTCAACTGTATATGTTGGTGAAACACTATAAACGAATAAAGTGTTCCCTCTGCTGGAAAAAACACCACATTACACCCATGCTTTAAAAGGGAACTGCACCTGCTGATTTGGCCTCATTTTTTTGGCTTGCTCCTCAAGAAATGCTGATGGCCATGACAGAAGCAAAAGATGTTATTAACTGATCTCATTGTTCAATCTGTGCCTACCATGAGTTGGCTTGGGGGTGTGGTTTGATGTGGGTGTTTCCTGTGTGTGTCCTTGCCACCAAT
Source organism: Oncorhynchus gorbuscha (assembly GCF_021184085.1). NCBI lineage: Eukaryota > Metazoa > Chordata > Actinopteri > Salmoniformes > Salmonidae > Oncorhynchus > Oncorhynchus gorbuscha. Next base: position 58,680,326 of record NC_060184.1, read on the forward strand.
CTGTCAGAACTTTGCCTGAAGGTGTCTCCTGCCACTATATAACAACAAACAAACCCCCTGCAGGTTGATTTCAATAACTAAGATGTACAGTATGGTGATATGTCGGATGAAGCTTTGAATAGTTCAGTAGCCTACAGAGTAATATGAGAACAATGAAATTGCTTTATTTTTTGTAAACATTCTAAATTACAGCGACTTCAGAAAGTATTCACACCCCTTGACATTTTCCACATTTTGTTGTATTAAAAAGTGGGATTAAAATGATTTACACAAAATACTCTGTCAAAGTGGAAGAAATATTCTAAAGAATATATATATATAAAAACTCAGCAAAAAAAAGAAACATCCTCTCACTGTCAACTGCATTTATTTTCAGCAAACTTAAAATGTGTAAATATTTGTATGAACATAACAAGATTCAACAGAGGAGATGGGTATGTTCCTGACAACTTGTCCGAGTTGAAAGACACAGACTGGCTGGGCGACTTTGCTTTCGGCGTGGACATATTTGGGCACCTGAACAATCTAAATGTGGAACTGCAGGCAAATTGTGTTTTTGTGCATGAACTGTATTCCAACGGCAAAGCATTCAATGCTTATGTTGTACTCCAGACAAATGAGCAGCCGGTCTCTTGCTCATTTTCCGACATTGGCCGTACTGAACAGCCCACATCGCAGGGCCGCACTGAGACATACAGTAGCACTTTGATCGACCTGCATGCTGAGTTTCTCCACCGCTTCTCAGACTTCACCAAGACTGAGACTGAGCTGAAGCTTGTTTCATGCCCCCTGTCTTTCGACAGTGAGAAAGCACCACCAGACACACAATTGGAGCTCATCGACATCCAACGTGACAGTGTTTTGGAGTAGGGGTACAAAACGGCAACAATATAAAACACGCCCTAAGGAGGCTTGTTTCATTCAGGTCCACATATGTGTGTGAACAAATGTTCTCGGTCATGAATTACAACAAATCCCGTCACAGGTCAAATTGAACAAATGACCACTTGTCAGCTGTTCTGAGAATGTCTACATTAATGATGACACCAGACTTTGATGCCAATGCCAAGAGAGGTGACCAGACCCATTGTTCATATTAAGACTTGAAGGCAAGGATTACGCTTTTTCATGGTGATGGTTATGCAGTGAAAATGATCCAGCAATGCACTTGGATACAGGTAATAACTAATCAGTCAGATTTGGGCTGAGGTGATTGGATAACTGTAAATATGGCTCACGATGGAGATAAGAATTGTGCCTTAAAATGCTTTAAAAAACAGACCATTCCAAATGAAACGGATGTCCTTACCAAATGTTTCACTCAAATTTGAGATTCGTTTTTTTTACACAACTGCTACTACATGTTGCATGTCTCCAGTCATGAAATGTACAGTATATCCATTTTTAAGTTTGCATATTGTGACTATAAGATTGTACTTTACAAGGGTAGAGATGCAGGATCTGTGTGTGTTTTTGACTGTGTATTTGTAGTTATAAATTATATAAATGTTGTGAAATCTGTTCACTAAAAACAAGGGTAGTGATGGTGCAATGGTATAATTGTTCTGAAAGCATTTGTACACCTACAGTACACTAGTAGTTCTGTGTCAATTTGCAAATGAATAAAGGCTTCACATGTTTTGTCACGCATATAGTACGTCTCCCTTCACTTGGTTTCAAAAACTCAATGTGGCCATTGAGCCAAAAGGTTGCCCACCCCTGGGTTAGGTTATGGGCAGGTATAAGCTACGGACAACAAACACAATGGCATTATATTGATGGCAATTTGAATGTACAGAGATATCGTGATGAGATCCTGAGGCCCATTATCATGCCATTCATCTTCCACCATCACCTCATGTTTCAGCATGATAATGCACAGCCCCATGTCACAAGGATCTGTACATCATTCCTAGAAGTTGAAAATCTCCCAGTTCTGGGCCTCCCGAGTGGCGCAGTGGTCTAAGGCACTGCATCGCAGTGCTAACTGTGCCACTAGAGATTCTGGATTCGAGCCCAGGCTCTGTAGCAGCCGGCCGCGACCGGGAGGCCTATGGGGCGGCACACAATTGGCCCAGCGTCGTCCGGGTTAGGGAGGGTTTAGCCGGCAGGGATATCCTTGTCTCATCGCGCACTAGCAACTCCTGTGTCGGGCCGGGCACAGTGCACGCTGACACGGTCGCCAGGTGTAAGGTGTTTCCTCCGACACATTGGTGCGGCTGGAATTGTTGCATGAATGAATAAATGAAGGACATTTTATTTTCGTTTATCAACAATTGGCAACCCATCCCTTAAGGGATTAATTGACACATGAACAAACATTTCAATGATTCACTATTGGAATGAAATGATAATATTTCCTCCTGGCATTCGCTGCATTACAGAAAAATACAATACATCAATACATAATAGTAAATAAGGTTATCCAAACAATAACTACATCCCTAGAGCAGTACAATAACATACATACATACATACATACATACATACATACATACATACATACATACATACATACATACATACATACACACACACACACACACACACACACACACACACACACACACACACACACACACACACACACACACACACACACACACACACACACACACACACACACACACACACACACACACACACACACACACACACACACACACACACACACACACATACATACATACATACATACATACATACATACATACATACATACATACATACATACATACATACATACATACATACATACATACATACATACAGTGGTGAGAACAAGTATTTGATACACTGCCAATATTTGCAGTTTTTCCTGCTTACAAAGCATGTAGAGGTCTGTAATTTTTATCATAGGTACACTTCAACTATGAGAGACGGAATCTAAAACAAAAATCCAGAAAATCACATGTATGATTTTTAAGTAATTCATTTGCATTATATTGCATGACATATGTATTTGATACATCAGAAAAGCAGAACTTAATAATTGGTACAGAAACCTTTGTTTGCAATTACAGAGATCATACGTTTCCTGTAGTTCTTGACCAGGTTTGCACACACTGCAGCAGGGATTTTGGCCCACTCCTCCATACAGACCTTCTCCAGATCCTTCAGGTTTCGGGGCTGTCACTGGGCAATACGGACTTTCAGCTCCCTCCAAAGATGTTCTATTGGGTTGAGGTCTGGAGACTGGCTAGGCCACTCCAGGACCTTGAGATGCTTCTTACGGAGCCACTCCTTAGTTGCCCTGGCTGTACGTTTCGGGTTGTTGTCATGCTGGAAGACCCAGCATGACAATGCTCTTACTGAGGGAAGGAGGTTGTTGGCCAAAATCTCGCGATACATGGCCCCATCCATCCTCCCCTCAATACGGTGCAGTCGTCCTGTCCCCTTTGCAGAAAAGCATCCCCAAAGAATGATGTTTCCACCTCCATGCTTCATGGTAGTGATGGTGTTCTTGGGGTTGTACTCATCCTTTTCTTCCTCCAAACACGGCGAGTGGAGTTTAGACCAAAAAGGTCTATTTTCGTCTCATCAGACCACATGACCTTCTCCCATTCCTCCTCTGGATCATCCAGATGGTCATTGGCAAACTTCAGACGGGCCTGGAATTGCACTGGCTTGAGCAGGGGGACCTTGCATGCGCTGCAGGATTTTAATCCATGACGGCGTAGTGTGTTACTAATGGTTTTCTTTGAGACTGTGGTCCCAGCTCTCTTCAGGTCATTGACCAGGTCCTGCCGTGTAGTTCTGGGCTGATCCCTCACCTTCCTCATGATCATTGATGCCCCACGAGGTGAGATCTTGCATGGAGCCCCAGACCGAGGGTAATTGTCCGTCATCTTGAACTTCTTCCATTTTCTAATAATTGCGCCAACAGTTGTTGCTTTCTCACCAAGCTGCTTGCCTATTGTCCTGTAGCCCATCCCAGCCTTGTGTAGGTCTACAATTTTAACCCTGATGTCCTTACACAGCTCTATGGTCTTGGCCATTGTAGAGAGGTTGGAGTCTGTTTGATTCAGTGTGTGGACAAGTGTCTTTTATACAGGTAACGAGTTCAAACAGGTGCAGTTCATACAGGTAATGAGTGGAGAACAGGAGGGCTTCTTAAAGAAAAACTAACAGGTCTGTGAGAGCCGGAATTCTTACTGCTTGGTAGGTGATCAAATTCTTATGTCATGCAATAAAATGCTAATGAATTACTTAAAAATCATACAATGTGATTTTCTGGATTTTTCTTTTAGATTCCGTCTCTCACAGTTGAAGTGTACCTATGATAAAAAAAATTACAGACCTCTACATGCTTGTTCTCCCCACTGTATATACATACATACCATATACAGACCAATAAATACAGAAAAAAGAAACAGAAGTCACTTGAACCCAGTCTGACACAAAGAGAAGATTCATATGGTAGACGCCACATAATGCCAGGGTTTATCTTGTGTGCTTTCTGGAATAAGAGCAAGTGTATATAATAGTAGAAAGATTAAACATTTATTTCATTCTCTATTTTGAACCCAGTCTGACACAAAGAGAAGATTCATATGGTAGACGCCACATAATGCCAGGGTTTATCTTGTGTGCTTTCTGGAATAAGAGCAAGTGTATATAATAGTAGAAAGGGCAATAGAGGATAAACATTTATTTCATTCTCTATTTCTTTGAGGTCACAATAATTATAGTCTTTCCTCTTCCATTTCACCACAATTACCAACCTGTTTCAATACACAGAGTCAATATCCCTGATTTTACCTGTTTCAATACGCAGAGACAATTTCCCTGATCTGACCTGTTTCAATACACAGAGACAATATCCCTGAACTGACCTGTTTCAATACACAGAGCCAAGATCCCTGATTTTACCTGTTTCAATACGCAGAGACAATATCCCTGAAATTACCTGTGCACATAAGCGATCTCTTGTTGTGTTTTTATATTTTTGATCAGTATAAAATGCAACATTTTGGGTTTGGCTTTAAAGTGAAATGACACCCAAAACTGATATTTTGTTATTTTTCCTTTGTCCACTGTTGATACAGTCCCAACATGTTTTGTGTGTCAGCAATAAAAGTTTTCAAGATATTGGACTTTCAAGAACCAAGAGTCACCGCCACATGCTTCTTGAAAGTCCAGTTTCTTGAAAACTTGACTGCTGACATGCAAAACATTTTAGGACTGAACAGTGGTATAATGAAAAAAATACCAAAAAATGGTTTTTGAGTGGATTACCCTTTAACAAACAATATTGGTGTGCAAAGCCATGGTAATTATTATTATTTATTTTTACCTTAACTCTATTCATACTTTTCTACTGCCCCTGTAGCCAAGTGTTCCATATCTATTTTTATATAGGCCTTAATTTTTTACAAAAACACACTCAGTCATCACACAGTGTAGGCTAGAACTACAAATTAACTTGTTCAGCTACTAACGAACTGTCAAACTGCAGTTGCACCAACATGACTAAAGGGATCACATTTACATTTACATTTAAGTCATTTAGCAGACGCTCTTATCCAGAGCGACTTACAAATTGGTGCATTCACCTTATGACATCCAGTGGAACAGTCACTTTACAATAGTGCATCTAAATCTTAAAGGGGGGGAGAGGGATTACTTATCCTATCCTGGGTATTCCTTAAAGAGGTGGGGTTTCAGGTGTCTCCGGAAGGTGGTGATCACCATGACTAAAGGGATCACCATGACTAAAGGGATCCCCATGACTAAAGGGATCCCCTTGGCTAAAGGGATCACCATGACATTAATATTGGATTTGTTTTCATTTTTTTTGTTGTTTCATAGCCTCGCTAACCATAAACAGCTCCAGTGAGCTTCGATCAGCTAATCTTCTTATCTCGTTTCAGCTCCTCTCTCTCTCCTTTAATCTGCATGTTTCTTTGCTGTGGGATATAGATCCTGTAGAGACTGAGAGATCCTCTCCACTCTCTGTGTCAGCCTTGATTAGATTATTAATTTGATACTGAATTGGTGTTAAGATCTCTTGGGACGTGGCCATTTTGGAAGGGGTTCAAATTCGGTCAACCTCCCATTGTGTGGTTCAAGAGAAGGTGAGTAGGTTACTTTCACTCACACTCTTCTCCTTAAGGGTGTTTTTCAATATTTACTATACATCCTGTAAGTAAGTGCCAGTGTTGGAAGTTGAAGAGAGCCTTCTATGGAGAGTTACCAAAGCCATAACCAAATCTCCAGCTATAAGTGTTGGGAGAGACTAATGGAGAATGAACACAAGGTACTGCACTTACCCCTCTGCTTCCTCCTGGCCAGGGTTGGCTGGGGTAGCGGCTGGGGCTGCAGCTGGAGCCGCAGCAGATGCTGGGGCATTGGCCGGGGCTGGAGTAGCGGCTGGGGCTGCAGCTGGAGCCGCAGCAGATGCTGGGGAAGTGGCTGAGGCCGGGGCTGGGTTATGTGCAGGCTCTGCAAAGACCGGCGGGGATGGCAGTTTCAATCAAGGTGTACAAGGAAAAACCAGAGAAACAACAATATATACCAGGTCTAAGAGGCATTCTGTTGTCTTTATTTAATAAGAGAAATCCATCAAATAACTATCAACTATTTAATCTGCCACAGAAACATCTAGACATTAAATGTTGGGGTGTATGAGCCTTTGTGAGGAGCTTCCTAAGTAGTTTCCTGCATGGTCACAACAGAAAGGAGATGGGGGACATGGGGGGGGGGGTGCTTCTCTGTAACCAGTCATGTGAATCTTGGCCATCTGCTACAGTAACAGACTGGACGCTAATGCATTAATGCAGATGAACCAATGTGACCATTGACCTGCATAGCTTTAACTTCTTGCTCACCTCGCTGCTCCACTTAAAGTATAAGCAGACAGTTGAGCTGTCTATATCCAACTACAATAGCTAACCAGCCAAGACATGCCCCCACCTCAGCCTCACAGTAAAGTAAAACATACAGGACAACAGCCAACATTTTGAAATAAGTTGTGTTTTTGTTTGCTTGTACCTTGTCAGTAACGGCTTGCCTTACAAGGACAGTAGAAAAGCTCAAACTATATTTAATCAAGCATAAACACGATCCAAAACATTCAGGAGCTAGCTCTAAGCAATGAGAAGCAGCAGGAATGAGCCAACAGTCAAGACGCTTTACCTGCTGGTTTATCCTCTTTCTTGGCCCCATTTTCTTTATCTGCAGGCTTATGTTCCTGCTGAGATGAGTAACATTGCCTCAAAGTCAAACTCTCATCTTCATTATTCAAGTCATTGTGATTAGAGGACATTTTAATTTCGGAGACAATTTCCAACAGAGGGAGTAGATCTACCATTCAGCAACAAAACACTACTTGTGATAGACAGTTTCAAATTAAGGTCTAATCATAATGCAATGAATTTGAACGTGCCTTTAAGTAATGAACAACTGATATGGGACAAATGAAAGAAAAAAACAATAATCATGATTCAATAGTTTTTTGCCTGAAGAATAGAAACACATAGAGAATGGAGAGGAATTGATTGCTACAAGTAAAGCATTGGAATCCAGAGTGCAAATCTCATAGCAAAAACATGATAATGCAAAATGAAGTTGCTTGATGTTTCTGAATGTTAGACATTGTTGGTCCTTACAAAATGTGACGAGAAAACAGAAATGAAAAAGACAAATTTATTTTATGATAACCATCATTAACATAAGCATTACTTTGTCCAAGCATCATTGCACAGGGATAATCATTCAGCTACACTAGCCTACAATATGCTGCACATAACACAGTGGATCAGCCTAATGCTGCTACAGTATTGGGATGAACCAGTGGTGTCTTACCTTAGCAGGTGCAGGAGCTGGGACTGTGGCCGGGGCTGGAATAGGGGCCGGGGCTGGAGCAGGGGCCGCGGCTGAGGCAGAGGCCGGGGCTGGAGCAGAGACCGGGGCTGGGGCAGAGGCCGCGGCTGAGGCAGAGACCGGGGCTGTTGGGGGTTGGGGGATAAACATCCTCTTCAATTTGCCAAACATGGCTGTATAGCTGGGTAGCTAACAGACTCTGCTGTGGACAGAGGTGGTGGTAGTGAGTTCCCCTCCAAGCCTTTCCCTTCTGTTCTCTTCTCTCTCTGTCTCTCTATGTCATGCTCAGCTATACAGTCCTCTAGGTTGCTGTCCCCATAACCTGCGGACCTCTGATAGAAATAGGCCTCTGATGCTGTTAGACCCACTAATACAGAACACTAATAACCTCCTCTGAGGCAAGCAGCCCCCACTTTAGGGGCCGGCCTGGCAGGGTTTGTAAGTCCATTGCCAGCTATCATAATGAGAACAAATTGGCTTTGTAAGTCACCACCGAGGTGGGGGTGGGAATCAGGATAATCTCAGAACACTGAAAGTACAATACAGACTATCTGCCAGACTCAAGAAGTTGTCCCAGAGTATTTCATCAGAGGTTAAGTTATTATGCCTATATCTATTTGCTACGATATGATATATGCAGAATTTGTTTTGGGCCCACGCTACGAACTGCTATATTGACCCACTAATAAATGACTAGTAAACGCCCAGTACAATACTTTTTGTGAATTTTTGTATTTTTGATTAATTCTGATTTTTTTCAGGGCGTGCTGCAGCACCCTCAGCACCCCTACTTCCCACAGCTATGATAATGTCCATTCTTCTTGTGAACCATCAATTACATTAGTCCACAGCCAGGCAGGCATTCAGTAGAGTAAATAAAGAACTGGCAGACAGGCATTCTGGAGCTTGGTGCGTCAATTGGCCCATAAACTTAGATATCACTTACTTAATTAAACCACACAAGCCACAAGCTATACTTGCCAATGGGGGGATTACTTTAGTGTCTCCTAGGTGAATGTGACACAGGTAAACAAATACAACATGCTACAGTGAAGAAATCTTTTAAAGTTCAAACCAAGTTACTGCCAACAGTATGCCCCCAATTTATAGGCAACTATTTGCCTTCTGCATAGACCAGTAAGTGTAATGTAAGCTACTTTGGTAGGCCTATTATAAAATGTGCCATTGTTTTGCATTTAGTTTTAGAAGGGGTTTTCTTCCATGTTCAAGCATCTCAACTGAATTTTGATGCACTGTTTGGTTCCAGAACTAAGAACCTGCCATAAAATACTGCTGAGGTCAAATCAAATCAAACTGTATTTGTGCACCAAATACAACAGCTGTAGACCTTACAGTGAAATGCTTACTTACAAGCCCTTAACCAACAATGCAGTTTTAAGAAAAATACCTAAGGTTTGCTGCAACTTGGTCTCAGAGCATTTCATATTATTCTGTATGTAAATCCGAGAGAATACTTTTAGTATGATAGGGTACGTTTCGTATGGTATGTATTAATTTGGTGACATCCAACATAGGAATAGTGGCGCTGATGGAGATGGATGCTGTTTTACTATCCTGTAACCAATTGTGCTATTGTGTATGTTTTTTCGCGATATTTGTAACTTATTTTGTACATAATGTTTCCGCCACCGTGTCTTATGACCGAAAAAGAGCTTCTAGATAACAGGACAGTGATTACTCACCCCATACTGGAGGAATACTTTTTCTTCAACGAGACAGACGGGAAAGATTTACTTCAGGCGCCCAACAATGGCCCTCATCCCAGTCATTCTCAGGAGAAAGAGACGGACATATTGTAAACGAAGGTCCGGGTACCTTGTAAGGATCTGTCGCCGAGAGGGTAATCTACCTTTACCTTCGGTCCTATTAGCAAATGTACAATCAATCTAAAATAAAATAGACAAACTACGATCACGTATATATCCTACCAACGGGACATTAAAAACTGTGTTATCTTATGTTTCACCAAGTCGTGGCTGAACAACGACATGAATAACATACAGCTGGCGGGTTTATGCTTTTTCGGCAGGATAGAACAGCGGCCTCTGGTAAGACAAGGGGTGGCGGTCTATGTATATTTATAAACAGCAGCTGCTGCACAAAATCTAAGGAAGTCTCGATGTTTTGCTCACCTGAGGTAGAGTATTTCATCATAAGCTGTAGACCACACTATTTACCAAGAGAGTTTACATCTGTATTTTTTAAAGCTGTCTATATACCACCACAAACTGATGCTGACACTAAGACCACACTCAATGAGCTGTATACGGCCATAAGCAAACAGGAAAACACTCATCCAGAGGCGGTGCTCCTAGTGGCCAGGGACTTTAATGCAGGGAAACTCAAATCCGTTTTACCTCATTTCTACCAGCATGTTAAATGTGCAACCAGAGGGAAAAACAAACAAAATGATTGGGGGGGCCAAGGATAGCCAAGATGGCGTAGCAGTCAGACGTCTTGTCGTGTCGTGTCCCTTGTATATATTGTTTTTTTAAACATATTTTTACATCTTTTAAAACATTTTGCTAAACCTCAAATTCTAAATACTCTCCTGCAACCCGCCTCACCCAATGTAGCTATTTTTTCTAAAGTATTTATATTTACTTCGGATCCGGAACCCCTCAACTGAAGCTAGCTAGCTAACTACCAGCTATCAGTCAGCAAACCATTGCTAGCAGACTTCAGCTAACCGGTCATCAGCTAACCTTTAGCTCGGAAAGCTCTCGCCAGTTCGAACAACGCGACTCTAACCAGAGCATAACGGACCTATTATTATTTTTTATCCCCGGATTCCCACCGGATTTTCAGCTGGATCTTCACAACTAGCTAACTAGCTAACCGCAACCCCGGATGATTACTCCTGGCTAGCGTTTCTACCCACTTAGCTTGAAGCTAGCCCGGCCAGAGCTCCTGTGCTACCACCGAAGCATACTCCTGGGCTACAATATCCGGACCCACGACCGGTCTATCGATGTCACAGCATGAAGAGGAATAAACAGACTCACCCCATTGCGACGTCCCCCAAAGGCTAACTTTCTAGCCCTTGCTATCTCCTTGCTTGCTAATTCGGCCTGCTAACTGCTAGCTTGTTTAGCCATGGTCTGCTAACTGCTACCTTGTTTAGCCCCGGTCCGCTAACTGCTACCTTGTTTAGCCCCGGCCTACTAACTGTTAGCTTGTTAGCACAGGCCTGCTAACCGTCTGAATCGCCGTGTCCCAAACACTCACTGGACCCATATTTACTTTCTATCTCTTTTCGATTTTTCATTTGTTTATACCTTCTGGTAACCTGCCTCACCCAATGTGATACGGAATCGCTATTATTTGTAATTTTTAGAACACACTCAAGAACCTCCAGAAGCTAACCAGCTAACTAGCTACAAGCTATTTAGTCATTGTTAGCCACTGCTAGCGGCTTTTACCTTTTACCTTCTGCACAGCCAGATATTTTTTTTAAACCTGGATAACACTCGCCAGTCCAGCTTCCCTGCCCCATCCACCACTGCCCCCTTGACACTGATCACTTGGCTACATAGCTGATGCATGCTGGACTGTCCATTAATCACGGTACTCCATTCTGCTTGTTTAAGTTTTATCTGTCGGCCCCAGCCGCACTCAGGCTCTGTGTATAGTTAATCCGACCCTCCCTGCCTAGTCAACACCATTTTACCTGCTGTTGTTGTGCTAGCTGATTAGCTGTTGTTGTCTCACCTACTGTTTTAGCTAGTGTTTTAGCTAGCTCTCCCAATTCAACACCTGTGATTACTGTATGCCTCGCTGTATGTCTCTCTCAAATGCCAATATGCCTTGTAAACTGTTGTTCAGGTTAGTTATCATTGTTTTAGTTTACAATGGAGCCCCTAGTTCCACTCTTCATACCCCTGATACCTCCTTTGTCCCACCTCCCACACATGCGGTGACCTCACCCATTACAACCAGCATGTCCAGAGATACAACCTCTCTCATCATCACCCAGTACCTGGGCTTACCTCCGCTGTACCCGCACCCCACCATACCCTTGTCTGCGCATTATGCCCTGAATATATTCTAACATGCCCAGAAATCTGCTCCTTTTATTCTCTGTCCCCAACGCTCTAGGCGACCAGTTTTGATAGCCTTTAGCCACACCCTCATACTACTCCTCCTCTGTTCCGTGGGTGATGTGGAGGTAAACCCAGGCCCTGCATGTCCCCAGGCACCCTCATTTGTTTTCTGTGATCGAAAAAGCCTTGGTTTCATGCATGTCAACATCAGAAGCCTCCTCCCTAAGTTTGTTTTACTCACTGCTTTAGCACACTCTGCTAACCCTGATGTCCTTGCCGTGTCTGAATCCTGGCTCAGGAAGGCCACCAAAAATTCTGAGATTTCCATACCCAACTATAACATCTTCCGTCAAGATAGAACTGCCAAAGGGGGAGGAGTTGCAGTCTACTGCAGAGATAGCCTGCAAAGTAATGTCATACTTTCCAGGTCCATACCCAAACAGTTCGAACTACTAATTTTGAAAATGACTCTCTCCAGAAATAAGTCTCTCACTGTGGCTACAAAGTATTAAGTTAAGGGGGCTGAATAAATTTGCACGCCCAATTTTTCAGTTTTTGATTTGTTAAAAAAGTTTGAAATATCCAATAAATGTCGTTCCACTTCATGATTGTGTCCCACTTGTTGTTGATTCTTCACAAAAAATACAGTTTTATATCTTTATATTTGAAGCCTGAAATGTGGCAAAAGGTCGCAAAGTTCAAGGGGGCCGAATACTTTCGCAAGGCACTGTACATATTACCTCAATTACCTTGACCTTGACTAACCGGTGCCCCCACATTGATTCTGTACCGGTACCCCTGTATATAGCCTCGCTATTGTTATTTTACTGCTGCTGTTTAATTATTTGTTACTTTTATTTTCATTTTTTTTACTGAACACTTTTTAAAAGCATTGTTGATTAAAAGGGCTTGTAAGTAAGAATTTCACTGTAAGGTCTACACCTATTGTGTTCGGCGCATGTGACAAATACAATTTTATTTTATTTTAATATTCAAAATGTATGACATGTTACAAATTCTAGCTACGTAGCTAACGTTAGCTAGGAGGTTAGGGTCAATGGTTAGGGTTAAGTTTAGGAGTTATGTTAAATGGTTATGAGAACGGTTAGCTGAAACGGTTATGGCTTGGGGAAGGATTATCTAAAAGAGTTAAGGTTAGGTTTAGGGGAAGAGTTAGCTAACATGCTACGTAGTTGCAAAGTAGCTAATTACCTAAAATGCTAAAGTTGTCCGTGATGATATTCCAACTCGCAACCTTTGGGTTGCCTTATGTAACCATCTGTCTTATGTAACCATACCAAACGTTACATATCATAATAATACCCGATTTTCGTTTACTATGTTACGTCTATTCTGAGACCAGGCTGTTCAAACCTGTGAGGGTGTTACCATGGCGAGAGGAAACTAGCCAAACAAATGTCAGTAGTATCTTTTCAGAGCTTGGGGGACACTGGGCTGTGGGTTGTCAGGGGTATTTTGTTATTTCGTTTTCTTTCTTTTCTTTACCCCAATTATATTATTTTATCCCGAGTGAAATGCAGCTTCATCCCTCTAGTTTGCAGCGCAAGGGTATGCTTTGCTTCTTTCAGGTGGTCAAAAGAGAAACAATGTTACAGTAGTTAGCTAATATGCTAGCATCGGCAGCTAACTTCATAGAGGTATCATGTTGATACATTGTGCGCACAAAAATTACACTTTGTATCTAGTTAGCTACTTACTGTAGGTGTCGCATCACGTGATTCCTACAACAATGTGGTGGTGACCTTGAAAAAAAAGTTTTAACTTCTGAGAAATATTATCGGAGCTAACTACAAAAAAATGGATCAACTGCCTGCCAAGTGAAGTTGCTGTTGATTTATTGAGTGTCACATTTATTACGCCAAACTCTATTCATGTCTCTCATCAGATGATCAGAAAATCCTGGGAATAGATTACACTAATTTGAAGGCTTTGTGCAGAATCCACGGTCTTAGACTCAGAGACAGGTAGGCCTATGACTCTCTACTCCACCTTTTATGAGTTAAGCTTCTTTCAGTTTCAGTTTATTCATATCAGTCAGTGACAGTGTACATCGGAGACCTGTATTTAATGTGGTGGTTTCTAAAATACCAACAGATGCCTACAATATCAATATTGTAGGCTACCACGGGCACTTTAAAAAAAATTCATCATGATTCAGAATAGCTGTTGCACTCTAAATCACATCATCACATTTAATCAGTTTGTTGTTTTACTCCTTTGATAAACTTGTTTTTACAGCAACAGATACCAATCAACTGAAGAGGCCCATAACGATTTCATGAACTCCTATCGAAATATATTTCTCCTGCCAAAGAAAATGGTTGCCCGGAACCCTTTCCAGACAGATAGCAAAGTGTAAGTATCTTACAGCTAGACAACAACACCCTATGCAAAACCGATGTCCTCTTCTGGGTAGACTACTTTTATAAATGAATCACGGACAGCCAGATAGCAGCATACAGTTCTCACGGATCATTATTTTAAATAAAGAGTTAACATAAGAAATTGGTCAATTTAACAGTAGGAGTGGTTTCCCGGACACAGATTAAGCCTAGTCCTGGACTAAAAGACAAGTTCAATGGGAAATCTTCATCGGAAATAGTTTTTAGTCCAAGACTAGGCTTAATCCCTGTCTGTGAAACCGCCCATAGAAGTTTGTGTGGAAGAAAATGGGATGACTGCCTTTCTGTGCACTGTGCTTTTTCTAGATACCAGCAGATGTTCGTAGCTAATTGTTTTCAAAGCCAGACTAGTGTCGCAAGAAATGATTGAGGTTTTCCACGTCTTATGAGGCTACATGTTTATGAACCTAAGTAGAGGGGGATGCTTTCAGTAGCATCCAGTTAAAAAAAGAAATTGTTTCTCCATCTAGTAAATAACCACATGGAGAGAGAGAGGCGAGGGGGTGAAGAGTGCAGATGCACCACTATTTTATACCTTTCCAATGTTTACTGATGCAAGGAGGGCGGTCATTAGATCTCTCCATCTCATCCATTAAACTGATTAAGCTCAGAGTTCGAGCTGCGGACCTTTTCACCAAAGCTCTCACTCACTCCCTAAGCCAGAAAGCTAAGTGCATGTAGATCTTGCTTTGCACTGTAATGAATTCACAGAACGTTTAAGAAATAGACCTCTCCATAGTGGAAGAAGAACAATATAAAAATATATATATTCATAACATTTTACTTTAACTTTGACAAACGTTTAAGCAAGAAAAAAAAGGTAAACAAGTGAAAAGCAGCGTGGGCTGTTTTTACTAAGTGCCCTGGAGTGGAGTGACGCACAATAGTGAAACCTGTCAATCAAACAGGGTTTGACAACACAACAACAAACCCACTCACAGAGAGACAGATGCATTGAGTAATACATAATGTGTTACAGTGGAAAGAAAGGAAGCACTACTTTCAGCTACTGTAGAAATTAGTGTTCTGGTGGGCAGTGACATATGAGTCACAGCTTTAATTGCCGTGAATATAGATCCGCTCTCAGTCGGGGTTAGGCCGCTTGAAAAGGCCTTGCCATGAGAATGCCGGTGCCGGTACTCATTTTGGGTGCCAGTATTCTTTATATTTACACTACTGTTAAAATGTTTGGGGTCACTTCAAAATGTCCTTGTTTTTGAAAGAAAAGCGCATTTCTTGTGCATTAAAATAACATCAAATTGATCAGAAATACAGTGTAGACATTGTTAATGTTGTAAATGACTATTGTAGCTGGAAATGGCTGATTTCTAATGGAATATCTACATAGGCGTACAGAGGCCCATTATCAGCAACCATCACTCCTGTGTTCCAATGGTACGTTGTGTTAGCTAATCCAAGTTTATAATTTTAAAAGACTAATTGATCATTAGAAAATGCTTTTGCAATTATGTTAGCACAGCTGAAAACTGTTAAAGAAGCAATAAAACTGGCCTTCTTTAGACCAGTTGAGTATCTGGAGCATCAGCATTTGTGGGTTCGATTACAGGCTCAAAATGGCCAGAAACAAAGAACTTTCCTTTGAAACCCGTCAGTCTATTCTTGTTCTGAGAAATAAAGGCTATTCCACGTGAGAAATTGCCAAGAAACTGAAGATCCCTTCACAGAACAGCGCAAACTGGTTCTAACCAGAATAGAACGAGGAGTGGGAGGCCTCAGTGCACAACTGAGCAAGAGGACAAGTACATTAGAGTGTCTAGTTTGAGAAACAGACACCTCACAAGTCCTCAACTGGCAGCTTCAATAAATAGTACCCACAAAACACCAGTCTCAGCGACTCCGGGATGCTGGCCTTCTAGACAGAGTTGCCACAAAAAGCCATATCTCAGACTGGCCAATAAAAAGAAAAGATAGGCAAAAGAACACAGACACGGGACAGAGGACGATTGTTAAAAAGTGTTATGGACAGACTATTTCGATCACAAAGAAGAACTTTCGTGAGACGCAGAAAAGATGCTGAAGGAGTGCTTGATGCCATCTGTCAAGTATGGTGGAGGCAATGTGATGGTCTGGGGGTGCTTTGGTGGTAAAGTGGGAGATTTGTACAGGGTAAAATGGATCTTGAAGAAGGAAGGCTATCACTCCATTTTTCAACGCCATGCCATACCCTGTGGATGGCGCTTAATTGGAGCCAATTTCCTCCTACAACAGGACAATGACCCAAAGTACAGCTCCTAACTATGCAAGAACTATTTCGGGAAGAAGCAGTCACCGAAGCAGTAAGGGAGTGGCCAGCTCAGTCATCGGATCTCAACCCTATTGAGCTGTTGTGGGAGCAGCTTGACCGTAAGGTACGTAAGAAGTGCACATCAAGCCAATCCAAGTTGTGGGAGGTGCTTCAGGAAGCATGGGGTTAAATCTCTTCAGATTACCTCAACAAATTGGCAACTAGAATGCCAAAGATCTGCAAGGCTGTAATTGCTGCAACTGGAGGATTCTTTGACGAAAGCAACGTTTGAAGGACACTTATTTAAATTAAAAATCATTATTTATAACCTTGTCAATGTCTTGACTATATTTCCTATTCATTTTGCAACTCATTTCATGTGCGTTTTCAAGGAAAACAAGGACATTTCTAAGTGACCCCAAACTTTTGAACGGTATTGTAGGTGCAGGAGCTGCACAATACTTTTATCTAATATTATAGAAGAGGAACAGGAGCTCAAGCAGCAAAACATGGTAGGTGCTGGTACTCAGCTCCGGTGAGCTCCTGCCCAAGTCAAGTACTGTTAATAGGATTAGTCTACATAGGACATGCCACTATGATTAACTTAACCTAGTTCAATGAAGTGAGTTTGTCAGTGGGGTCTCTTTCTCTGGTTGACAGAAAGTAAACCTGCTCAATGTGACGTTTTCCCCTGAGAGGACTTAAGTGTCGTCAGTTGACATGTGTTTCCTCCTACACATTGGTGCTGCTGGCGTCCAGGTTAAGTGGGTGGGTGTTAAGGATCGTGGTTTGGCGGGTCATGTTTCGGAGAACACATCGACCTTCATCGCATGACTCAGGTAGCCTAGTGGTTAGAGCGTAGGACTAGTAACCGACAGGTTGCAAGTTCGAATCCCTGAGCTGACAAGGTAAAAATCTGTCGATCTGACAAGGCAGTGAGTGACCTGGGCAATGACCTGGGCCGTCATTGAAAATAAGAATTTGTTCTTAAGCTCTTAACTGTCTTGCCTAGTTAAATAAAGGTAAAATAAGACTCTTAACGAGCCCTTGAGGAGTTGCAGCGATGAGAGAAGATTGCAATTTGGGGAGAAAAGGGGGGTAAAAAATAATTGTTGTCATTGTTCCCACCAGCGCTCCCGGCCCTGAGAAGCTGAAGGCCAGTGAGAGCCAGGAAGTGAACAGGAACCAAGGTCACGGGAGACAGACTCAAGAGACACTCATCAACCAAATGATCAAAGCCCTCAAAAAGTTGTGAGTAGAGAATTGTCTGTCATGGTGATAAAGCCATGTCCTGATCTACCAGCTGATGGGCGAGATAAATCCTGATCTAATACTGAGGCAAGTTCAATAAAGGCTCGTTTGCAGCGAACATGTTGCCAGAGTGACAATTTCAGTTGGAACGATTTGAATGAGCATTCCAATATGTTCGGTGAAACATCGAACAGTTACTTTTTGTAAGGATTACTGTGGCTTTTTAGCGACAATATTCAAACATAAAACAACTTAACTATTCCTACTAAATATAGTAGAAAGTCTACATGGCCACTTTATTATTTTTAGCAGCAGTTTAGACCCGAAACACACTTACGTTCACTGCACATTATCATCTCAGACTGTTGGAATATATTAGCCAACGTCAGCAAATTATTTCCCTTGTTGAACGCAACTCTAGTTATATTGAAGTAAAGAGTATATACTGTGATCTATGCACATTTAAGTGCAAGAACAGAACTCCTGTCCACGATATATTATTGCATGCGTTCGTTGCATCTTTTAAAAAACGTGGTATTACCTTGAAGTAGTAGATATTACTGTATAATATCCCTGCACATAACTTCTGTAGCTTAAATTAATTCAGGTTTGTACTGTACAGTACAGTATCTCTGGTTGAGTCATAGACAAACAATGCTGTGAATATTGCACTTCTCTCCAAAACCAGAAGGGGGCAGTGTATTCCCTTTGTAACTGTCTCGTCATCAAATTTTCTGAACATGTGCTGCGCTGCGCTCCTTCTTCACATTTCCCCCCTTGGCTGGCCAACGGATGATGAAGTACTGTTTTCATTAGAATTAGCCAGATGCAGTCGAGGATCATTCTGGCTGCGTCCCAAATGGCACCATATTCCTTTTCCCTATACAGTGCACTTTTTGACTGGGGTCCATATGGCTCTGGTCAAAAGTAGTGCACATTGTAGGGAATAGGGTGCCATTTGGGTCAGAGCCCTGAGTTCTACAACAACAACTTCAGCAGCATGACATATTAAGAATGTCAAATCAATAGCATTTGGTGCCTCTACTACACATGGAACTGTCTCAAAGTAAACGAACCAAATCACTATACCAGCCCCAGACCTCCTTGTAATCATCAAAGCTCCTTGTAGCCTTGATTCATTTGGATGGGACAGACAGTTTATGTATGCCCTTTTGCCTTCATGTTTTGATTTCCCTGCTATCATGGTTAATCACTGTGTGATTATTCCAGACCAACATGTTCAGTAAGTGAGTTTATTTGGCCCTCCCTGGCCATATCGTGACAAAGGCTGTGTCTGAAATGGCACCCTAATCCCAACATGCAGTGCCTTCAGAAAGTATTCACACCCCTTTACTTTTCCCACATTTTGTTGTGTTACAGCCTGAGTTTAAAATTGATTAAATTGAGATTTTGTGTCAATTATCTACACATAATAATCCATAATGTCAAAGTGGAAATGTTTTTAGAAATATTTATAAATAAATAAACAATGAAAAGCTGAAATGTCTTTAGTCTACTCTAAGAAATCAGCCCATTTGTTATGGCAAGCCTAAATAAGTTCAGGAGTAATATTTGCTTAACAAGTCATACAGACTGAGTCCAGGCAATCTACTATGCATAACAATAGTATTTTTTTGTACGACTACCTCATCTCTTTACTCCACACATAAGGTCCCTCAGTTGAAAAGTGTAAGGTCCCTCAGTTGACCAGTGTATTTCAAACACCTGTTGGTAGATGGGTATAAATAAAATAAAACATACCTTGAATATTCCTTTGAGCATGGTGAAGTTATTAATTACACTTTGGATGGTGTGTCAATACACCCAGTCACTATAAAAATACATTTGTCCTTCCTAACTCAGTCACCATGAGGCCAATGGTGACTTTAAAACAGAGTTTAATGGTTGTGGTAGGAGAAAACTGAGGATGGATCAATAACATTGTAATTACTCCACAATTCTAACCTAATTGACAGAGAAAAAAGGAAGCCTGTACAGAATACAAATATTCCAAAACATGCATCCTGTTTGCAACAAGGCACTAAAGTAAAACTGCACAAAAAAAAATTGGCAAAGCAATTACGTTTTTATCCTGAATACAAAATAGTATATTTGGGGCAAATTCAATATAACACATTACTGAGTACCACTCGTCATATTTTCAAGTATTGATGTGGCTGCATCATGTTATGGGTATGCTTGTACTCATGATTTAAAAAAAGAGTGGAGCTAAGCACAGGCAATATCCTAGAGGAAAACCTGGTTATTTTCACCAGACAATGGGAGATGAATTCACCTGTCAGCAGGACAATAACCTAAAACTCAAGTCCAAATCTACACTGGAGTTGTTTACCAAGAAAACAGTGAATGTTCCTGAGTGGCTGAATTACAGTTTTGACACTAAATCGGCTTGAAAATATATGGCAAGACCTGAAAATGTTTGGGTGATCAATTTGACAGAGCTTGAAGAATTTTGAAAAGAATAATGGGAAAATGTTGCTCAATCCAAGTGTGAAAAAGCTCTTAGAGACTTCTCCAGAAAAACTCTTTAATCACTGCCAAAAGTATTTCTAACATGTATTAACCCAGGACTAGGGGATGAATACTTATCTAATCAAGATATATTAGTCATCAAAAAGAAAGGACGACCAAGGCACTCTTCATATAATTAATTCAAATGCCTTTATTAGTAAAGGCATTTTAATTAAGTATATAGAGTGCCTTGGTCCTCCTTTCTTTTTGATGACCAATTTACCCCTTTTTTACCCCAAAGAGCACCTTCTATCTACCAAAATGTACTATTGTGTACCTTAGTAGTGCTTCCCTCCCTCCTCTTTCTACAAGATATATTAGTGTTTTATTTTAAATATATATAAAAAAATACAAATGTTAGCATTTTTCTTCCACTTTGACATTACAGAGTATTTTGTATAGATTGTAGACAAAAAATGGCAAAGAAATTAATTTTAGTCTCACTTTATAACCCAACAAAATGTGAGAAAAAGTCAAGGGGGTGTGAATACTTTCTGAGGACTCTGTAGTGCAGTACTTTCTTCCTATAGCGAATACGGTGCAATTTCAGATGCCGAGATGGACGTCCCTCTGGTGAGATAAGGTAGCAACATCCTCCTGGCCGACATGTTTCTATTTGGGGTGTCTGTTTCCAGCCTGCCTGTGTAGAATGGATTCATTGACATTCCTAGTGTTTTTTTCGTTTTCTTTCCTTTTCATCGAGGCAGTGGGTTTTTACAAAGTTGCATTATTATGTGGTGTTTTTAGCTTCTCTTTCTCTGGTAGTGTTGGACAGGACAGGACCTGTGCAGAGAGAGAGAGGCCTCAGAGTGCTGTAGTATTTCATTGAGGGGATCATTGGGATATAATGTGTTGTACAGTAGGTGTGTGAAGTACTATTAGAACGAAGCCCCTCAGTGTCATCACCGACTCGATATTCAAACATTACATCAGCGTTGGGGTCAATACCATTTAAATGAGTCAATTCAGAAAGTACACTGAAATTCCAATTCCATTGAATGCTTTCAATTAGGAACATTTGAAATTTGAATTTGGTTTTCTTTCTGAATTGACTAATTGAAATGGAATTGACCCCAACTCATGTCTTCTCTATGTTCCTGACACAGTGCTCTGTTATATAAAGACAAAGGATTTAGAGAAAGCATTTTATATTACTGCAGTAAGGCTCCCAGAATTGCTCTGAATCCGAAAAAGCGCCACACAGGTTTGGCAGGGTTTTGTACAAAACCCATGTTACACACCTGCCTCGAAATATCCATTGTCTGAAGCAATCAGAGACAAAACGAACTGCACCAACCTCCCACCAACCTTTGTGCAGTATTAAGCTACTGTATTATTCCTACTTTAAAGCTCTGTCAGTGTGTTGTTTTACCATCGGCTTATCTTCTGATCTGAGGTCAGTGTGTCAGCATCAGCAACAACAGGAGGAAGGTCAAGGTTAATGAAAGGTATCTCTCTCTCCTCTCTGCCACCTGGCCTACACAGATGGAACTACAGATAGCACCATTCTTTCCCTCCCATCCATATGGCTGGTCTGACTGACTATGCAGCCCTGCCTGCACTGTTTTGGCCCTAGGCTCCTGCCCTGCTTTCCTCGCTGCTTCCCTAGTTTTTCTCTTCCTCTCCTTAAACTGTTTGCACTAGGCTGGGGTATCTTCATATCTAGGCTGTGGATGCCAACTGCAATCTGTCAGGTTTAAGAATAAGTCTGTCTAAAAGATCTGCACTCTGGCATGAGGAAACAAGTGTTGTGGTTGTTTCTATGTTAAAACATTTATCAGTTGTTCAAATCAAATGTCATTTGTCATGTGCTTGGTAAAACAACAGGTGTAGACTAACTGTGAAGTGCTTACTTAAGGGCCCTTCCCAACAACGCATATATATTCTTTTTAAATAAGAGGTAATAACACAAGGAATAAATATACAATGATTAACGATAATGACAAGGGTACGAGGTAAATATGTATCATAGGTAGTGACTAGGCAACAGGATAGATAATAAATAGTATGTGACGAGTCAAGAGTTAGTGCCAAGGGGGGTCAATGCAGATAGTCCGGGTATCTATTTGGTTAACTATTTAACTGTTCAGGGTCCTATTCAGGGTCCTGTTGGTTCCAGACTTGATGCATCGGTACTGCTTGCCTTGCGGTAGCAGGGAGAACAGTCTTATGACTTGGGTGGCTGGAGTCTTTGACAATTTTTAGGGCCTTCCTCTGACACCACTTGGTATATGGCCTCCAACTGCTCTTAAACGCGAGTAAAACCAAATGCATGCTTTTCAACCGATCGCTGCCTGCACCAGGATGCCCGACTAGAATCACCAACCTGGATGGTTCCGACCTTGAATATGTGGACATCTATAAGTACCTAGGTGTCTGGCTAGACTGCAAACTCTCCTTCCAGACCCACATCAAACATCTCCAATCGAAAATCAAATCAAGAGTCGGCTTTCTATTCCGCAACAAAGCCTCCTTCACTCACGCTGCCAAGCTTACCCTAGTAAAACTGACGATCCTACCGATCCTCGACTTCGGCGATGTCATCTACAAAATGGCTTCCAACACTCTACTCAGCAAACTGGATGCAGTCTATCACAGTGCCATCCGTTTTGTCACTAAAGCACCTTATACCACCCACCACTGCG
Source organism: Oncorhynchus gorbuscha (assembly GCF_021184085.1). Classification (NCBI taxonomy): domain Eukaryota; kingdom Metazoa; phylum Chordata; class Actinopteri; order Salmoniformes; family Salmonidae; genus Oncorhynchus; species Oncorhynchus gorbuscha. The sequence continues at coordinate 58,703,310 of NC_060184.1, forward strand.
ACTTGTATGCTCTAGGAATACCTAGGATAGGATAAGTAATCCCTCTCACCCCCCCCCCCCCTTAAGTTTTAGATGCACTATTGTAAAGTGACTGTTCCACTGGATGTCATAAGGTGAATGCACCAATTTGTAAGTCGCTCTGGATAAGAGCGTCTGCTAAATGACTTAAATGTAAATGTAATGTAGTCGGCTGGCCCTCACTACATATTCGTCGCCAGACCCACTGGCTCCAGGTCATCTACAAGTCCATGCTAGGTAAAGCTCCGCCTTATCTCAGTTCACTGGTCACGATGGCAACACCCATCCGTAGCACGCGCTCCAGCAGGTGTATCTCACTGATCATCCCTAAAGCCAACACATCATTTGGCCGCCTTTCGTTCCAGTACTCTGCTGCCTGTGACTGGAACGAATTGCAAAAATCGCAAAAATCTCCCTCACCAACTTCAAACATCAGCTATCCGAGCAGCTAACCGATCGCTGCAACTGTACATAGTCTATAGGAAAATAGCCCACCCATTTTCACCTACCTCATTCCCATACTGTTTTTATACTGTTTTTATTTATTTATTTTTCTGCTCTTTTGCACACCAATATCTCTACCTGTACATGACCATCTGATCATTTATCACTCCAGTGTTAATCTGCAAAATTGTATTATTCGCCTACCTCCTCATGCCTTTTGCACACATTGTATATAGACTGCCCATTTTTTCTACTGTGTTATTGACTTGTTAATTGTTTATTCCATGTGTAACTCTGTGTTGTCTGTTCACACTGCTATGCTTTATCTTGGCCAGGTCGCAGTTGCAAATGAGAACTTGTTCTCAACTAGCCTACCTGGTGAAATAAAAAAAATTAAAAAAAATAGAGCTCCTGGATGGCAGGGAGCCCGGCCTCAGTAGTGTACTGGGCCGTACACACTACGCTCTGTAGCGCCTTCTGGTCGGATGCCAAGCAGTTTTCATACCAAGCGGTGATGCAGACAGTCAATATGCTCTTAATGGTGCAACTGTAGAACTTTTTGAGGATCTGAGGTCCCAGGCCAAATCTTTTCAGCCCCCAGAAGGGGAAGAGGCGTTGTCGTGCCTTCTTCACAACTGTGCTGGTGTGTGTGGACCATGTTAATTCTTTAGTGATGGTGACACCGAGGAACTTGAAGCTCCTGACACGCTCCACTACAGCCCTGTTGATGTGGATGTGGGCCTCCATTTCCTTTTGTCCACCATCAGCTCCATTGTCTTGCAGACGTTGAGGGAACCACACTGCCAGGTCACTGACCTCCTTCCTATAAGCTGTCTTATTGTCATCGGTTGTCAGGCCTACCACCGTTGTATCGTCAGCAAACTTAATAATGGCGTTGGAGATGTGCACAGCCATGCAGTCCTGGGTGAACAGGGAGTACAGGAGGGTACTAAGCACACACCCCTGAGGGGCCCCTGTGTTGAGGGTCAGGCCTAGTTTTAATCTATTCTAACAAGTGCAGTTATTGTAGTTCTCTGCCTGTGAAATATGTATACTCAAAATAGAGTTAAGGGAATAATCTGTCTGTAGTCCAGTTACGGTATTACACATGTCTCTTCAGAGAGAAATAACTAAACAGTCTTGTTGAAATAGCAAAAGAAAATTGGCATCAGTGAAAGGGTGCATGTTGTGCTTCCTATTGATCTTTTGAAAATAGATTCACACTTTTGTTTTGAACATGTCATGAACAGATAAATGGGAGTTAAAGGCACTGATTGTGTATTGCACACACAGTGTGATTTCTACATTCTGTGCTGACACATATACTCTTTATTTTATCCTCGTGGGGACCTAAAATGTCTTTCAATTCAAAATCCTCTTTTGCCTAAAATAGCCTTTGTCCTCATGGGGATGTGGAAAATGTCCCCACGAGGGAGACTTTTCCTTGTTTTCCTAACCTTGTGGGGACACTTGGGGATTTCAGGTCCTCGCGAGGATAGAAGAACGAGACCACACACACACACACACACACACACACACACACACACACACACACACACACACACACACACACACACACACACACACACACACACACACACACACACACACACACACACACACACACACACACACACACACACACACACACACGTCTCTTCAAAGTCTGTGTGCTAGCACTGGGAGCAGGAAGTGTGTGTGTGTACCTTGCAACCACCCTGCCCCTTCCCACCCGTGCCTCGATGGACAACCCAGGCCGACGGCCTCAGGGCCGGTGCTTCTGGGTAATGGTCCGAGGGAGAAGGGGGCCTCTGATGCTCTGGCCAGCAGGAAGAAGTAGGCTTGTTTTATGAAGGAAACTGGCCCGCACAACCTGCTTTGTCTGCACTTTCACTCTGTTTTTGTTTTATTTCATGTATTTATTTTTCTTTATGAATCAGCGCCCTGCTCTGCTCTGTCCTGTCCCACTCCACTCCTCTATGCTTTCCATTCCGAAAGGATTTCCTCTTTCCAACCGCTCTAGTGTTGGGAGCTTCCTCAGCTACGGGATGCCGCTATGGGTTGGTTTGGGGAAAATGGGGTAACCTACCTACTTTTCTTTTGTCTGTCTGTCTTGTCTGTAGTCCAATCCAACCAGGTTGTGGGCAAAGATTTATTGTGCTGTGTGTATGTCTTTATTTACATGTGTGTTGTGACTGGTGTAGGGTTGCAAAACCTACTGGTAATTTACCAAAGTTACAGGAACTTTCGGTAATTAACAGGCAATCTATTGTGTCTTTGGACATGTATTTATGTATAGTATTATTTTTTGTGTCCATATTGTCCATGAGTTTCTAGTGGATAGACCATATGGTTCAAGAGAGATTTGGCATTATTTTCAAAAAGCTCTACAATTCTCCCAACTATCAACTTTTTTCACAACTGCCACCAGTTTGGCACCAACACTTTTAAAACAAAGACATTGACACAGTAAAATAAATAAGTGTGTAAAAAAATATAAAGGAGATTTCATGCTGAAACCCTCATATTAAACACAATAGTATTCACTAAGTTGATGGTTTACATTTAGCATAATGTTTTACAGCTTTCCCAGTCTCTTATTTGATTATTTTATATTTTACCCGTGATAAGGCAACACAGAGGCCCAGAGATTATTTCAGACGTACCCATAAGGCCACTAGATGTCATGCGATAATATTTTCCCCAAAACCTGGTAGTTTACCTCTAAACTTCAAAAGGTACCAGTAATATACCCTCTCTTTGCAACCCTAGAATGGTGTGTGTGCGTTGTGACTAGATTATTGTACCTTGAAGGATTTATATCAATAGCACAATGACAACACAAACCAGAAATCCAAGAAAATCTTGTAACACTGGAGCCCAGATATAAGCATCTCATTATGAGGTAGTGATGGGAGAGAGACTGCAAGATAATCAGACCATTCAGTATACGGTCTGTCTGCACATTTAGGCCTTTTCAATCTATTTCAAAAGATGAGTCAAATACAATAGACACAGAGAGAGGGAGAAGAGCCAGACAGACCTAGAATCTACCTCTATGTGATATACTCTCAGAACACAGCAAATCAATGTTGCTGTATGCCTTCAGCTATTAATTTGCCTGATTCATCCTCCTCCACTGATGGGCTGGTGCTCTGAAACCCATCTATTATCATTATCCATCTATTTGGCAGACACCATTATCCAATATTACCTCTTACAGTAAATCTGTGTGTATGTGTGTGTGTATATATCAAAAAAATATTATATATATATATTTCTTCATCTTTATGGAGGGTAATAACAGGGTGTCTTACTCCAAGCTAAAGTGGATATACAATGCTGTGGGGATCTGTATCAAGGATGCAAACTTGTATGGCTGAAAGCTTCAGAGGTATTTATCAGACAATGTGTCTGTGACGACTATTGTGATGTCAATGTCTAAAACCACAGGTAAAACCATCACATGCAGCCCAGGCAAATCAAGTCTTCTCGGGGTTTTACTAGAGAACTAAGATCTACATTACATTTTTGGGGCTCTTATCTAGAGTGACTTCATTTGAAGTATATTCAACTAAAGTAGGCAAAACAACCACCATATATTTAAATAACATAAAATTAATTGATCATTAGAAAACCCGTTTACAATTATGTTAGCACAGCTGAAAACTGTTGTAAAGAAGCAATAAAACTGGCCTTCTTTAGACTAGAAGGCCAGCATCCCGGAGTCGCCTCTTCACCGTTGACATTGAGACTGGTTTTTCTAGACCTGAACCCCATTGAAAACCTCTGGAATGTGATCAAAGGGGAGATGGATGGTCTCAAGCCATCAAACAAAACCGAGTTGCTTGAAATGATGTGCCAGGAGTGGCATAAAGTCACCCAACATCAATGTGAAAGACTGGTGGAGAGCAGGCCAAGACGCATGAAATCTGGGATTGAAAATCAGGGCTATTCCACCAAATATTGATATCTGAACTCTTCCTAAGTTCAAACATTTAGTATTATGTTGTTTTAAAATGAACTTATTATCTTTGCGTTATTCTCGGTCTGACAACACTGCACCTTTTTTGTTAATTTGACCAGTTGTAATTTTTTGCAAATAAATGCTCTAAATGACAATATTTCTATTTGTAATTTGGGAGAAATGTTGTCAGTAGTTTATAGAATAAAACAAATATGTTCATTTTACCCAAACACATACCAATAAATAGTAAAACCAGAGAAACGGATCATTTTGCAGTGGTCTCTTCATTTTTCATTCCAGGGTTTTTCTTTATTTTTACTGTTATCTACATTGTAGTATAATAGTGAAGACATCCAAACTATGAAATAACACAGTATGGAATCATGTGTAACAAAAAGTGTTCATCAAATCAAAACATATTTTATATTTGAGAGCCACCCTTTGTCTTGATGACAGCTTTACACACTCTTGGCATTCTTTCAACCAGCTTCATGCGGTCGTCACCTGGAATGCATTTGGTGTGCCTTATTAAAAGTTCATTTGTGGAATTTCTTTCCTTTTTAAAGTGTTTGAGCCAATCAGTTTTGTTTGTCACAAGGTAGGGATGGTATACAGAAGAAAGCTCTATTTGGTAAAATACCAGGTCCATATTACGGCAAGAACAGCTTAAATATGCAAAGACAAACGACAGTCCATCATTACTTTAAGATATGAAGGTCAAACCGGAAAATGTCAAGAACTTTGTGCAGTCGCAAAAACCATTAAGCGCTATGATGAAACTGGCTCTCATGAGGATTGCCACAGGAAAGGAAGACAGAGGGTAAGTTCATTCAGAGTTACCAGCCTCAGATATCGGCAATCAACTGCACCTCCGATTGGATTGCACCTCACAGAGTTCAAGTAACATACACATCTCAACATCAACTGTTTAGAAGAGACTGTGCGACTCAGGCCTTCATGGCCAAATTGCTGCAAAGAAACCACTACTAAAGAACACCAATAAGAAGAAGAGACTTGCTTGGGCCAAGAAACACGAGCAAAGGACATTGGATCGGTGGAAATCTGTCCTTTGGTTTGATGAGTCCAAATTACAACCACCGTGTCTTTGTGAGACGCAGAGTAGGTGAACGGATGATCTCTGCATGTGTGGTTCCCACCGTGAAGCATGGAGGAGGAGGTGTGATGATATGGGGGTGCTTTGCTGGTGACACTGTCTGTGATTTATTTAGAATTCAAGGCACACTTAACCAGCATGGCTACCACAGCATTCTGCAGCGATATGCCATACTACAATTTATACAGCAAGACAATCAGTTCAACAGGTACAGCAAGCTCTACAAGTAGATTTGGAAAATATCAGCGAGTGTGTTTGTCGGAACAAACTTGTTTTAAACACCAAGAAAACCAAATTTATGTTGGTCTGTTCCACCAGGAAAAGGCCAACACAGCAATGGATACAAGTATGGGGGGAGTACAAATTTAGGAAGTGGCAGAAACCGAACTACAGGGAGTGCAGCTAGACAACTGATTATCATGGTCATATCAAATAAATCATCTATGTAAATAAAAGTATTACAACTGCATGCCATGATCAGAAGGATAGCTAAATATTTACCGGAAAAAAATTCTTAAGCAAATAACTCAAGCATTTATTGAGAGTCAGGTGAACTCCTGTTCTGTGTTATTTCATAGTCTGGGGAAATGCATCAGCTAGTGAAATTTGGAGGCTGCATATTGAACAGAACAAAGCAGCAAGGAATGTTTCAAGGTGGAGATATGGTTCTTCTGTTGTAGTCATGCTCAATGCTCTTGGTTGGTCATCAATCGACAAGATAATTGAAAAACACATGCTTATTTTATTTCATAATATACACCATTTAAAATGGCCTAACTCTATTCACAACAGTATTCAGTTGGTAAGAGACAGACATTCAGTAAATACTTGGAATAGATTGTCCATACAAAAAAGAGAAATTGGCAAAGAACATTTCGATTTGGAGCAATAAAGAAATAGAATAATTTACCTGCGCAAACCAGAAACCTCTCAATATATAAATTCAAACAATACTTTGAAACCATTTAAATATAATACATAGGAAAGTTGTGCTGAAGAATCAATCTATTTTTTTTAGACTGTTATAGTATTTATCTGGTGAATATGTCAGTATTATGTCTCTTTGTAACAGTGTTATATGTGAAAATGTGATCGTATTATAAATTGTATTTTAATGTTTAAGGACTCTTGGAAGATTAGTCCAAATCAGGACTAAAAAATATCCTAATCAAATCTCATCTGGTTTGCGCTTAGTGGGACTATCATTTGTTTTTCAACAGGACAGTGACCCAAAACACACCTCCAGGCTGTGTAAAGGCTATTTCACCAAGAAGGAGAATCCCCCGTCCTCAACCCAATGAGATGGTTTGGGATGAGTTGGACCGCAGAGTGAAGGAAAAGCAGCCAATGCTCAGCAGCCAGAGCTCAGCATATGTGGGAATTCCTTCAAGACCGTTGGAAAACCATTCCAGGTGACTACCTCATGAAGTTGGGTCTTGAAATTGTACGGCTTGACTGACTTTGTCTTAAATTAATGATGGACTGTCATTTCTCTTTGCTTATTTGAGCTGTTCTTACCATAATATGGACTTGGTCTTTTACCAGATAGGACTATCTTCTGTATATCACCCCAACCTTGTCACAAACAGATTAAAAAGGAAAGAAATTCCACTAATTCAATTTGAACCAAGGACAATTAAAATGCATTCCAGGTGACTACCTCACGAAGCTGGTTGAGAGAATGCCAAGAGTTTGCAAATGTGTCATCAAGAGAAAGAGTGGCTACTTTGAAGAATCTCAAATATGAAATTGTTTTGATTTGTTTAACACTTTTTTGGTTACTACATGATTCTATATGTGTTATTTCATAGTTTATATGTCCTCACTATTATTTTACAATGTAGAAAGTAGTAAAAATAAAGAAACACCCTGGAATGAGTAGGCGTGTCCAAACTCTTGACTGGTACTATATATACAGTGCATTCTGAAAGTATTCAGACCCCCTTTTCCACATTTTGTTACGTTAGTCTTATTCTAAATTTGTATTAAATACAACAAAAAAATCCTCATCAATCTACACACAATACATTCTAATGACAAAGCGAAAACAGGTTTTTAGAAAATTTAGCAAATTTATAGAAAATGTAAAACTGAAATGCCTTACTACATAAGTATTTCCGATCCTTTGCTATGAGACTTGAAATTGAGCTCAAGTGCATCCTGTTTCCATTGAGATATTTCTACAACTTGATTGGAATCCACCTATGGTAAATTCAATTTACCATACACACTTGCCTATATAATGTCCCACAGTGCATGTCATGGCAAAAACCAAGCCATGAGGTTGAAGGAATTGTCCGTAGAGCTCCAAGACAGGATTGTGTTGAGGCACAGATCTGGGTAAAGGTACAACAAAAATGTATGCAGCATTGAAGGTCCCCAAGAACACAGTGGCTTCCATCATTCTTAAATGGAAGAAGTTTGGAACCACCAGCTCTCCCTAGAGCTGGCCTCCCGGCCAAACTGAGTAATCGGGGGAGAAGGGCCTTGGTCAGGGAGGTGACCAAGAACCTGATGGTCACCCTGACAGAGCTCCAGAGTTCCTCTGTTGAGATGGGAGAACCTTCCAGAAGGACAACCATCTTTGCAGCACTCCACCAATCAGGCCTGATGAAACCAAGATTTAACTTTTTGGCCTGAATGCCAAGAATCACGTCTGGAGTAAACCTGGCACGATCCCTACGGTGAAGCATGGTGGTGGCAACAGCATGGTAGTGGCAGCATCATGCTGTGGGAATTTTCTTCAGCGGCAGTCACTGGGAGATTAGTCAGGATCGAGGGAAAAATGAACGGAGCAAAGTACAGAGAGGTCCTTGATGAGAACCTGGTCCAGAACGGTTCCACCAGGACAACAACCCTAAGCACACAGCCAAGATAACGCAGGAGTGGCTTCGGGACAAGTTTCTGAATGTCCTTGAGTGGCCTAGCCAGATCCCAAACTATGTATATGTGATATTTCAGTTATATACATTGCCTTGCGAAAGTATTCGTCCCCCTTGAACTTTGCGACCTTTTGCCACATTTCAGGCTTCAAACATAAAGATAAAAAACTGTATTTTTTTGTGAAGAATCAACAACAAGTGGGACACAATCATGAAGTGGAACGACATTTATTGAATATTTCAAACTTTTTTAACAAATCAAAAACTGAAAAATTGGGCATCCAAAATTATTCAGCCCCTTTACTTTCAGTGCAGCAAACTCTCTCCAGAAGTTCAGTGAGGATCTCTGAATGATCCAATGTTGACCTAAATGACTAATGATGATAAATACAATCCACCTGTGTGTAATCAAGTCTCCGTATAAATGCACCTGCACTGTGATAGTCTCAGAGGTCCATTAAAAGCGCAGAGAGCATCATGAAGAACAAGGAACACACCAGGCAGGTCCGAGATACTGTTGTGAAGAAGTTTAAAGCCGAATTTGGATACAAAAAGATTTCCCAAGCTTTAAACATCCCAAGGAGCACTGTGCAAGCGATAATATTGAAATGGAAGGAGTATCAGACCACTGCAAATCTACCAAGACCTGGCCGTCCCTCTAAACTTTCAGCTCATACAAGGAGAAGACTGATCAGAGATGCAGCCAAGAGGCCCATGATCACTCTGGATGAACTGCAGAGATCTACAGCTGAGGTGGGAGACTCTGTCCATAGGACAACAATCAGTCGTATATTGCACAAATCTGGCCTTTATGGAAGAGTGGCAAGAAGAAAGCCATTTCTTAAAGATATCCATAAAAAGTGTCATTTAAAGTTTGCCACAAGCCACCTGGGAGACACACCAAACATGTGGAAGAAGGTGCTCTGGTCAGATGAAACCAAAATTGAACTTTTTGGCAACAATGCAAAATGTTATGTTTGGCGTAAAAGCAACACAGCTAATCACCCTGAACACACCATCCCCACTGTCAAACATGGTGGTGGCAGCATCATGGTTTGGGCCTGCTTTTCTTCAGCAGGGACAGGGAAGATGGTTAAAATTTATGGGAAGATGGATGGAGCCAAATACAGGACCATTCTGGAAGAACCTGATGGAGTCTGCAATAGACCTGAGACTGGGACGGAGATTTGTCTTCCAACAAGACAATGATCCAAAACATAAAGCAAAATCTACAATGGAATGTTTCAAAAATAAACATATCCAGGTGTTAGAATGGCCAAGTCAAAGTCCAGACCTGAATCCAATCGAGAATCTGTGGAAAGAACTGAAAACTGCTGTTCACAAATGCTCTCCATCCAACCTCACTGAGCTCGAGCTGTTTTGCAAGGAGGAATGGGAAAACATTTCAGTCTCTCGATATGCTAAACTGATAGAGACATACCCCAATCGACTTACAGCTGTAATCACAGCAAAAGGTGGCGCTACAAAGTATTAACTTAAGGGGGCTGAATAATTTTGCATGCCCAATTTTTCAGTTTTTGATTTGTTAAAAAAGTTTGAAATATCCAATAAATGTCGTTCCACTTCATGATTGTGTCCCACTTGTTGTTGATTCTTCACAAAAAAATACAGTTTTATATCTTTATGTTTGAAGCCTGAAATGTGGCAAAAGGTCGCAAAGTTCAAGGGGGCCAAATACTTTCGCAAGGCACTGTATCTTGAATACATTTGTAAAAATGTCTTAAAACCTGTTTTTGCTTTGTCATTCTGGGGTATTGTGTGTAGATTGATGAGGGGGAAAAATACATTTTAGAATAAGGTTGTAATGTAACAAAATGTGAACGAGTCAAGGGTCTGAATACTTTCAGAATGCACTGTATATATTGAGAATATCATTGCAAAGAATATTTAAAAGATTGAATGTGGCCCAAGAACTGTAGGCAGCAGGCTTGTGTTTCTGGGTGGGACCGCATGATGTCTATGCCTCATGAGTAAATTGCTTAACCATTATGTCTGTTTAATATCCAGATCCTAATGTGGTTTGTACGCAAAATTAATCAAAGCTGACGACTGCAACATGTTTTATACAGTACAGCCAGTGTGTGTGTCCCAAATTACTACCCTTTTCCTTATTTATTGCACGTGTTTTGACTATGGCTCTGGTCAAAAGTAGTGCATTACATAGGCAATAGTGTTCCATTTGGGATGCAGAAGTGTCATTTACATTGCAAATACTGAGCAGATGGATTGGATGTAGTCGGAAGGTTTGACGCCAGCAGTCTAACGATGCGTCATCTCATGCAGCAGACCCCATGTCGTTGTTTCACTCCATGTGAGATCTAGCGTGGCTACAGAACAGTAGTTTGCCATGTGTGGTGTTATGGATGACCAGGCTGTTATATGCAGTAGTCATAATGATTCACCACATGTGTTTAGAGTAACAGAGTGAGAAGTGGTCATTTATAGCTCAGTTGGTAGAGCATGGCACTTGTAACGCCAGGGTAGTGAGTTCGATTCCCGGGACCATCCATATGTAAAATGTGTACACTATAAAAGTGGCATTGAAATGGCATATATTCTATTATTGTATATAGGGGTGTACTCACGGGTGTGCATGTGTGCCAGCATGTGGTGTGCCAAGCCAACACTATGCTTGCCTCTGCATGAATTATTAAGTGATTACCTCTACTGGCCCTGTTCATCACTCTCTGGTATTAGACAGGTGCCTGGACCACACTCCCACCACCACTGGTGATAAAACCATCTCCCATCTATAACTACAGTGTAGGAAAGACTTGAAATATCCTGTCCCTGTAGATTACTCTCTGCTCTTTTTTCCATCCAATCTGTCTGACAATCCGCCGGCCACGAAAAAAGACTTAGGAACATAAATATCAAACAGGCGTCCATCTTGTTGTGGAAACATCAACACAGGCGAGGGGAGGGGAGTCGTTGGAGAGAAACGGGAAAGTTCCTGTCTGGTCTGTCTGGTGTGTGAGAGTGAGTCACCCTATGGTAAATGTATTTTCCTGACACAGTGGAAGGTCAAAGGAGGTAGAGCGTCATTTCAGATTGCAAGTACGGGAACTCTTCACCAGCTGTCTGTCGATGGAGAGACTAGTCACTACACCATCCAACTATGTGAGAAGAGAGTACATTAGGTTGTGGAAAAAAAGTAGGGGGAGAAGTCAAACTGGAGACAGACAGGTCTGGGATGACTGGCCACGTTGAGATGGTTTGTTGGTCCTGTCTCTCTGAGTTTCCATTTAATTCATAATCCTTAAGTCTATTGATACACCCGTGCGCCAATCAATGTAACATAATAAAGAAATCCCCATCAGAATCAGTCAGTTTAAGATAGAGATATCTGTTTTTTTGTATGGGCTGCATCCGCCTATGTCGGCCTTCCGCATCTGCGCTGGAAGGCGGCTGAGCTACAGGACTTGTCTGAAGTTGGTACCGCTGATGTGCGAACTTCTGTCTGTAGCGTCCGACCCGTTTGGGCTACAAACTAATATGAGCTTTCGTATATCTCCCAGATTTAGGACAGACACTTCAAAACTTTATTCCTTATGATTTATGTTTTGACTGTCTTTAAAAAAAAAAGTATTATTCAATGTGTTTCTATGAGATATATTAGTAAAGGCCAAATTCAGTATTTTATCAAATACACTACATGACCAAAAGTATGTGGACACCTGCTCGTCAAAACATATCATTCCAAAATCATGGTTATTAATATGGAGTTGGTGCCCCTTTGCTACTATAACAACGTCCAATATTCTGGGAAGGCTTTCCGCTAGATGTTGGAACATTGTTAGGGGGGACTTGCTTCCATTCAGCCACAAGAGCATTAGTGAGGTCGGGCAATGATGTTGGGCGATTAGGCCTGGCTCGCAGTTGGCGTTCCAATTCATCCCAAAGGTGCTTGATGCGGTTGAGGTCAGGCCTGTGTGCAGACCAGTCAAGTTCTTCCACACCTATCTTGACAAACCATTTCTGTACGGATCTCGCTTTGTGTACGGGGGCATTGTCATACCGAAACAGGAATGGGCCTTCCCCAAACTGTTGCCACAAAGTTGGAAGCACAGAATTGTCTAGAATGTCATTGTGTGCTGTAGCGTTAAGATTTCCCTTCAGTGGAACTAATTGGGCCTAGCCTGAACCATGAAAAACTGTCCCAGACCATTATTCCTCCTCCACCAGTCTTTACAGTTGGCACTATGCATTGGGGCAGGTAGTGTTCTCCTGGCATCTGCCAAACCTAGATCCGTCTGTTGGACTGCCAGATGGTCAAGTGTGATTCATCATTCCAATGATTTATACATCAGTCAGCAATGGGTGTAACTGAAATAGCCGAATCCACAAATTTGAAAGGGTGTCCACATAGTTTTGAATATAAAGTGTACTTTTTATAACAACAGTGGTCCTAAAATTCTAAATGAAATAGCTCAATGATCCATGGTATGACCATCTTTAAACAATTTCATATGTCAGCTTAGTAGAACCCTCAACCCCCCAAAGGCTTAGACTTTTAGAGGTTTTTACCCCAGTCAGCAGATAACACAAACAGCTAGAGGTCTCAGTCCCTCCTGTCCCCAAGCTAAACAGAAGAACTCTCATGTTACGTCTCGTCGGTGTGAGTGTCGATGCTGTAATGTTACTGTATGATCAAGATTAAGATCAGTTATGGATATTGCTGAAATGTAAACAAAACTGAGCAACAGCCACTCGTGCCTCACCTACTGGGCTCTGCCATGGAACTCTCTAGTGCTTTGTTGAAGCTGTGTTATTGCAGTCCACTCATATCAGCAGGACACGTATCTGATTGGCGTTTTCAGTAGAGGGGGGGATTAAGCAATATTTTTGGAGAATATACAATCTGTCTTTTTCGGTCTGTCACGTATTGCAAAATATCTCTATTTCTGCATTCGTTGTTGCAAGGTGCCCAGTTTTACTTCTACTCCCTCTCTCCCAGCTGACTGCGGTCCAGAAAACCATCCCCCAGATTTGATGACACACATATTGGCCTGGGAATCTGATTTAAACTGAGTTATAATAGTTTTGTAATCTGTGTTTTTTTTGTCGTTGTCAAGACTCTTTCTGGCATACAGAGGGACATGACCTCAGATCCAGCTGTCTGCCCTGGCCTCCAGTCAGTTCCATCTCTCTCTCTCTCTCTCTCTGACAGCTGTCTCTCTATGACAGCTGCTGTTGGGTTGGGTTTGGGGGGAAACCCACAAAAAAGGATGACTTCTTCCTCTTCTGAATGCCCCCCCCCCCCTCTTTCCCCCAGGAGTGTAAACAATAACAGGAGACAGGGTATTTAATCACGTCCAGTGTTAGATGGCTTGGCTGGCTGGCGGGATGCTCTCCAAACTGGGTGATGGTGGACAATTAACCTCTATCTCCACTGCCACGTCTACCCTGCCAAGGCCTAGCTAGCTGGTGTCTGTGGTTCCAGCCATACTGCTGAGCTTTAGCAGGACTATCAGTGGCTGATGCAATACAGAACATTTCTTAATTATATGATATTACCTTGATGAAAATGGTTCACTTGTGACTATTACGATTTCTGTGTCTGGCTCATTTTAGAGTCTATGTGTTAGAGCTGTAACGCTTCACCAAACCCACAGTTTTGCGCTTTTGGGGTCATATTTCGGTACAGCAGGAAAGTTTAAATTCCGACAGTTACTGTAGTTAATGTTTGTTAAGAAAATACAAAGCGTTGGTGTTCCTAATTCCATATATGATCATGAGTCCTATAATACCTGTTGATAGCACAATCAGGAATCCTAACACTTTGTATTTACTATAACAAATGAAAACACACGATTACTCAACACTAAAATAAAGTGCAATGTGCGCGTGATATCAATATGTACAGTTGAAGTCGGAAGTTTACATACACCTTAGCCAAATACATTTAAACTCCGTTTTTCACAATTCCTGACAATTAATCCCCGGGACCACCCATACGTAGAATGTATGCACACATGACTGTAAGTCGCTTTGGATAAAAGCGTCTGCTAAATGGCATATATTATTATTATTATTATTAATCCTAGTAACAATTCCCTGTCTTATGTCAGTTAGGATCACCACTTTATTTTAAGAATGTGAAATGTCAGAATAATAGTAGAGAGAGTGATTTATTTCAGCTTTGATTTCTTGCTCGTACATGTATTTCCATTTCTGCCCATAAATTTTCTATAGGATTGAGGTCAGGGCTTTGTGATAGCTACTCCAATACCTTGACTTTGTTGTCCTTAAGCCATTTTGCCACAACTTTGGAAGTATGCTTGGGGTCATTGTCCATTTGGAAGACCCAGCAAGTTTGAACCTTTTTGGGATAGGTGGCAGCATTTTCACTTTTGGATGAATAACATGCCCAGAGTGAACTGCCTCCTACTCTGTCCCAGATGCTAATATATGCATAGTATTATTAGTATTGGATAGAAAACACTCTGAACTTTCTAAAACTGTTTGAATGATGTCTGTGAGTATAACAGAACTCATATGGCAGGCGAAAACCTGAGAAAAATCCAACCAGGAAGTGGGACATCTGAGGTTTGTAGTTTTTCAAAGCTTGGCCAACCGAATACACATTGAGATATGGATAAAGTTGCACTTCCTACGGCTTCCACTAGATGTCAACCATCTGTAGAAACTTGAATGAGGATTCTACTATAAAGGAGGGGCTCAATGAGACCTCTTTGAGTCAGTGGTCCGACAGAGTGCCTTGGTCTCATGATGCACGCTCCCGACAGAGTTACCTCTCGTTCCAGTGCTTTTCTGAAGACAAAGGAATTCTCCGGTTGGAACATTATTGATGTTTTATGTTTTATGTTTAAAACATCCTAAAGATTGATTCCATACATCATTTGACATGTTTCGGAACTTTCCGAGTTTTTGTCTGGATGAAGTACCTGCTGCGCTTCATGAAGATGGATTACTGGGATGAACACGCTAACAACAAGTGGCTATTTGGACATAAATGATGGACTTCATGGAATTTTATGGAACAAGTCAGTCATTTATTGTCAACCTGGGATTCATGGGAGTGCCTTCTGATGAAGATCATCAAGGTAAGTGAATATTTATGGTGTTTTTTCTAACTTTGTTGACTCCAAAATGGCGGATATTCCTCTGGCTGTTTTGGGTTCTGAGCACCGTTCTCAGATTATGCTTTTTCTGTAAAGTTTTTTTTGAATGATACAGCGGTGGGCATTAAGGAGAAGTCTATCTTTAATTCTGTGAAAAACACTTGTATCTTTTATCAATGTTTGTTATGAGTATTTCTGCAAAATCACTGGATGTATTGGAATCAAAACATTACTGCACGTAAGGCGCCAATGTAAACTTAGATTTTTGGATATAAATATACACATTATCGAACAAAACATGCATGTATTGTGTAACATGATGTCCTATGAGTGTCATCTGATGAAGATCATCAAGGGTTAGTGATTAATTTGATCTACAGTTCTGCTTTTTGTGACTCCTATCTTTGTCTGGAAAAATGGCTGTGTGTTTCTTCGATGTATGACCTAACATAATCATATTTGGTGCTTTCGCTGTAAAGCCCTTTTGTAATCGGACTCGATGGGTACATTAACAAGATGTTTATCTTTCATTTGCTGTATTGGACTTGTTAATGTGTGAAAGTTACATATTTCAAAAAAATATTTTTGAATTTCGCGCACTGCCTTTTCAGCGACATGTTGTCGAGCCGGAACCCCTGCGCTAGAAAGGTTAACTTCCTGACTGATGTCTTGAGATGTTGCTCCAATATATCCACATCATTTTCCTGCCTCATGATGCCATCTATTTTGTGGAGTGCACATGTACCCTCCTGCAGCAAAGCACCCCCACAACATGATGCTGCCACCCCTGTGCTTCACAGTTGGGATGGTGTTCTTCGGCTTGCAATCCTCCCCCTTTTTCCTCCAAGCATAACGATGGGCATTGTGGCCAAACAGTTCTATCAGACCAGAGGAAATTTCTCCAAAAAGTATGATCTTTGATTACGTCTCCGTAATCTAGCATGGGTAAAATGGTCCTCTGAATCAGGGTTAGTTTGGCAGCTTTGGTGAAAGGGGAGCGATTACGCTCTTGTAATTTCTTTGGCCCTGTCAGAATCAACTTTGATGGGTTGCTTGAATGCAGAGAGGAGACGAAGTTGTGTTGTTTTTTTGCCTTTCGGTCTTGCTCTGGTGGTAGGAATACTGGGTCGACGTCGGGTACGTAGGGTATTCTCGTTGATCAGTGGTGACATGCTCTCTCTGTCCATTTGCCATTGTCATCTACTGGAAAGACAAAATGTAGCCAAACTGAAGATTTAAACGATGGAGAATTCTCCTGGTTTATCGACCCCACCACTCGCCATCGTACAGAACTAGTTCCTGGCTGCGCCTCACAAAAGGGCAGTTTGAAATGCGGCAATTAAGATTTGAATTTCTATTACAACGTGGGCATAGGCTCTAGTTGTTTTAACGGAAATAGCCTGAAATGTTTTTTCACCTCAAATTTACTCGACAAGGGTGTCCAAATCCTCCACCAGCCTATTGTTTTCATTTTTGATATATCTCTGTAGTCATTCGGGTTCACAGTGTGAACCAAAGAGTGGTCCCCGGTATGAATACATGTACCGTTACACCCTTACTATGTGTAAAGGATGTCATGCTGCTTGCTTAGCGAGTACCGCTTCCCCCTGATTTGGCTCATACAGAGACTCAGGACCTTTGCCTCGCAAACACACGTGACCACCCTCGTGAAGTATTCCAACCCATCAGGATATTGGAAAAGGCAATTCATAATTGCGTAAGGGTCGACACTCACTGAGTGAGTGTCAGAGATCCCCGTCTTCTACATTCACACCCCAAATTCACTCCAAGGCGACCCCAGCGGTTGAACTGAGCGCAAGTGCAGATCCGGGTCACAGCACCATTGTAAAGGATAATTGTGCAAGGGGCGACACTTCAGGCTGAGGAGGGAGTTGGACAGATCCCTATCTGCTACATATGTGTGTGAACATTAATAGAGTATATGTGATCTATATGTGTTCACAAAGGCTCTTTGTTTTCCCCTCAGAATGAATTAGACAGTGGCAGAAAGGTTCAAGGCTCTCTTGTCTTCTCCCCTCCAACCAAAGATTGATTGGCTTCCTTGCTCTGCACAGGCCGCAGGCATCAGCCATCTCTGATAAAGGTCTAAACTGCTGTATAACACAAATCTTATCACTGTGGTCCCCAAGACATTGCCTTTCTACGTCCCCTCTCCTATGGGAAGTGAATGCTCAGTCAAAGACAAGGGTGTCCAATTCTCCCCCCCCCCCTATAATTTTCTTTCCCATTTTCAGAAAAAGTGCAGTTGAAAAGATTAAAAGAAAAAAAGAGACAGAGACAGAGGCCACTGGAGCTGTGATTTGAGTCTTCCTGATTTAAATTGATTACCTCGAAGGTCCCCCCTGTTATCTTCAAAGTGGACTTTGAATTTGAATTAAGTTGGCTAGCCTAGCCAGCATTTTTTTCTTTTTTTGCCCCGGCCGGCCATCTGAAGAAAAGTGCCTTGTGGCTCTAACTTCCAGACAGATAGCTCTTATCAAGCTCTTCTCTCCCTGTGATTTATGTCACTGGCTGGGTCCGCTTTAGGGGCAATTTTCCCCCAGCGTCCTTTGGTGATAGGTGAGAGGAAAGGAAGGCATTTGGTGGGGCGATAAGATGGTGATGGAGCGGCCGGAGCAGGCTGTAGGAGGCTGTAGATAAGGCTGATTACAGTTATTTGTGAGAAGAAAAATAGCGTTTGCTGCCTCTCCTCTCCTAAAAGCAAGGGTCCAGTGTTGAAACCGATCTGATAGGACTTTTGTCTTGTCTAAAAGCTCTCGATGGTGATGACACTTTAAAAGCCTGTAAGCCAAGGAGAGTGCAGGCCAGGGTCTCTTCTCTCCTGAGCTTCCTGAACTTTGGTAATAACGTTTGTCCTGATAAGACCTTGTAGACCAGCCATACTCAACTGGCGGACCGCAAGTTGAATGCTCCGTTGGGCTTTCAACTTGCTGCTGTTGATGGTTGTAGTAGCAGAATGCACAAGGTGCAATTTCACCATTTGGAAGTGCATGGGCAGTTTTCCTCTCATGTCATTCACTGACAGATCCTCAAGCTATTTATAACCTGTCAGACATGTCCAGTTGATCAATTACTAGCCCATGTTAGCCATATTGCTGGTTAGTTTAATTTACCTATCTAATTTGTGTAGTTAATATGTCTAGATTTACGTGAGTCACTAACAATATCCATCCGGACCTTTGCCACTTAGGAAATTTGTGTGGACGTACATTCTCAAAGTAGTTGAGTACCTCTGTTGTAGGCGATTTGTGTTTTTCTATTTTAATTTAGTATAAAGCGTGAGAATTTTAAATGTGCTGCTTAGTAGGGCTGTGACGGTCATGGAATTTTGGATGACAGTAATTGGCCAGTGAAAGGACTGCGGTCACCGTAATAACCGTTCGAATGGCAATGTTTTTGTTTTTTTACACATATTTTCTCCTCTTTTCCACTCCTGATTGCATGTGCTGCAATAGAAATATTGTGACTAGAAACGTCATTCCGATTCAAGTCAATGATGGCATAATGAGAAGACAGGCGGCCATTGCGAGTGTATCCATAGCAAAGCAGGAAGTAAAATATGAGCTAAAAATGTGCTGTGATTTGTTGATTGAACTCAACTGACATTACAAGAAATACATTCCATTGCATGAGCCACATCAGTTAACATAATTTGAATGGAAATTCTACATCATCATGGAAATTATTGCATCACAATATCAGGCAGCCATTGCGAGTGTACCCATGAGTTTACCAGTAAAATTGCCAGGGTTAGAGGTTCCAAACATGTTCTATTCATTCTATTTCTGTGTGCTGCTGCTGAATTTGTTTCAGCAAGGAGCAAAGTTTCATCACATTGTTAAGAGTCCATGTAACTACCAACACGGCAGTAACATCGTTGTTTTATTTGAACAACAATGTGTGCTTTAGATTCGGCTTGATCCAATGCTTGACGCAAATGCTAGATAGATTGAAAAAAGAGAATGCGAGTCAGGAGTGGAGCAAGCGGATGGACTGTGTCAGCATCCCTCCAGGCCTGAGCTAAACTGAGCTGAGCATCTCTCTCCCTCTCAATCCCCCATGCTGTTCTCTGAGCCACAAACCCTCTGGTGTGTCCTCTATAGGATCTCTTCTCTCAGCTCCTCTAAGCACCACGGTTAGTACACCGTAGCCAGCAGCCCCCTTCGGCGCACACACACACACACACACACACACACACACACACACACACACACACACACACACACACACACACACACACACACACACACACACACACACACACACACACACACACACACACACACACACACACACACACACACACACACACTGCCTCAGCCCCGCGCCCTGCAAATTAATCTGCCACTCTGTTTACACAACCACCACTTTCTGTCTGCTCAGCTCCTCACTGTGTGTTTGTGAGAGAGAGTGGGAGAAAGAACCTTGTGTGTGTGTTAGAGGCTACAAATCCTTCACGTTTGCAGAAATGACTTATTCACACAAATGAGTCTTTCCCTGTCCTTCCAATGATAAACCTTCATCCAGTTAATTAGAAACTTATGGAAAGGGATTAGCGATAGCAATTACTATTATCATTGGGGAATTTATGATTAATACCAGCGTATGGAAATGTCAACTGGAAGTCTTGGAATTGGTGGTGTAAAAATGTTTACATTACCAAAGTGACCCTCATAGTTCAACCTTTTGATTATACATGTATCTTATAAGCTACTACGTTGTAAATCAAGTTAACTGTTTAATTAATCGATTTTTCCTGAATATGACTGAGGACCATTGCGATTTAAGGGACTGATGTTTTTTTAGAAGGGATTAAGTTGAAAGGGAAAAATGACTGATGTAATGTCTATACTGTAAACATGTAGTAAATGTGGCCCTAGAATTTCCAAGGACATCACTACGAGCTACCAATTAGGATATGTAATCAGATGCTGTGGGATGCTCTAGAAGGACTTATCTGGATAATTATGTGGAAGGAAGGCAGTGGTATACACATTGCAGACACCAAAGCATTCCAACGTCCAACCTCAGATGTGTCTGATGATGCAGCGTCAAGCAAGCAGGAAGTGCATAACTCTGGGTCAAAGGTCATGTTGGGGGCACAGAAAGGGTACCAGGAAGTGAGAAGGCAGGGTGGAGGGGTGCTGTATGTACTCTCAATGGCTGACGTGGAAGAGAGGGTAAGATTTTTACAGATGTTGTCAAATATATTGGAACTCTTGCAATGGAGCAGAATGTTCTGTTTTTTCTTTTCAAAACTGGTTGAATGGCTATTTTTTACCCTGTAGGCACCTGCAACTTACCAGAGGTTAAATTGCACAGTAAATGAGAATCATTGCCAACAACTAAATTCTTTTTAATAATAATAATTTTTAATAATTTAGTCAAGGCCATTGTTTGGCTTTGACATTTCTCAATTTCAGTGTTTTCAATTTCAACTTATTTTAGAAGACAAAGTGAATCTTACAAGGGTGCCAATATATTTGACCACATCTGTATGCCAGTAGTTTTCAAGTCTCAGACAAGGCTAGTCATCACACAAGTGTAGATCACTGAACCACTTCCACCTACACAGACACTAGGTCATCCCATCTATAGGGATGTTGTAAAGACAGTCAGAGGTTGAATGTAGCGCTGCACCGCTTCGACATGCAAAGCGTAATTTTCTTGCAAGTCTCTCCCCTTTCTCCCAATGATAGAATAGATAGTACCACTACCCCGCCCATATTCATTTATATTTTCCCCCTACACAGCTGCTATAGCAATCATTATATGGTAAGGAAATGGAATACAGATGCCCATAGTTCCTTGATATTTCCCATGGGCTTAGTGTATACTGAGTGTACGCTGTACAGTTTGTGCATATGCATTGATTTAGATGTGATGTGTTTAGAATTATTAGCTCGTCCCTGCTGAACCTTGAAATAGCCTGCTGCGATATTAACCAGAGCTCAGCATAAGTCACGCGTTACTATCAAAGAGGATACTCCCTCGGGATGCTGGGTTGGTTACACCACTGACTTTATGGTTCCCGTATAGGGAAAAGTCATCGCAGTATCATGTACACATTTAAAAGGCGTTTTAAAAGGACAAGAACAATGAATTCTCAGTGACAAATTTAGAACAATTTCTATACAGTTTGAAAACTTAAAGCAGCAATCTGCATGCAGTTTCAAACAATAAGAAAGCCATCATCAAAGCTGAGGAACGGGGCTGGAAAATTGTAACCACTCTCAAATGCATAGACCGCTATGGATACAAGGACTTGATTTTAAAATGATAGTTTTAACTATGTTTTGAGGCTATATACAGTGTTCGTTTAGATGTAGATTGTTTGCAAACATTGGAATAAAACAAGCTTATATTTTGGGTTCTGATAGAGAACGACAGTTGACGTGAGCTCATGAAGCATGTATAAAAGTTATATTCTTCAAGAATCAAGGGGTATATATCATGTGTCAATCGCAGATTGCCCCATTTTAATGGATGGATAAGGAGATGCCCTCTGACCCTTAAGGACGGATATGGCGCGAATGATTGTCTAGTCCCGTGTTACATGCAAGCAGGTGACTGGCTGGCTTGTCACGTTTGTCTTTTTTAAGCACTAAAGGGACCTAATTCAGATCTTAGATATGTTCTATAACTGTCGTGAAGATGAGTGTTTTAAGAACTTAACTGATAATAATAAGAATCTCACATTGTTCTAGTTCAGGTATGGCTAGAGATGAGTGACTGGTGTCAGAAGTCTCCGTCTGAATGTCTCTCACCGTTTTGAAACTTTTGTGCATTGGCCGTTCAATAGGTTGTGTGTTTCTCCATAGTTCAGACAGTCTGACTCATAGTATATGTGAACTATGGTAGGGAGACACCACAATAGCACCCATCTTAACATTGCCTTCTGGAGAGTGAGGGTGAAGTCGCTTCCTTCCCGGTCTCCTCTCTCAAAGCGGGCCATCTCAGTTGTGACTGCCTTGAATCTGAGATGAGGGAACAGTTTCTTTGGGTTTTTTTACCTGCTGCTCTCCTATGCACACTCATGCCGTCTCTCTCTGACCACAATATTTAAACATAAAAATTTAAAATGAAAATGATTTAACCTGTATTTAAGTAGACAAGTCAGTTAAGAACAAATTCTTATTTACAATGACGGCCTACCAGGGGAATAATGGGTTAACTGCCTTGTTTGGGGGCAGAATGACAGATTTTTACCTTGTCAGCTCGGGGATTCGATGCAGCAACCTTTCGGTTCCAGGCCCAACACTCTAACCACTAGGCTACCTGCCTGCTCCATATACAGTGACTTGCAAAAGTATTCATCCCACTTGCCGTTCTTCCTATTTTGTTGACTTACAATCTGTAATTTAAATGTATTTTTATTTGGATTTCATGTAATGGACATACACAAAATAGTCCAAATTGGTGAAGTGAAATTAAAAAGAAATATTCAAAAAGAAAGGAGGACCAAGGCACACTTCATATAATTCATTAAAATGCCTTTATTTGTATGGCATGTTCAATAGAAACAAAGTGTTACAAATCTGACTCGTTTCGGCTGCATGGCCTTCGTCAGGGAGTACAAAGTAATAATACATGTCCTCTTTTGAACAGCTTTTCCATTTAGCCCTAATAGCCCTAAAACTTTGTTTCTATTGAACACGCCATACAAATAAAGGAATTTTAATTAATTATATAGAGTGCCTTGGTCCTCCTTTATTTTAGATGACCAATTCACCCCTTTTACCAAAGAGCACCTTCTGTCTACCAAAATTGACTATTATGTACCTTAGTAGTGCTTCTCTTCCTCTTCTTTCTACTAGAAAAAATTACTTATTTAAAAAAAGTCTTACTTTTTTTTTTTTTTACGGAAAACTGGTGCGTGCATATGTATTCACCCCCTTTTGCTGTGAAGCCCCTAAATCTAGATCTGGTGCAACCAATTACCTTCATAAGTCACAATTTGCTAAATAAAGTCCACTTATGTGCAATTTAAGTGTCACATGATCTGTCACGTGATCTCAGTATATAGAGTCTGCAACACCAAGGGGCACCACCAAGCAAGCGACACCATGAAGATCAAGGAGCTCTCCAAACAGGACAGGGACAAAGTTGTGGAGAAGAACAGATCAGGGTTAGGTTATAAAAAAATATCTGAAACTTTGAACATCCCACGGAGCTCCATTAAATCCATTATTGAAAAAGGGAAAGAATATGGCAACACAACAAACCTGACCAGAGAGGCCGACCACCTAAACTCATTGACCAGGCAAGGAGGGCATTAATCAGAGAGGCAACAAAGAGACCAAAGATACTCCAATCTCCGCTGTGGAGCTTTTCAGGGTTATCTGTCCATAGGACCACTTAAAGCTGTACACTCCACAGAGCTGGGCTTTATAGAAGAGTGGCCAGAAAAAAAGCCAAACAGGTTTGGTGTTCGCCAAAAGGCATGTGGGAGACTCCCCAAACATTTGGAAGAAGGTCCTCTGGTCAGATGAAACTAAAATGTAGCTTTTTGGCCATCAAGGAAAACGCTATGTCTGGCGCAAACCCAACACCTCTCATCACCCCGAGAACCCCATCCCCACAGTGAAGAATGGTGGTGGCAGCATCATGCTGTGGGGATGTTTGTCATCGGCAGGAACTGGGAAACTGGTCAGAATTGAAGGAATGATGGATGGTGCTAAATACAGGAAAATTCTTGAGGGAAACCTGTTTGTCTTCCAGAGATTTGAGACTGGGACAGAGGTTCACCTTCCAGCAGGACAATGACTCTAAGCATACTGCTAAAGCAAGTGGTTTAAGGGGAAACATTTAAATGTCTTGGAATGGCCTAGTCAAAGCCCAGACCTTAATCCAATTCCAATCTGACATGTCTGTATCCTAATTGCCCGGTCATCATCATCTCTCCAAATTAATAGAGAAATACCCAGCGATCATCATCAATTAATGCGCACGTGTGCACGTCTGTCCTCCCATGCACGCGCAAAAATCATTTTTTGGGGGAGTTTTGAAAAATGTTGTTTTCTTTGTCTGTCTGTCTGTCTGTCTGTCTCTGTCTGTCTGTCAGCCCTATAGAGCGGTCCCAGTTGGAGCACCATTCTATCCATAAGATGCTGAAGGTGTTCCCGTGTCTGACAGCCCACCTCTCCAGACATGAGTTACAGCAGATCAGCACCATCGCCATCATAGAGACCTGGGATAGGGCACAGATCAGTGAGTCCCACACACACACACATATTCTTCTTGCATTGTAAACTTAAACATGCTCTAGCATAGCATTGGCCATATATCATTTTGTCTTTGGAAAACTCCCTGCATCTTCCTGAATACTGCGTTGGCACATAAATGCATAAGAACACAGCCTTATTTAGAGCGTTTTCTCACACAAACACAGAGAAATACTCATACAGGTTTTATAAGGCCTTGATTTTGTTCTCAGGTATTCATTCTAGTCCATTCCCATGGTCTTTAACAGGAGATGCTGTCTGTCAGAGTGCTCACAGTCAATGTTATAGCTACTGTTTGTCTTAAGAAGTACTGGAGGGCTGTGCATGCGGTGATGTTATTGATTGAGACAGCACTATTCCAGCGCTGTAGACCTCAATCATCCCAAATTCACCATCTATTATTCATGCTATTCAACAGTAATCTGAGTACATCACACGTGCTCCTAGGCTGTTCTATCTATCCCATTTCACTGGCGGAGGCTGGTGGGGATAGACAAACAATAAACTCTCATCACGCATGCCTAAGCTGATACACACACACACGGTTATACATTATGCATCATGTGCATGCGCACACACGCATACAAACACCCTTCAGCCTCACCCCAAAACACACCCCTTCACCCCAAGAAGTACATCGCTCCCTTCACACCCCTGCCCTCAGTGCATCTGACTGTGAACATACAGTACTGAAATGGAGTCTTTTTGCTTCCCTTCTGTGAGGCCTGACTGGTTTCACGAGCAGTTTTATCTGTGTCCGTTTCTTTTCATCATTCATCCCTCATCTGTGCGCGTACACCGTGTGTGCGTGCACCGATTTGGGCAGATTGAAACCCCTCTAGCTACTCACTGAGATAGAACATCTACAAGTGGTGGTGAGATATGCAGCAGAGCACCACAGGGAAATATAGAAGCTGCTTGTATATGAAACTCTGCGAGGTGGTTTGGCTTCTGAAATGACTGTCATCCATAGAGGCAGGCAGCACTATCAACGGAATGCTTAGACTCAATCCCCTCTCCTGTTATGTTTGATTTGGTGGTTGGATATTGCTTTTCTGTTACCTTTCCCAGGAGCTTGAGTCGGGAGGCTGATATTTTTGTAGATTTTGATGAGGGGAGAGAAGTACTCTATATTCTAGAGAGGGAAATGCATACTTTAAATAAATTGATCTCTGTTTATGTACACACTATGTACACTATATATATATATATATATATATATATATATATATATATATATATATATATATATATATATATGTACATAGTGTGTACATAAGCAGAGATCAATATATATATACAGTACCAGTCAAAAGTTTGGACACACCTACTCATTCCAGGGTTTTTCTTTATTTTTAAGCGCAAACAAGTTGGGATGGTTTATCACTGCAGAATGCTGTGGTAGCCATACTGGTTAAGAGTGGTTAAATGTGCTTTGAATTCTAAATATATTATCTTCTTATTGGTGTTCTTTAGTAGTGGATTCTTTGCAGCATTTTGACCACAAAGGCCTGATTCACACATCAACTGTCCTCTGAACAGTTGATGTTGAGATGTCTGTTACTTGAACTCTGTGAAGCAATTATTTGGACTGCAATTTCTGAGGCTGGTAACTCTAATGAACCTATCCTCTGCAGCAGAGGTAACTCTGGATCTTCCTTTCCTGTGGCGGTCCTCATGAGAGACAGTTTCTTCACAGCGCTTGATGGTTTTTGCGACTGCACTTGAAGAAACTTTCAAGTTCTTGACATTTTCCGGATTGACTGACCTTCATGTCTTAAAGTAATGATGGACTGTTGTTTCTCTTGGCTTATTTGAGCTGTTCTTACCATAATATGGACTTGGTCTTTTACCAAATAGGGCTATCTTCTGTATACCACCCCTACTCAAAACACAACTGATTGGCTCAAACGCATTAAGAAGGAAAGAAATTCCACCAATAAACTTTTAACAAGGCACACCGGTTAATTGAAATGCATTCCAGGTGACTACCTCATGAAGCTGGTTGAGAGAATGCCAAGAGTTTGCAAAGCTGTCACCAAGGCAAAGGCTGGCTACTGTGAAGAATCTCAAATATAAAATATGATGGCATGGTTTAATGTCTGAGACTAAGCTATTTGAAACGTTCTGAAAAGACGAGACCGGTGCATTTGGGATAATTGTTTTGCTGTGAGAGAGTTATTTCTGTCTACTATAGTGTACTGGTCTAAAGTAGTGCACTATATAGAGAATACGGTGCTATTTGGGATGCAGGCAGATTCTGTGATGTTCTTCTGTGATGGACAGAGGCATTTCTTTACTTTTTAAAGTTTGTATTTCATTTGAACACTTTAACATCCCTTTCCTCCCGCAGTATTTGGACACAATGGATTCTACCTCATCCTGAAAGGTTCAGTAGCTCCGTACACTCAAGAAAGATCCAAGGAGGCTGTTGATCCAAAGGGCTCAGTGGTAAGCAACCACACCATGGCATTGCCACAATGTTACTCCAGAGTGTTAAAGATGGTATCTGCTGTAGGGGGAAACGGCGACACTGGCCACCCAAACCACCATTGTTATCGTCTTTGTTGCCGAGCTGAGGAGCATCGTGCAGCATGGTAAAAGCGGAAAGAACCGTGTTCGTCGTTTGCAGTGACTTCTCTGTTGTAATCTCGCAATGGAATGTGGCTGTTTCACCATTAAGGATTCTTTAACCCTTGTGTAGTCTTAACATTCGGTATACTCCCCTTGTCCTAAGGGTAAAAAATTGCCCACCTTCACTAAACCCCTAAAATAAAGCAGCTTAATTTAATTTTAAACCCCAAATATTTTTTTGCATGAAGAAACAACCTGTCATTCATCACAAACTTTGTGAATATCTGGGTTTTCCCTCTTCACGATGCAGAAAGACTGCATTTAATCAGTGGACACCACTCGTTTTTATTACAACACACTTGTCATAATTGTTTTATCACTTATTATTATTATTATTATTGATAAAGGTACTACATAGGTGTAAACATATGTTTTTTAGCAAGAGATAGCACTTATATAGCCAAAGGAAGTAGCAGAAATGTGAAGCAAGTAGTTTTGAATGCATTTTATTGAAGGGAAATATTAACGGTCTTGAACTTTTTTGGGTACATAGTGATATATTTTTATATACTGTACAATGAGGAATTCAACTACAAAATACTTCTCTTCCCATTTTTTTAACCATTGCCCTCACCCACAAGGTGTATAAACAACAACAATGAATAAGAATAAAATAAGATAATAAGATAAACACAAATCAATCAACTCTAATTAGCACAGGGACAGTATGCAAGTGTGTGTGCATGGACTTTGCTGATGTATTTCTCACATGTGCAGCACATAGTATTTGTTTTACAGTCCTTCTTTGGGGGGCAGAATTGGAATCTCCTCCTCTTGCCTGCCCCAGCTGCAGCCTCAGGTGGATCAGGACAAGATTCAGCCCCCTAAACAGCTTTCACAAGCGCTGCAGAGGCTGCTGTGTGGGGGAGGCACTCCCTTCTTTGAATGTGTGGGGTTACAAGTGCCTTTTACAGCTGCTCCAGGAACACCCTCCTTTTGTTCTGCTTATCAGGCATCCAGGTAGGGTTGATCTTGTTCCATATCATGAAGGCATTGTATGAGGACACATCAATAATGTTATGGAAGATGACCAGGGGCCAAGCTGAGTTCAATCTCTCATTGTGTGTATCTTTGTGGTGTGTAAGTTATTTTATAACTGCCGGGTCAAAAATGACCCTAAGACAATCTTTGTGCCCTGGTGGTGTACAGCTTTCATGGAAATGTGAACAAAGGCGATGTTTGACTTTTTGTAATGTTGGGGTCACCCATCAAATGTCAAGTTGAAAACATATAATTTAAGGTGTTTTTCTCTGCTATTAAACATAGTGGCGGGTCATTTTTTACTCTTAAGACAACACAAGGGTTAAGCTTTAAGGTCTTTTCACAGTTTTGGTTCGTTGATTGATTTGTTGGTTGATTGAGTGATTGATCGCGTGTTTCAGATAGGTGTGGGTGGCAGTTTTGGTTCGTTGATTGATTTGTTGGTTGATTGAGTGATTGATCGCGTGTTTCAGATAGGTGTGGGTGGCAGTTTTGGTTCGTTGATTGATTTGTTGGTTGATTGAGTGATTGATTGTGTTTCAGATAGGTGTGGGTGGCAGTTTTGGTTCGTTGATTGATTTGTTGGTTGATTGAGTGATTGATTGTGTTTCAGATAGGTGTGGGTGGCAGTTTTGGTTCGTTGATTGATTTGTTGGTTGATTGAGTGATTGATTGTGTTTCAGATGTTTCAGATAGGTTGGTTAATTGGGTGGCAGTTTTTTGGTTCGTTGATTGATTTGTTGGTTGATTGAGTGATTGATTGTGTTTCAGATAGGTGTGGGTGGCAGTTTTGGTTCGTTGATTGATTTGTTGGTTGATTGAGTGATTGATTGTGTTTCAGATAGGTGTGGGTGACAGTTTTGGTTCGTTGATTGATTTGTTGGTTGATTGAGTGATTGATTGTGTTTCAGATAGGTGTGGGTGGCAGTTTTGGTTCGTTGATTGATTTGTTGGTTGATTGAGTGATTGATTGTGTTTCAGATAGGTGTGGGTGGCAGTTTTGGTTCGTTGATTGATTTGTTGGTTGATTGAGTGATTGATTGTGTTTCAGATAGGTGTGGGTGGCAGTTTTGGTTCGTTGATTGATTTGTTGGTTGATTGAGTGATTGATTGTGTTTCAGATAGGTGTGGGTGGCAGTTTTGGATCGTTTGAACCTCGTGCAGGTACTGAGGCAGGCATCACCATCCAGTGTACATTAACACAGGAACCCTGCGAGATCCTGAAAATCTCCCACTCAGGCTACGCCAAGCTGAAGAAGGTGAAGGAGCTACATTTACTATCCAAAATGAATATGCTACCTACCTGATTTATATGCATACCAGCATATGCGACTGTATTAATCAACCACAAATACAAGTTACTTATACTTCCACATGTTTCAATGTCTTTAGACATGCCCTCAATGTTTTCAACTTTGTTTTTACACTAAGACATGTGTCCTTGCTCACTGTCTTGAATCTGTATTGTGCTGTGTGTCTCTTGTTGTAGGAGATCTTGGCCCAGAACTATGCTCTGAAGGAATCTCTGATCCAGGGTTGTCACTTCTACCTGCAGTGGCCCAAGCTCTCCATCGATAGGCTTGCCAACCTCATCCAGATGAAGAACTTACCAGCCAAACACGGTACAGTTCAGTAATAACCTCCCCTCCGTCAGCCAATCACTGTAAACCCATTTCTGTCACCCAATCATGGTACAGTAATACCCCCCTAGTATTAGCCAATCACGCTAATACTCGCCTCACAGTCAGCCGATCATGGTAATACTGTACTACTACCTTATTCGAATCATGGTAGTACATGGTAATTCCATAGTGCATGGGAGTTAGGCTGTGTGTTCCTGTAATGAATCATATTTGTTCTCTTTTCCACACATTCATCTCTGTATGAGTTCAATTAAATCCCTTTGTTGTTTTTTTATCTGGGAAAATATGATACATCATGTATGAAATAAGTCTTTGTAATGTGTGGCAGTTTTTTTTATTACATCTTTATTTGTCCGTAATTAGGTACAGACGCTGTATGCTTCATTGAAAACAAGACAGACTTAGACCTAGACGCAGATGGTTGCATATGAAACCGAGGTTACTGTAGTATACCACTAGATCTTAACAACTTCAATACATCATCAAAGCGACATGAACAGCTTATGCATTAACTTCCCCGCCCTAGTTTGTGCCGTCTGCCAAGCAAACAAACACAAGCAAGGCGGCAGTAAAAATGTCGTCCCCCACGAATGATACAGCGCCCCCCTTCTGCCAATCAGTGTCATTTGTGTAAATGGCGGCTCTCTGTGACGAGATGTATCATTCACCCAAGTTTCGTCAAAAATGGGCCAGTGGCGTCTGAGATATCGTGTACCAACAGTTGATTCCTGTAGCGCCCTCTTGGGCCAGTCAATGTCATTTTGTCAATGTCGGATCACTATGGCAAACGCATCATTCACCAATTTCATCACTCTGAGTCAAACAAATCAAGAGATATAAAGAATTGCCCGTTATAGCGCCACTGGGTGGTCAATATTAATATTCTTGCACATGTTGAGTGATGGTAGTGTTTGCAACATGTGTGCCACATTTTGTTACAATACGAATATCCTTGACCAATTTATATTTATTAATGTGCTAGAGCACGCCTGCTTGAATATGTATTCGTCAATGTCGGCCAAATTGTTTAGCGTAGTAGTCTGGAATAAATTGCATTGAGAGACCTTTGTCCATAGATGTCACATATGAAGTTTCGTACAGATTGGTCATTCGGGGCCAGAAAAGTAGCGTTTTGCCAAACATTTTAAATGGAAGAAAATCAATCATGGTGGACCTTATGGGTCCTTGAGGGAAATGTGTTCTTTGTGAGAACAGGGACCTATGTACCACATTTCATGACTAGGTCAAATGGGGTGAGGGGCGTGACCTTTTAAAGTTTGCGTTTTCAATCTCCTGTTATAGCTCCACCATCTGGCCAATCAGTAAATGCCAGATCTCCATGACAAGACGCATCATTCACCCAAGTTTAGTCAAAATTGGGCTCGTGTTGTCTGAGATATTGCGTGACTAACGTACTAACGGACAGAGATAGATGCACAGTCCCCTCCCCAATTTAATTTGGGGGAACAACAAATTAGATCCATCCTCTACTTCTTCCTCTCTCTCTCTCTCTCTCTCTCTCTCTCTCTCTCTCTCTCTCTCTCTCTCTCTCTCTCTCTCTCTCTCTCTCTCTCTCTCTCTCTCTCTCTCTCTCTCTCTCTCTCTCTCTCTCTCTCTCTCTCTCTCTCTCTCTCTCTCTCTCTCTCTCTCTCTCTCTCTCTCTCTCTCTCTCTCTCTCTCTTTCTCTCTCTCTCTGTCTTTCTCTCTTCTTTCTCTCTAGCCTCTACCTATCCCTATTCCATCTTTAGATGTAGTCGAGGCGACAGGAGAGCATATGGTGAACGTTGAATGGAGACGTTACGCAGTGAGGCTAAAGGCACCGTACAAAATGTTTTATATCAAACACTTAACTCAGAACCTTGTCTTTTCCACTACTTGTAGCGCATGTCATCATCACTGATTCCCTCCCTCTTCTCTCACCTTCTTGTCTTTTAAGGAGAGAGCGAGCCAGGGCCTTCCTACAGCTCCCTCCAACAGGAGACCATACTCTCTCCATCCCCATTTTCCTCTTCATCCCCTTCATCCGAATGCAATGATACATTACCTATATCAGAGGGAAAGTGAAAGACGGAAGAAATGGTGGGTGTGCATACGTGCATCCGCTAGTGATTGGATATGTTGGTTGGGGGTAAGGGTGGGGTATAGGATAGTATCATACTGTCAAACGATAGGATCTCATCCCAGGCTGGAATAAGTCGAGCGAGTGGTGTGTGCTGTGTGTGCCGTTCGTTGATTGCTATAGGGACGATCTCTAGCTCTATTTGCCCAGTGGGGAAGCTGTAGCTAGCCAGCCGGCTGTATCTGGGTTTATGTATCCTGGATAGATGAACGGTCTGCCTAGAGGGCAGGACTCCTGTCCTGAGGTTTGTACAGATGAATGACTTGTTTACATGCTGCTGCCTATCATCAGAGGCCTAGTCTGCCTCCCAAATGGCACCTTATTACCTATTTAGTGAACTACTACCCCATAGGGCTTTGGTCAAAGGTAGTGCACTATATAGGGAATAGGGTGTCATTTGTAATTCAACCCTATAACACAATATCCCCATTTGTCTCTCTGGCCTGTGACATGGCAAGGATACCATAACCATCTGGCTTACCTGCCTGCCATGTTAACCTATACGGACGCCTAAGCCTGTCTCTCAATCCCCAACAGGCTACTTGATCACCTTGATTGGCTCCATGTTGATGCTTCAGTGGCTTTGAGAGGGATAGTGTTTCATGTAAAGGTTTGTGAGAGCAGAATGAAGACTGTTATCTGCTGATGCCACCATAGAGACATTCAACTACTGTCGGAACAGACAATAACTCTGGAGGTTAGGCCGGGCCATGACATTTGGGGCCACCTCAATTTGGGGCCCCTCTGTTAAAGTAATAGCCATTTTAACATTTTGATGCATCCTAAATCTCTCTATGACCCCTTCCGTCACATCTGTTATGCCAGCGCCTGTATACAGTACTATAGGTGAGATGTACAAGTCAGTGGAGAAAGGCAGTGTTACAGAAGGCTATGACCTCACCACTGCAGGGTGACTCTTCATCTCAGAGGGGTGTGTGTCTAACTCTGGTGTTAACACTTCATGTCACCACAGTCACAACTGTCCTCCAGTAGCTGCTTCAAGTTTCCACATACGGATCCTTTGTCTATATGAGATGACCTCAGTCACAGTGAATGTGTTGGACAGGCTGGCTGGCCGGCTGACTGATTGGCCGACTGGCTGGCTGGTTGCTTTAACAGCGCCAACATCTCTCCAGGCTGGCTCTGGTCCATCCAGTACCCTTTTTACATTACTATGCGTTTCACATTGTCCTTTCCAACATGGTTCAAGCAACTAAGGAACTGTAGTTGCGTAACCTGGCTTGGCTCGGTAGTGTAAAAAGGGTACATTCGTTTCCCTTCTGGCTCCAACACAACAGAAACAGCAGTCTGGCTGGAGACCAAGGCGTTTTCCCACGCGAGGCTTTTTCAGAACGTCCGATAGACAAGGCTGTCTGTATGGGAATACTGTGTCCCCATCCCAGACGGTCATGCTTGTCCAAGAGCTCTCCTCTGGAATGTAGTCCTCTAACACACGCGGGCGCGTACAAACACACACACACACACACTGCACATAGTCTGGCAGACTGTTTTACATTGATTGTTCACGGGGATCAAACATCCAGCCGGTATCTTAATCCAAGCAAGAGATGGATTACATTACGCTTTGTGTGTAAAGTGGCTGATGGATATTTTCATAGTGGTGCATGGCATGAATGAAACACATGTTTTCGGGGTATTGTAAAGAGTTGAGTGATTCACCATGTCTTGGTCTTACAGACTCGCATACGTCTTCAGCGAGGTATCCTGTTACACTTAATTGAATATGACCGCTCTGCCTTATGACGTACGTCGAATGCCTCCGAGGCCGACAGGTAGAGTAGTGGTTGATCACAAGCTGATAAGTATGCTTTTCCCCTTCCTGGAATCTGGTGAAGCCAAGACAATTTCAACGTATACTGGTAATAGAAAATAAAACGGTTCATTTAGAAAATATCCCTTTCCTTCGGTTGTAGTCATTTCCTCTTCTTAATAATTCTCAGCTGTCATCTTTGTGCCCTTCTCACCCCTTCTTCAACCACCTCACCCTCCTCCCCTTCTCCAAACTGTGGCAAGGCTCTACTATCCATCATTGGCTGATTATTGTTTCAGAGAGCTCATTACTGTAGACGAGGGCCTCAAACAGACTAATAACTGACTATTAGGGCCCTATTAGAGTGGCTAATTCAACCCCTATTTGGATTTCCTCCCTCCGTCCCTATATACAGTGAATGAGGTCTACCACAGTGTTTGGACAAAACTCCCTTCCGAATCTTTCTCTGTCTGGCGCATGAATGCACATGCACACACAGAGGAGAGGAGAGAGGGTTTGGCTGTCTCCCATCACACCAGTAAAAACACTGGCATTAACTACCCATTAGTTCTGTGACAATCAAAAGTCTGTCAGGCAGCAACTTAAACGTTAAGGGGAGAGGACGGGGAGGCTAGAGACGATATGGCTTGTCAGTCAAGAGGTACTATCAGCTCCAGGAAAGATAATGGACTGCACGCTTGATGTTTTCATTTCACGGTAGATGCTGTATGCTTGGAGATATAGTAAGCACAACCAATGCACTCTGATGTATGGGGAAATCATACCAAAGACAACCTCACACTAACCCTGCCATCGAGCAGTTTATCCTAAATACCCTGCACATTGCCCATTTTTCATTTTCTATGTGAAAAAGGATAACAATACAGACATGGCCACTAAATGAACCTGATCGCCAGGGGAAAACAGCCCTCTCACTTAATATGTGACGGCAGTTTGAGTGAACCTTGGCCCCAGCCTGTTCTGGAGGGAACATTGACTATGACTGTGTTAGAAATTACACCCTGTTCCCTATAAAGTGCGCTATATTTGACCAGAGCCCTATGTGTCCTGGTCAAAAGTAGTGCACTAGGGTATAGTGTGATATTTGGAACGCAGTCTTTGACAGAGAGTTGGAGCAGACAGACACAGTCCAGGGGATCCTACTGGGTAATTTCCCAGGTGAGGCCCTGTTAACTGTTTGATTATTCCGGGGCCTGAGTGAGTGAGAAAGGTCAAAGGGGATCTTGAGGTTCTGAGGTCTTAAATAAAAGCTGCCAAGCGTTTCATTGGAATAGGCCGGGATGAAATTAGGCCCGAGAATGACACACACACACACACACCCACACACACACACACACACACACATGGCTCCCCCAGTGATGTCTACCACTGTATGTGAGGCTGGGCCCTCCCGTACTGTCAGCACACATAACAAATGGGCCCCGTTTGTCCAACTTTCCCCTACATAGAGATAGCGTTTAAAAACACCTGTCAGCACTAATATACCGTGTTTCTCCTAGCCGTTAAAGGCTAGAGGGCCGTGAATCAATATAATGCTCACCTCCCAATGCACACAAACCAAAGATTTGTCACATGACAAAATAATCCTCCAGCGCAGACTTTGGAGCCTCTTGCTAAAACAAGAGGACTTCTTCTGTAATTTACAGTGTAGCCTACTTTTTTTTCACAAAACTTTTGGTATATTTTGTCAGTTGTGATGCATCAGTCATGAAGTGGTGGATTGGGTGTTGCTGTGGAGGTTAGTAGGATGTGTGTGTGTTTGTGTGTGTGCGCGCGCAGTAACCCAAGAGTGTTCCAGACGATGAATAGACACATGGAGTACAGCTTCAAGTAAGGTTAAGAGGGAGGTGTGTGTCTCTTTGTTAACTACAGCTGGTGAGCAATCTCTAATGCTAAGGAAGTCTCAAGGTTTTACTCGCCTGAGTTAGAATACCTTGTGATAAGCTGCAGACCTTACATAGATGTCTGTTTACTTGAGCGAGCTAAGGCCGCACTCAACGAGCTGAAAAGGGCCATAAACAAACAAATAAAATGCACATCCAGAGGTGGCGCTCCTTGTGGCCGGTGATTTGAATACAGGGAAACTGAATTCTGTCTTACTTCATTTTTACCAGCATGTCTCCTGTGCAACCAGACGACACAACTCTAGATCACCTCTACTCCACACACAGAGACACATACACAGCTCTAGATCACCTCTACTCCACACACAGAGACACCTACACAACTCTAGATCACCTCAACTCCACACACAGAGACACATACACAGCTCTAGATCACCTCTACTCCACACACAGAGACACATACACAGCTCTAGATCACCTCAACTCCACACACAGAGACACCTACACAGCTCTAGATCACCTCTACTCCACACACAGAGACACATACACAACTCTAGATCACCTCTACTCCACACACAGAGACACATACACAACTCTAGATCACCTCTACTCCACACACAGAGACACCTACACAGCTCTAGATCACCTCTACTCCACACACAGACACTTACACAACTCTAGATCACCTCTACTCCACACACAGAGACACATACACAACTCTAGATCACCTCTACTCCACACACAGAGACACATACACAGCTCTAGATCACCTCTACTCCACACACAGAGACACCTACACAACTCTAGATCACCTCTACTCCACACACAGAGACACATACACAACTCTAGATCACCTCTACTCCACACACAGAGACACATACACAACTCTAGATCACCTCTACTCCACACACAGAGACACATACACAACTCTAGATCACCTCTACTCCACACACAGAGACACATACACAACTCTAGATCACCTCTACTCCACACACAGAGACACATACACAACTCTAGATTGCCTCTACTCCACACACAGAGACACATACACAACTCTAGATCGCCTCTACTCCACACACAGAGACACATACACAACTCTAGATCACCTCTACTCCACACACAGAGACACATACACAACTCTAGATCACCTCTACTCCACACACAGAGACACATACACAACTCTAGATCACCTCTACTCCACACACAGAGACACATACACAACTCTAGATCACCTCTACTCCACACACAGAGACACATACACAACTCTAGATCACCTCTACTCCACACACAGAGACACATACACAACTCTTGATCACCTCTACTCCACACACAGAGACACATACACAATTCTAGATCACCTCTACTCCACACACAGAGACCCATACACAACTCTCGATCACCTCTACTCCACACACAGAAACACATACACAACTCTCGATCACCTCTACTCCACACACAGAGACACATACACAACTCTAGATCACCTCTACTCCACACAAAGAGACACATACACAACTCTAGATCACCTCTACTCCACACACAGAGACACACACACAACTCTAGATCACCTCTACTCCACACACAGAGACACATACACAACTCTAGATCACCTCTACTCCACACACAGAGACACATACACAACTCTAGATCACCTCTACTCCACACACAGAGACACATACACAACTCTAGATCACCTCTACTCCACACACAGAGACACATACACAACTCTAGATCACCTCTACTCCACACACAGAGACACCTACACAACTCTAGATCACCTCTACTCCACACACAGAGACACATACACAACTCTAGATCACCTCTACTCCACACACAGAGACACATACACAACTCTAGATCACCTCTACTCCACACACAGAGACACATACACAACTCTAGATCACCTCTACTCCACACACAGAGACACATACAACACTCTAGATCACCTCTACTCCACACACAGAGACACATACACAACTCTAGATCACCTCTACTCCACACACAGAGACACATACACAACTCTTGATCACCTCTACTCCACACACAGAGACACATACAAAGCTCTAGATTACCTCTACTCCACACACAGAGACACATACAAAGCTCTAGATTACCTCTACTCCACACACAGAGACACATACAAAGCTCTCGCTCACCCTCTGTTTGGCAAATCTGATCCTCTATCCTCCTGATTCCTGCTTACAAGCAAAAACTTAAACAGGAAGTACCAGTGACACCCTAATTACGGAAGTGGTCTGATGAAGCGGAAGCTAAGCTACAGAACGGTTTGGCTAGCACAGACTGGAAACATGTCCAGGATTCATCCGATAACGTTGAAGAGTTAACCACATTAGTCCCCGGCCTCATTAATAAGTGCATCGTCCCCACAGTTACCGTACGTACATATCCTAACCAGAATCCATGGATTACAGGCAACATCCCCACTGAGCTAAAAGCTAGAGCTTCTACTTTCAAGGAGCGGGTCAATAATCCAGACACTTACATTTGAAGTCGGAAGTTTACATACATAGCCAAATACATTTAAACTCCGTTTTTTTTTACAATTCCTGACATTTAATCCTATTACAAATGCCCTGTCTTAGGACAGTTAGGATCACCACTTTATTTTAAGAATGTGAAATGTCAGAATAATAGTAGAGAGAATGATTTATTTCAGCTTTTATTTATTTCATCACATTCACAGTGGGTCAGAAGTTTACATACACTCAATTAGTATTTGGTAGCATTGCCTTTAAATTGTTTAACTTGGGTCAAATATTTCAGGTAGCCTCCCACAAGCTTCCCAAAATACGTTGGGTGAATTTTGTCCCATTCCTCCTGACAGATCTGGTGTAACTGAGTCAGGTTTGTAGGCCTCCTTGCTTGCACACGCTTTTTCAGTTCTGCCCACAAATGTTCTATAGGATTGAGGTCAGGGCTTTGTGATGGCCACTCCAATACCTTGACTTTGTTGTCCTTAAGCCATTTTGCCACAACTTTGGAAGTATGCTTGGGGTCATTGTCCATTTGGAAGACCCATTTGCGTCCAAGCTTTAACTTCCTGACTGATGTCTTGAGATGTTGCTTCAATACATCCACATAATTTCCCTCCCTCATGGTGCCATCTATTTTGTGAAGTGCACCAGTCCCTCCTGCAGCAAAGCACCCCCACAACATGATCCTGCCACCCCCTGTGCTTCACGGTTGGGACAGTGTTCTTCTGCTTGCAAGCCTCCCCCTTTTTCCACCATACATAACAATCGCCATTATGGCCAAACATTTCTATTTTTGTTTCATCAGATCAGAGGTAATTTCTCCAAAAAGTATGATATTTGTCTTCATGTGCAGTTGCAAAACGTAGTCTGGATTTTTTATGGCGGTTTTGGAGCAGTGGCTTCTTCCTTGCTGAGCGGTCTTTCAGGTTATGTCGATATAGGACTCTTTTCACTGTGGATATAGATACTTTAGTACCTGTTTTCTCCAGTATCTTCACAAGGTCTTTTGCTGTTGTTCTGGGATTGATTTGCACTTCTCGCACCAAAGTACGTTCATCTCTAGGAGACTGAACGCCTCTCCTTCCTGAGCGGCTGCGTGGTCCTATGGTGTTTATACTTGCATACTATTGTTTGTACAGATGAACATGGTACGTTTAGGAGTTTGGAAATTGCTCTCAAGAATGAACCAGACTTGTGGAAGTATAGCATTTTTTCTGAGGTCTTGGCTGATTTATTTTGATTTTCCCATGATGTCAAGCAAAGAGGCACTGAGTTTGAAGGTAGGCCTTTAAATAAATCCACAGGTACACCTCCAATTGGCTCAAATTATGTAAATTAGCCTATCAGAAGCTTCTGTAGCCATGACGTAATTTTCTGGAATTTTCCAAGCTGTTTAAAGGCACAGTCAACTTCGTGTAAACTTCTGACCCACTGTTATTGTGATACAGTGAATTATAAGTTAAATAATCGGTCTGAAAATAATTGATGGTAAAATTACTTGTGTCATGCACAAAGTAGATGTCCTAACCGACTTGCCAAAACTATAGTTTGTGGAGTGGTTATAACGAGTTTTAATGACTCCAACCTAAGTGTATGTAAACTTCTGACTTCAACTGTATAAGAAATCCCGCTACGAACACCGACAAGCCATCAAACAGTCAATACAGAACTAAGATCGAATCCTACTAAATTGGTTCTGAGACTCGTTGGATGTGGCAGGCTTGCAAACTATCATTGATTACAAAGAGAAACCCAGTTGCTTCCCAGTGGCACGAGCCTGACAGACGGGCTAAATGCCTTCTATTCTTGCTTGGAGGCAAGCAACACTGAACCATGCATGAGAGCACTAGCTGTTCCAGACGACTGTGAGATCTCCGTAGCCAATGTGGGTAAGACCTTTAAACAGGTTAACATTTACAAGGCCGCAAGGCAAGGCAGGTTACCAGGACCAGCTGGCAAGTGTCTTCATTGACATTGACAAGGTAACCTGTCTACATTTTTTATTTAACCATTATTTTAGGAGATAAGTTGACTGAGAACACATTCTCATTTACAGCAGCAACCTGGGGAATAGTTACAAAGGAGAGGAGGGGGATGAATATCGCCCCGTAGCACTGCTTTGAAAGGCTGGTCATGGCTTACATCAACACCATCATCCCAGACACCCTGGACCCACCCAAATTCGCATACCGCCCCAACAGATCCACAGATCTCTTGCACTCCACACTACCCATTCACACCTGGACAAAAGGAACACCTTTTTGAGAAAGCTGTTCATTGACTACAGCTCAGTGTTCAACATCATAGTGTCTTCCAAGCTCATCACTAAACTCTGGACCCAGGGACTAAACACCTCCCTCTGCAACTGGATCCTGAATTTACTGACGGGCCTCCCCCAGATAATGAGGGTAAGAAACAACACATCTGCCACACTTACCCTCAACACAGGGGCCCCTCAGGGATGCGTGCTTAGACCCCTCCTGTACTTCCTGTTCACCAAAGACTGCATGGACACAAACGACTCCAGCAGCATCATTAAGTTTGCTAACGACACAACGGTGGTTGGCCTGATCACAGACGATGAAGAGACCGCCTCCCTATAGGTGGTCAGTGACCTGGTGCCAGGACAACAACCTCTCCCTCAACATCAGCAAGACAAAGGAGCTGATCGTGGACTACAGGAAATGAAAGGCAGAGCACGCCCCCATCCACGTCAACAGGGCTGTAGTTGAGAGGGTTGATAGCTTCAAATTCCTTGGTGTCCACATCACTAAGGAATTATCACGGTTCACACACACTAACACAGTCGTGAAAAGGTACAACAATACCTCTTCTCCCTCAGGAAGCTGGGAGAGCATCTTGACGGTGTTAGTGTGCACCATTGAGATAATCTTGACTGGCTGCATTACTTCTTGGTATGGCAACTGCTTGGCATCTGACTGCACGGCACCACAGAGGGTAGTGAGTACAGCCCAGTATCTAACTGGGGCCGAGCTCCCTGCAATCCAGGACCTCTATACCAGGCGGTGTCAGAAGAAGGCCCTAAAAGACTGCTCTCTCTGCTACTAATTGCAGTGCGGTAGCAGAGCGAACAGTCTATGATGGTTGGCTGGAGTCTGATTTATTTTTAGGGCCTTCGTCTGATGCACCAAGTCTGGAACCAACAGAACTCTGGACAGCTTATACTCCCAAACTGTAATAATGCTAATTAGTTTGTCTGGGAAGCTAGTTGGTTAACTATTTAACTATCTGCATTGACCCTTTTTCCGCCAACTCTTTTGACTCCTCACATACGCTGCTGCTACTGTTTATTATCTATCCTGTTGCCTAGTCACCTTATCTCTACCTATATGTGTTTATCTACCTTAATTACCTTATACCACTGCATATCAACTCGGTACATACCCCGTGCATATAGCCAAGTTATCATCACTCAGTGTGTATTTATTCCCCATATTATAATTCTTCAATTTTTCTCTCTGCATTGTTGGGAAGGGCCGTAAATAAAATTCCACTCTTAGTCTACACCTGTTTTGAAAGCATGTGATGAATAACATTTTGATTTGAGTACAGAACATACTTACAAGGTCGATGTTACACACACCGACCCACACTTCTCACGTACTGTATGCTGGTTCATAACCTCATCCATCCTATGATAAAGGAGCCCACACTCTGACCTGAAGAAGCAGAAGAACATTACTTGATCTGAAATGAGTAGGCATGCAGGTAGAGAACTTATTTCCCTATTTCCTCCTCTTTTTCCTTCTCTCTTCTTTCTGTAGTACTGGTGAAGGAAGGGAAGGTGTGTCCTTTTGTGGCCTACATCCGAGAGGGGGAGTGTAACATCCTCCAGGACATTAACTCGCTGATGAGGACCCCACAGGAGAAGGTGTCGGTCTGCGTGCGTGCACACACACACACGCACACACACACATCACACTGTAACAGTAGGCCTTCCTCCAGGCTGCTGCATGTTCCCTGTTTGATTAAAAACCACTTCATCTAAATCAAGGAGTGAAAGTGCAGGACTTGATTTGAATATTAATTACATGGTTAAGACTGATTACCATAATTGTGTTACATTTTATACCGGGAAATGGGAATATCAATTCCAGGAACATGTCATTTGTGATAATGATTGGGCCTTGGCTATTTTTTCTTCATTGGCTGTTGGTTTCCAGGGCAGCAGAATAAAGTTTGTTGTCGTGGGGAAGCTCGGACCAATGGAATCGTTCGGTGAGGTGAGCATCCTGCTTGATCAGCCCTCCCCCTGCAGCATCGTCACGGCGACAGAGGTGCAAGTAGGGATCATCCAACCAGATGCTCTGAAAGGTTAGTCACATGCTCTTATATCATATCTGGTAGCCTATACACTCTCTTAAACTGTTTGATGTTTGAAAGGAAATAAAAACTGAGTTCATTACTGTGCGTTAATTTGATTTATGTTCATATTTTGCTTAGGACTTGATTCAGTGACATCGGCACTGATGTTACAAACAGCACAGCCGACTTACGGGAAGTTGAGTCAGGTACTGCAGTCAATTTGTCCAACATATTAACCTTACATTATTCACCCTTTCCCTATACCCTGATACTATTGTGTTATGGAACAAGTGGAAAAGCACTGGTTCGAATAGTGAATAATATTCTGATGCATTCACCTAGAATATTGTTGACCGCTTGGTTCTGTATGACTTGTCCCTGTCTTATTCCAGGAAGAGATTAACAAGGAATACATCAGACAAGAGCGGCACAAGGAGTGGGACCACATAAAGGTGTAGTGTATACGTCTCAGTAAAGCATATTGTTACCGACTTTCCTTTTCTCACTAATGAGCCTTTAAATTCTACTAAGCCTTTTCACATTACAGAGCTGTACAACACTGGCCTGATTATGCATCCGCCATAGTTTCTGGACCTGTGCAGTGAAGGACAATGTGAATAGAAAATAACAAGCCAGCACAGTACGGGTCGGCTCAGTAGTGTGAAAAGGGTCTCTCTCTGTCTTAGGCTCTTATGGAATACCCAGCACAGTACGTTATAATCCCTGTGCCTTGTCCAAACCCAGAACACAAACACAACGTTTCTTCTGAGAATCAGCAGCCATGCAGCCAGCCCTAACTAATTCCCAGGCCTGAGTGCCAATGTCTGCCTTTGTTCTCAACCAACCGTGTGTGTGTGTGTGTGTGTGTGTGTGTGTGTGTGTGTGTGTGTGTGTGTGTGTGTGTGTGTGTGTGTGTGTGTGTGTGTGTGTGTGTGTGTGTGTGTGTGTGTGTGTGTGTGTGTGTGTGTGTGTGTGTGTGTGTGTGTGTGTGTGTGTGTGTGTATTTGCGCCTGTTCGCTTGTGTATGCGGGTATGCGTGCCAGTTTCCCATAGATGATTACACCACTGTGTAGCTCTGCTCTGTTATTGCCATGGCAAAATCCTTACTTGGAAGGAAATTCATTATGGACGCTGGCTAACTGGTCCAGTGCAGTCCTCTCCGAGGTACCTTTCTACAGCTACAGCTTGTGTATCTCCCACGTAATAAAGACAGACGGACAGGCCGGCCAACCTCCCTTTCTCTGGCTGCTTGTTTCACAGGAATATAACCTTTCAGACCCTTCCCATGTAGCTCTGGGTTGTAGGCCAATAGAAAGGGTCTCTTTGTGCATTTTGTCAGGAACACTATACAGTTTGTCTGTCAGGAGGCTAAAGTGATCATCAGCCCCAGCTGTCTGCCTCTGTCATGGTTTGGTTTGGTTTAGTGTGTGGTCTGGATCTCACTGCCAAGCTTTCTCGGCTGAACAGACAGGAGG
The DNA here is from genome assembly GCF_021184085.1 of Oncorhynchus gorbuscha. Classification (NCBI taxonomy): domain Eukaryota; kingdom Metazoa; phylum Chordata; class Actinopteri; order Salmoniformes; family Salmonidae; genus Oncorhynchus; species Oncorhynchus gorbuscha. The sequence goes on from NC_060184.1 coordinate 58,747,395, forward strand.
CGTTGGAGTTCGGGAGCCCCAGCCTGTTGGGGTGTGGTGGGAACCGACATGCAGTGTCCCACGGCCAATGAGAGAGGAGGATCTTGACCGATGAAAGCCTCACAAAGCCAACCGTTACCGTAACAATCAACTGTCATGAACAGTGTACTGATAGTGACATAGAGCTCAGTGGGGGCAGGTTGTTGGGTGTTGTCATCCTAGCTAACACATAGAGACTAAAACAGACAGCTGTAGCTAGTTGTTTCAAACAGCATGTTGTTGTACAGTATATGGTCAGCTGTTCTGCACTGGTATGAATCGGCCCGTTGTTCTACAGGGAGGCCTCTAGCACCACTGTAGCTTCTCTCTTATATGCAGCCTTTTACTGATCCCAGATCTGCTTGTGCCGTATTTCCAAGATCATGGGAGTTATCTATACAACCCATCAGGTTAATGCAGCCTCTCTCTGCATGGAGCCAGATACGTCTCCTTCTCATGTTAAGTGCCTTTTGAACTGTGGTTCATGCCATTTAACATTTAAAAGACATTTTAAAGCTCCAGTGTCAGTGCTTGCTTGTATGTCATGCTTGTTTATCGCAATTACACAGTCTGACAAATGGACACTGATGAACCTAAACAGAAACAAAGGACGTGTCTATTGAAACCTTTCGTTCTTGCTACAGCTGATGGCATTTTCCATCTGCCATCGCTAAATGGTGTTAGATCATTTACGATCTGTAGCAGGAGCACAGAGCTGGAAAAAACGACTGTTTACATGTCTAGTCTCTCTTTGATGGAGACGGGCAGTTATTATGCCTGTTTGATTGCTAATCTTACTGTTGAGCTGACGAATGACAACAGTCACAGCGTTTGTTTGTTGTCAGGCTTTATTTTTCAGCTCCAGAATCAGGACAGATTTGTTTGTTTATGCTCTCACATGGAGAACCCAGAGTGGCTATGATTAATAGGACTGCGAGTGTTCACGTTTCTGACGCAACAGCCCTTTTTTAGCCAAATATCGGAACTCCTTTTTGCCTTTTAAATAGATTTAGGAGTTAAGAGTTTCCAAAGTATTGGGACATGGGTGAATCACCTATAAATGATGTGTTATTCCCATGTAATGCTCAGTAATCTAGGCTGAGTGTGTGTAATTTTGGGCGGTGGAGTTTTACGTCAGACGGTAGGTTCTAAATATGGGTTGGAGGAGAGGTTCTGTGTCTTCCTGGTTTTTTTAGTCTCTGGTCACTGTTACGACAGACATCTCCATGAATGTGGGTGTGGTGGGGGAAAAAAACGCAAACAGACAGACAGTGACTATTATTCCTTACTTGTGTAACCTTGTCTGAGACCTAATGACTTGAATTAGCTCCCCGAGTCACAAACAGACAGCGTTTGAAACACTGTACTCCTACGTAACAAAGATAGTGAACAATGCTCATTTGATGAGTAACCTTGCTTGAGACCTGAAGACTTCTATTAGTCCCCGGAGCTAATGCCCAGTTTTTGGCTCTGATTGCTAAACAGTCTTGTGGTACACTACCATGTTTGCAAGTGTCATGCCCTTGAGAATATGGACGGATCACTCAAAGAATAAATGACTTAGAAATTTCACCAGACAACGGAAAAATGTTCATCAGTTTTTCCTTTCAGAATGTGCCCGATTTACATTTTCTTATTAAAGGTTTTGAGTTCCTCAAAATATCACTCAATCGACACAAAAGAAAAAATCCTAACAAATACATGATTGTCTAATAGGAAAATAATAATGAGCAAAGCCTTTTGTTCAAGAAATTCTTTACATTCCCCAAAATAACAAGTCCTAACCGTTATGTGATTGTTTCATACTGAGGAACTGCATGAATTAATTTCTCAGACAGAACCATCTGAATTGAACCAATCAATATCTGACCAGACTGAATACAGAGCACCAGTTTGCAAGAGACTGTTTGGGCAAGATAAAATTCTGCATCGGAATATTAAAATGGTCCTGATGTTACATCTTAGCCACACTGATATGAAGGATGATGCTGATTGTGTTGAATGCTTCACTTATAACCAGTGCTATATAGTGGGAGAGCGTGTGTGTGTGTGGCGTGTGTCGAGCAAGAGAAAACGCGTCGGAAAGACAAAATTCATCCACAGACCGAATACATTCACACGCAGGGTAGGTGAACGGATGATCTCCAATGAAGCATGGAGGAGGAGGTGTGTGTGTGTGTGGGGGGGTGCTTTCCTGGTGACATTGTCAGAGATTTATTTAAAATTCAATGCACACTTAACCAGCATGGCTATCACAGCATTTTGCAGCGATACGCCATCCCATCTGGTTTGCGCTTAGTGGGACTATCATTTGTTTTTCAACAGGACAATGACTCAACATACTTCCAGGCTGTGTAAGGGCTATTTGACCAAGAAGGAGAGTGATGGAGTGCTGCATCAGATGACCTGGCCACCACAATCACCCAACCTCAACCCAACTGAAATGGTTTGGGATGAGTTGAATCACAGAGTGAAGGAAAAGCAGCCAACAAGTGCTCAGCATATGTGGGACCTCCTTCAAGACTGTTGGAAAAGCATTCCAGGTGAAGCTGGTTGAGAGCATGCAAAGATGTCATCAATGCAAAGTGTGGCTCCTTTGAAGAATCTCTGATATAAAATATATGTTGATTTGTTTAACACTTGTTTTGATTACTACATGATTCCATATGTGTTATTTCATAGTTTTGATGGCTTCACTATTATTCTAAAATGTAGAAAATAGTAAAAAATTAAGAAAAACTCTTGAATTGTCACGCCTTGGTCTTAGTATTTTGTGTTTTCTTTATTTATTTGGTCAGGCCAGGGTGTGACATGGGTTTATTTTGTGGTGTGTTTTTGTATTGGGGTTTTAGTAGGTATTGGGATAGTGGCTGAGTAGGGTTGTCTAGGAAAGTCTATGGCTGCCTGAGGTGGTTCTTAATCAGGTAATTATCGTTGTCTCTGATTGGGAACCATATTTAGGCAGCCATATTCTTTGAGTGTTTCGTGGGTGATTGTTCCTGTCTTTGTGTTAGTTGTCACCAGATAGGCTGTATAGGTTTTCACATTCCGTTTGTTGCTTTTGTATTGTTCGTGTTTCTTCATTATTAAACATGTATCAAAATTACCACGCTGCATTTTGGTCCGACTCTCTTTCGACGGAAGAAAACCGGAACATGAATGAATCGGGTGTGTCCAAACTTTTGACTGGTACTGTATAATTGGTTATCTGTTTCCTATAATCAGACCCAGGTAGTGTGGTGTGCCACAGACCAATGTAATAACGCTCCATTGATTGGTTCTTCTGATCTTTAGCACTGGGCATACAGTGTGATATACTGGCAGGGGCATCATGCACCTAATAAATCTGAGGAGGCACAAAGTATGTGAGGATGGCTGAAGGGTGGTTCGTAGTGGCGCTAGGCTCCCCATCCGGAAGTTGGAGAATTTAGCATTTTTCAAACACGTGAAATAGTATTTTCCTGCTATTTACAGCCATATTCATTATGTTTAATTCTTTGTAAAAAAATAAAAATAAAGTTTTTCTGTCGATTTTTCTGCATATTGAAGCATACCTCTTGAGCTCTCTCCTTCTGACTGGTGGTTATTTTCTTAAAGAAACAAAATATGCTTCTCTGCTAAAAAATCTGGGTAAAAGGTTCAAAGGAATTTGAGTGTTATTTGTACATGTAGTTATTGATTGTCTACAACCTTGCCAGCAGGCATGTCAGCTAAGATAGACAAGCTAGCTACTCTAACTAGATTGATTGCCTGAAATGGCTTCTTGGTAGCTATTTATAAGGTTGGGAAATTGGCAAACCATCTGGGCTAGCTAATGCCAACTTCCTAAAATTGTTAAAGTCGCTAGTAGTATTACAGAAGGAAAACAAATGTGTAATTACAATTTCTAATATTATAATATTGTTTTTTTACTGGACAATTCTGAGGGAGCACGTACCCCTGTGCTTATGGGCATGCCGCCTCTGTACTGCAATGCAGTGTGACATCCTGTAATGCTCACCATAAGTGTGTATTTTAATGTCATGTTTTGTCTCTTATTTCCTCCACAGAAGAGAGTGTTGTCTGATGCCCTGCTCTACAACGGGATCCAGCAGGGGGACGGGAAGTGGACCTTCACTAGGGGAGGTGGAAGAAGACCTGTGGACAAGAGCAACCCCCATCCAATAAACACAGCACACACACAAACACCCCAGCGTATACTGCCTGCTTTGACTCCAGATGTTACAACAACAACGCAAGAAAACACAGGAACTGACATTGCCAAACCCTAATTTGCTGTTTAAAAGTATAACTCCAGTCCCATGCTCCAATCCAACTTCTGACACCACACCCTCCAATATCCCTCCACATACACTTTCATTCTCTGCCTGTATCTTTGGACTCAACGTACAGTGACCACTCCAGATGTACACTAATATAGCGTCAAAGAAAATAAACTTTTATTCTCCCCAGCTTTCACTCTCACTCAAAGCCTTTGAAAAAAGAGGCAGTTATTGTCAATCAGCTAGCAGCTTTCACTGCAGTGCTTCCTATATCCCTGCCAGGGCCAGAGGAACTCTTGAGGACAGTGACACATCATGTTGTCTCTCTCCCACTTAGTATAACGTAACCAGACATGTCCTACGTGTGCAAATACAGAGCCTGACCCAGTCCAAAACAACCCACCATAAACCAACACCCCCAACACAGGCCAAAACAACACAGCCGTATTGGATCTTATACTTGTGTGAAACAGTGTTGGGCAAGACAGGCAACAAGTCTGCAATGACATATAGAGCCCAACACAACATCTTGTTGCGCAGATACTGTGAATACTGTAGAGAACGGAAAACAATTCTTTATGAAAGAGACAATGCTGAACCGTATCATAGAGAAACTGAAATGACACTTGACCGTATAATTAGTTTTATGTCTAAATATTTGGGTCGAGACATAGACTTTTTAGATTGCTGGGATCTGTATGGAAACAGAAACACAGACCTTAAAATACATGGTGTTTGTTTAGATTTGACAGACCGCAACTGACCTTGACAGAGACTGTTTGTTCCCCATTCCCTAAGGAAAATACGTCTTTATTGCTTCTTTGTACATATTTTTGTTTTCTCCTCAGATGACAGTTCTGTACTGAAATGACCTACTGAAATTGTCCCTCAGTCTGGAGAATGATTTGAGATGAGAATGGGCTTGAAACGAGCTGTGGTAAATGGTATGGTTTTATTGTAGCAAATATTGTAGCATCTCCTCGTCTGCATAAGCCTAATTTGATTAAATGTTTTTGTGCGTGTGTGTTATGGAAATTTGACCTATTCATTGGTTAATCATCACCTTTTATCCCCGCCAAAAGTGTACCTTCATGTTAGCAGAGATTTCAGAAACTCAAACAAATAGCTAATTCCCAAGATGAGTGAGGCTCTTAACCCATAACATTGACACAAGTAAGATTAATTATGCTTTCACGTGGTTTTGTCCACACACGCACGGTCATTTCACACAGTCCAAGAGCTGCTTTCAATACAATGTTTGGCAGGTTAGGTTGGTGAGGTGAGATGTTTTCCCTCAAGGTGCAGGGGGAAATGACGAAGCTGTTTCCTTTGTTTGGACAAGGCCCCGTGAGAACGTAGTCCAAGGCTAGAGGAGAGGTGTTGCATGTGTCTCCAAGGCGAGAGGAGAGGTGTCACCTAGGTGTGGTGTGACACAGTCACGGTAGGGGGTGTTACTAGGAAACGAGGTGATGAAGCCTGAAATATCCCATTCACTTCCCATGACCTCACAACAGGACATGCTATCCCACACAACACTTTTACTGGACTCCAGGGCATTTCACCACATGTGTATATAAAAAATGGTAATAGCCAAGCATTGTGGAGCCTCCTCTTATCTGTAAAATAACAGAATACTGGTCAGATAATGGATTGCTCAGGTCAGATGATTCTTCCAAAAATGACTGGTGCATATCTTGTTCAATTACACAAATCAAATTTATTTATATAGCCCTTCGTACATCAGCTGATATCTCAAAGTGCTGTACAGAAACCCAGCCTAAAACCCCAAACAGCAAACAATGCAGGTGTAAAAGCACGGTGGCTAGGAAAAACTCCCTAGAAAGGCCAAAACCTAGGAAGAAACCTAGAGAGGAACCGGGCTATGTGGGGTGGCCAGTCCTCTTCTGGCTGTGCCGGGTAGAGATTATAACAGAACATGACCAAGATGTTCAAATGTTCATAAATGACCAGCATGGTCAAATAATAATAAGGCAGAACAGTTGAAACTGGAGCAGCAGCACAGTCAGGTGGACTGGGGACAGCAAGGAGCCATCATGTCAGGTAGTCCTGGGGCACGGTCCTAGGGCTCAGGTCCTCCGAGAGAGAGAAAGAAAGAGAGAATTAGAGAGAGCATATGTGGGGTGGCCAGTCCTCTTCTGGCTGTGCCGGGTGGAGATTATAACAGAACGTGGCCAAGATGTTCAAATGTTCATAAATGACCAGCATGGTTGAATAATAGTAAGGCAGAACAGTTGAAACTGGAGCAGGAGCATGGCCAGGTGGACTGGGGACAGCAAGGAGTCCTCATGTCAGGTAGTCCTGGGACATGGTCCTACACTGCATTTATTTACCTGTCTTTGAGAATTTAATTCTCCTGGCATTTATTTCCCCTGGGATTTCATACAACATGTTATAATAAACAGTGCAGGCTATATGGAACATGGGATAGACCTAAATGGCACCCTATTCCTTATATAGTGCACTACTTTTAAATAGAACCCTTATGGCCCTGTTCAAACGTATTGTACTAGGGAATAGGGTGCCATTTGGGAGACACCCACTGTCTTGGGCCTGTCAAGGTGATCCATCATAGCTGCTGCTGACCTGTTAATTTCTTGTTTATTAAGCAGTAGAGAGGCTGGAGCTCTTCCCAAGGATATACACATCACACATACTGTATGGGAGTTGTCTGCCTGGCCGTGTCAGTGGACCTATTGACATCAACCATTGTTTCTCTACTCTGAGAAAGGAAACCGTAATAGAAAAACAGAGCCAATTATCTTGGCACAGAGTTTTGTCTTCTTGATAATGAACTCTAACCCCTGAAGTTGGGGGCATAATCTATCATGGCTCTCTCTGCTGTGTGTCCCCAAGTAGGAAAAAGCACTCAAGTTGTTCTATAGCAAAATGAAACAAATAGCAACTGATTTGTCCCCCCCCCCATAAAATGCAGGGGTCTTGTTTGGCTGGGAATTCGAAATCCATGTTTCCTGGTTGTTAGATGGCAAATTGTTTGTCAAGCTATCGGATCTTCAAGTATTTTGATAATTTTCCATTCCTGTTTTATATAAAGTAGTGTCAAGACTTGTCATGGTTCCAGATATACCCTAAGTGCATGGGAGAATGTCAGATATTGTTTAGTTGAAGGCAAATCTTCCGTACTGTATGTGGACATCAATTCTCTTCCACCCACACACACACACACACTTTCATAACACAAGGTTACACTAAGCGAACTGGGTCATGACTCATGTTCAGGCCTGATGTCTGCTATGTAGTGTTGTGTTGTCTGTGTCTCTGTAACCTACATCTCACATCTCAATGGGATCTCTCTTCCATATCTCGTGGTTTCCATTTAGCTCTACTATGTCTCTGTCTGTTGTCAATGCAGTGTCACAGAGGACCAACCCCAGGGGAAATAAGGATGCCCTTCTCATTGTTTCCTACATCGGCAGACAGAGGCTGCGTCCCAAGATGCACCCTATTTCCTATATGGTGCACTACTTTTGACCAGGGTCCATAGGATAGTGAATAGGGAATATGTTGCCATTTGGGACACGGGCTGAGAGGTAGCTAGTTAAACCATATGGGACATGCTCCACATCCCCTCAGAAGCAGGCACCTCAAATTCATTTCCTATCATAGATTAGATTGGTATCTGTGATGTTATTGTCTTCTGACAGGTGGCGTCACTCCAACACGACGCAAAGTCAATGCGCTATCTGGTGTAAGACAATGTTGTGATGTTGGTTAATGCATGTCTTGAACAGTCTTTTTGATGTGATGCATCTATTTTGTGTACCTCAACGCTGTGGCATTAAAGGCAAAGGCAGGTTTGAGTCAGGTTGATGTACAAAAGAGTACATTTCGTCAGAACAAACTTGATTCAGTTTGAGTTTTTCAGAATAAGTATATTCTTTTGTTAAAAGGGCAGTGCAGTCAAAAACATGATTTCCCTATGTTTTATATACACTGAGTATATCAAACATCAGGAACACCTTCCTAATATTGAGTTGCACCACCAGTCCCCCCTTTTGCCCTCAGAACAGCCAGGCAGTATAAGTTAATACACAAATAACAGAGTTTTCCCTCCTCACTGCCAATAACAGCTAGTTTTCAGGTTACACATCCCTCAAATCAAATGTATTTATATAGCCCTTCGTACATCAGCTGATATCTCAAAGTGCTGTACAGAAACCCAGCCTAAAACCCCAAACAGCAAACAATGCAGGTGTAGAAGCACGGTGGCTAGGTAAAACTCCCTAGAAAGGCTAAAACCTAGGAAGAAACCTAGAGAGGAACCAGGCTATGTGGGGTGGCCAGTCCTCTTCTGGCTGTGCCGGGTGGAGATTATAACAGAACATGGCCAAGATGTTCAAATGTTCATAAATGACCAGCATGGTCGAATAATAATAAGGCAGAACAGTTGAAACTGGAGCAGCAGCACGGCCAGGTGGACTGGGGACAGCAAGGAGTCATCATGTCAGGTAGTCCTGGGGCATGGTCCTAGGGCTCAGGTCCTCCGAGAGAGAGAAAGAAAGAGAGAATTAGAGAAAGCACACTTAAATTCACACAGGACACCGAATAGGACAGGAGAAGTACTCCAGATATAACAAACTGACCCTAGCCCCCCGACACATAAACTACTGCAGCATAAATACTGGAGGCTGAGACAGGAGGGGTCCCTCCCATTAGGCTCCTCCAATTAGACCCCTCTTTCAGACCACTCCCAGACAGTCCTAGCAAAAATCTTGCTTGAGAAATGGCATTTAGCTAACAACTTGTTTTTGTTTCTTTTTGACAATGTTAATTGAAAACAATCAAAGTAAGATACATAATTATTGTTACCCATAAATGGTTTGATATTGACATTAAAACACCTGCATTAGAGCTTTAATTTGTGAACAGAGATACTTCTGCATATTACACCTATTGTATAAAAGAAGTGTAGACATACAAACAAAGGCGGTTAGAACACACACTTAACTGTTGCCTGTACCAGATGGGGGAGGTCAAGTGAGTCTGGGGTGGCATCCTAAATGGCCCCCTATTCCCTATAGCCCATAGGGATCTGGGCTAAAAGTAGTGCACTATGTAGGGAATATGGTGCCGGTTGAGACTCACACTGGGTTCTATTAAATCTGTTTCTAAATCGAGAATGTACGGTTGAGAAAGGAAGAAAGTCCAAAACAAAAAAAGTGGGTAGCCTTTAGGGCATTGGCTCTGTTGGAAAGTGGAACCATATGGTAGGAAGCAGCGTCGCCTGTTCAGTCGTCCAAACCAACAAATACAGCCGTTTGGTGTGGTGACTCCTTCCAGACGGGAGTCAAATGCTTTAGTGTATTTCTGGTTTAGAGCACTTTCAAGGAAAGAGATGGATATGATTTTTGGCTGTGCTTAATGTGTTTTATTTACATTTCAATGTGGTTCTGATGATGTAAAAGATGAATGGTTGCATACAAATGCACAGTCTACGCAGAAATTATTCAAAGGAGCCACTATTGTCTGTTGTCCGTGTAATGCAGTATGGATCGCTCTTAACATTGAATGGAATACTATTAAAACATTTTCCTCACAACTGCTATGGTAATCACTCATTCAACTTGGTGAGAGTCATCTGACATATATTAACAAAGATGGTTGTCATTAGACATCAGAGGTTAAGGCTGGAAAATTGGGATAACTTTCCCAAATGTTCCAGGTTTTACAGAAATCCCTGTTGGAGAATCCCTGGATTCCCAGTTTATTCCCTCCTTACTCCAGGAATCTTCTAACCAGGATTTCTGGTAACCTGGGAATTTTAGGAGTTACCAGAATTGGGCAGCCCTAATTGCGATGACATCATCAAAGTAAAGAGTTATTTTTAGAAAAAGTGCCTATTAGTTGGTGTAGCCTAATACTGTAATGTTTTGTGGTCACGCTGTGGTATCGTCAGACCACGCTCCAGTTTGATCCTCCTCCGGTAGTGGTGAGTTTGTAGTCTGTATCCATGCCCAGGAGTCACTGGTTGTGTCTTAAATATAGTGCACTACTTTTGACCAGCTCCCATGGGGCTCTGGACAAAAGTAGTGCACTACATAGAGAATAGGGTGTCATTTTGCAACCACATTGGGTTCCAGTCCTCCCAGTCACTGTCTGAGGTTAAAGCTTCTCTGAAGAGTCTGTTGGTTTTGGCACAGTTAATACACCCCTGTAAACTGCACCACTTTGCTGAAAGAGAGTTCTCAACATGTGCACCCCCTTCCTCTGACTTCACAATAGAATAAGTAAATGGATGTCATATCATTGAAACCTGTTTTCATCTCAATTGTTGATGGATGGTGGAGAGCTTCTTGGGGCTTAAGCAAATGAGACGTGTGTGAAATTGAGTCTGAGAAAAGCTTGATCTGCATCATTCCTTCTCCTACAGTACATCTATCTCCATTTGGATCCCAGAGCAGAAAGGTCAGAGAGAGAGGCCCTCTGTCGTCAGCTCCAGTAGTTTTAGATTATAGACAGTGATCCAAATGATGGATTGCATGGCATCACATTTGGCATTTAAACTGGCCTAAATATTCCTATATGCCTAAAATAGGCTACTTGCTTCACTATTGTTTTTGGAGTTATGATGATTCATATTCAACAATAGATTAGCGTTGCCGAGTTGGACATTATGCAGGCAGACAGATATGGTCCTACCACTGATTACAGCCCTAAGCACTAATCCTAAAATATAATGAAAAAACAACACTTTTCATTGAATTCTTAGAGGTGGAAGCCATACTAGCCTCAGAGCAGTGGTCAGTGGAATGATTCTGTCTCCCGCTGTGTCCTCTGTCTTATAGAAGGTACCTTATTCATTTATACTACACTGCACAGCTCAGGACATTACTTCATTGTCAAGAAGAAGCATTTCAAGCAGATTACATGTCAGGTAAAAGAAAACCCATTTGTATTGTGGCTTGATTAGGTGGCAAGAAAACTACAATATACCAAATTGCATTCTGTCAGGCGCGTTGTCAAAACCAAACGGGAGCCTATGGTGCCGCTACGTACAGTGACACATCTCACACCTTGCCTCGACAGTTCTTAGGTGTTTCACTCTTTTTTTTTAAAGAATCGATTAAAGAAGCTTATGTCATCCTTTGACACATACACTACTATCCAATCTTGTCTTTTATAAACCAATATCCAATCTTGTCTTTTATAAACCAATATTTACTCTATCTAACTGTTGCCAGCTACAAACTACCATAGTAATACTCAGAACAGGGATTCATTTACTCACTGATTTTATGACTGTCTGCATTGTCGTTTCTTATCATTATCTACAATATAAAGGGCGAGCGTGGTTCATTTCTCTGGCCCCCTCTGGCCTGGACACCACATCGGTTATACTGTCATCTCGATGCAGTCTACTGTCATGAAGATGCATCTCTCTCTCTCTCTCTCTCTCATATATATGTAGTGGTCTGGTTACTCATTATTTATGATGTCATTAGCCATACGGGGAAATGACATTGAAGGATCTTAAGTTAGACCTCAGGGAACTTTAAACACTCCATCAGAGGAGGGGGAGGTGTTTTGATATCTCTGACCTAATTCAGAGTTTTCTTTACGTGGATTCTGTATCCCAATGTCAACCAGGTACAACTTTACTTATTCACTTCATGACGCCCCGCCCACTTGAGCCAGTTCCTGATCGAACATGGTTGCTTTCCTCCTTTCTCCCATTCACAAACAAGCAAAACATTGTTAATATGAATTACGTTTGCCAAAACTATTATTTAAATATGAATTGTGCATCAATCTAAGTAACATAATAAAATAAAATACATTTTGCATGGGCACCGCATCCGCCTATGTAGTCCTTCCGCATCTGCTGTTGAAAGTGGCAGAGCTGGCCTCCCGGGTGGTGCGGTGGTTAAGGGCGCTGTACTGCAGCACCAGTTGTGCCACCACAGAGACTCTGGGTTCGCGCCCAGGCTCTGTCATAACCGGCCGCGACCGGGAGGTCTGTGGGGCGACGCACAATCGGCCTAGCGTCGCCCGGGTTAGGGAGGGTTTGGCCGGTAGGGATATCCTTGTCTCATCGCGCACCAGCGACTCCTGTGGCCATAACATATATGTTTTTCCAGCAGCAGACTATGATCGATAATGTAAAAAGCTGCACTGAAGTCAAACTAAACAGCCCCCACAATCTTTTTATCATCATTTTCTTTCAGCCGATCATCAGTCATTTGTGTAAGTACTGTGCTTGTTGAATGTCCTTCCCTATAAGTCTCCTGAAAGTCTGTTGTCAATTAGTTTACTGTAAAATAGCATTGTATTTGGTCAAACACAATTCTTTCCAAAAGCTTACTAAGGGTTGGTAATAGGCTGATTGGTCAGCTACTTGAGCCAGAAAAGGGGGCTTTACTATTCTTAGGTAGCGGATTTACTTTCGCTTCCCTCCAGGCCTGAGGGCACACACTTTTTAGTAGGCTTAAATTGAAGATATGGCAAATAGGAGTGGCAATATCGTCTGCTATTATCCACAGTAAGTTGTCAGACCCCGGTAGCTTGTCATTGTTGATAAACAACAACAAAAAATGTCAACTCTTCCACACTCACTCTACGGAATTCGAAATTACAATATTGGTATTTCATCATTTGATCAGTTATACTTGGATGTGTAGTGTCAGTGTTTGTTGCTGGTATGTCATGCCTAAGTGTGCTAATCTTGCCAATGACGAAATCATTAAGATAATTGACAATATCAGTGTGTTTTGTGATGAATGAGCCATCTGATTGAATGAATGATGGAGCTGAGTTTGCCTTTTTGCCCAACATTTAATTTAAGGTTCCTCAAAGCTTTTTGCTATCATTCTTTATATAATTTATCTTTGTTTCGTGGTATAGTTTCTTCTTTTTACTCAGTTTAGTCACAATTTCTCAATTTGCAGTAAGTTTGCCAATCGGTTGTGCAGCCAGACTTATTTGCCATTCCTTTAGCCTCATCCCTCTCAACCATACCATTTTCAATTCATCATAACAGTTTTTACAGTCATTTTCTTAATGGGTGCATTCTTATTAGTAACAGGAATAAGCAATTTCATAAATGTCTCAAATGCACTGTCTGGTTGCTCCTCATTACACACCACATACCAACAAATATCACAATAAAACTTATATTATGACCTATACACTATATTAGGCCCAGCCTTTGTAACTTTGGTTTTCATAGATATGGCTAATATATATTGTGATCACTACATCGGATGGATCTGGATACTGCTTTCAAGATAATTTCTCCAGCATTCATAAAGATCTGATTAATACATGTTAATCATTTAATTGCTGTGCTGTTTGTAACTACCCTGGTAGGCTGACTGATAACCTGAACCGGGTTGCAGGCACTGGTTACAGTTTGAAGCTTTTTCTTGAGTGGGTAGGTTAATGAAAGCCAGTCAATATTTAAATCACCCAGAAAATATACCTCACTGTTGATGAGCATTTCATACATTATCCAGATACGGACTGTCAGCACTTGCTGGTCTATAGCAGCTTCCCACAAGAATGGGCTTTAGGTGAAGCAGATGAACCTGTAGCCATATTACTTCAACAGTATTTAACATGAGATCCTCTCTAAGCTTTACAGGAATGTGGTTCTGAATATAAACAGCAACACCTCCGCTATTGGCATTTCTGTTCTTCTGTAAATGTTATAACCATGTATTGCTACCACTGTATCATCAAAGCTATTATCTAAGTACATTTCAGAGATACTATGTGAATGTCATCTGTTACTAGCAAGTTATTAATTCCATGAACCTTGCTTCTTAAGCTACATATGTTAACGTGGGCTATTTTTGCACTTTTCTGGGATGCTTGATTGTTTCATTGCTTTACTGGGAAGCTTGGCAGAAGTAGACATGCTCATGTTATTTATGTTAGTGGAAGGTTAACAGCACACAGTAGACTTCCTACTAGGGCACAATGCCTCATTGCTAACAGAATAACTCTGGTTCATAGACACATGATTACTGCATACAATAAATGTTGGATCAGCAGCGGCATTCAGGGCAGTTAGAGGGACATAAATTAGGTTACTTACATTGTGTCTACCAACGCCTCTGTTATAATGTATATTTACGACAACTCAGCGACACAATGGTAAGGATTAACTGATCTGGGCTTGGGTCATTGATAAGTTATTGTCTCAATGCAGCCTTATAATGCTATGAATGGATCCAGGAACATCCTCTTTATAAAACATGCTTTGTCTTCAAAAGGTTTCAAAATTGTCAACAAAATTTACACACATTGAGCTGCAAAAATCATGTAGCCAATTGTGAAGAGAAAGAATCCTGTTAAAGTGTTCAATGCCATGATTCAGAGAGGCCACAGGGACAGATATGATGGGTCTTTTACATGTGACTTAAATGTAAATGTAATGTGTCTAGAAGAGAATCAGCTCTTTAACATCCAGTTTCAACTGTTCAGAGCTGCCCTTCATAATTTCAATAAAATCCACATGGACTATGATAGAATCGCTTTCCATGTCCTGGCGTAAAACATTCAGGAGCAGTTTAGTAATGTAATTTACTCAAGCTCCGGGATAGGACATTGTTTTTGCACCAGGAACAGTCACATTTCTTACCACGGAGCTGCCCAAATCATGGCTGACAAGAAGAACGAGGAAAATCCGCCCACTCCCCACTTCACAAGATCCGGAGAATCCTTTAAGGACGGGCGAGAGGCAGGATAACTTGAACCTGTAGCTGCCGGCGTCAAGTGCAGGCCTTTGACAGATGGAGAAGCACAGCTCGATCCAAAACAGGGACAGAAGGTTGCCAACGTCGACTTCGGAATCGTAGGGGAAGGTATAGACACAGCGGCCGCAGATACAGGTACCCGCAAGGACAAAGTTCTCGGAAGATCAGGCTCCTGGGCGTCGAAACTATTTGTTGTTTGTATCAGCTCCAGGCCTCTCGTTGGGAGTATAGCCTACTTTGCGGAAGGCCGCTATCTTCGGCTTCCACGGCTCGTGACATGCAACCATCGTTGAGTTGCATACTCCTCTTGCTGTGCTCCTTCGACTCCAGAATCAGATGGGGAGGAGAGGCAGGAGATGGCTCCTCTGGCGAACAAACTCCAGTCAACAACAATCAGTCGGACAAAGACAAACGACAATCCAACAAGAGCGAACGCCCTCCAGCAACAGGCGTGGAAAAGGTAAACATTCAACTCTGCGTTTTCCCCAGTTTCTTACTTAGGCTGGCGACCTGCTTGATCATGGAAGCAACTTCAATTATATTATCCTCGGCAAGCAAACAATTGCCGCATTGGAACTCTAAGTAATCCAGATTGCCCCGAAACAAAGTGTAGTACAGTGCCTTGCGAAAGTATTCGGCCCCCTTGAACTTTGCGACTTTTGCCACATTTCAGGCTTCAAACATAAAGATATAAAACTGTATTTTTTTGTGAAGAATCAACAACAAGTGGGACACAATCATGAAGTGGAACAACATTTATTGGATATTTCAAACTTTTTTAACAAATCAAAAACTGAAAAATTGGGCGTGCAGAATTATTCAGCCCCTTTACTTTCAGTGCAGCAAACTCCCTCCAGAAGTTCAGTGAGGATCTCTGAATGATCCAATGTTGACCTAAATGACTAATGATGATAAATACAATCCACCTGTGTGTAATCAAGTCTCCGTATAAATGCACCTGCACTGTGATAGTCTTGGAGGTCCGTTAAAAGCGCAGAGAGCATCATGAAGAACAAGGAACACACCAGGCAGGTCCGAGATACTGTTGTGAAGAAGTTTAAAGCCAGATTTGGATACAAAAATATTTCCCAAGCTTTAAACATCCCAAGGAGCACTGTGCAAGCAATAATATTGAAATGGAAGGAGTATCAGACCACTGCAAATCTACCAAGACCTGGCCGTCCCTCTAAACTTTCAGCTCATACAAGGAGAAGACTGATCAGAGATGCAGCCAAGAGGCCCATGATCACTCTGGATGAACTGCAGAGATCTACAGCTGAGGTGGGAGACTATGTCCATAGGACAACAATCAGTCGTATATTGCACAAATCTGGCCTTTATGGAAGAGTGGCAAGACGAAAGCCATTTCTTAAAGATATCCATAAAAAGTGTAATTTAAAGTTTGCCACAAGCCACCTGGGAGACACACCAAACATGTGGAAGAAGGTGCTCTGGTCAGATGAAACCAAAATTGAACTTTTTGGCAACAATGCAAAACGTTATGTTTGGCGTAAAAGCAACACATCTCATCACCCTGAACACGCCATCCCCACTGTCAAACATTGTGGTGGCAGCATCATGGTTTGGGCCTGCTTTTCTTCAGCAGGGACAGGGAAGATGGTTAAAATTGATGGGAAGATGGATGGAGCCAAATACTGGACCATTCTGGAAGAAAACCTGATGGAGTCTGCAAAAGACCTGAGACTGGGACGGAGATTTTGTCTTCCAACAAGACAATGATCCAAAACATAAAGCAAAATCTACAATGGAATGGTTCAAAAATAAACATATCCAGGTGTTAGAATGGCCAAGTCAAAGTCCAGACCTGAATCCAATCGAGAATCTGTGGAAAGAACTGAAAACTGCTGTTCACAAATGCTCTCCATCCAACCTCACTGAGCTCGAGCTGTTTTGCAAGGAGGAATCGGAAAACATTTCAGTCTCTTGATGTGCAAAACTGATAGAGACATACATACCCCAAGCGACTTACAGCTGTAATCGCAGCAAAAGTTGGCGCTACAAAGTATTAACTTAAGGGGGCTGAATAATTTTGCACGCCCAATTTTTCAGTTTTTGATTTGTTACAAAAAAGTTTGAAATATCCAATAAATGTCGTTCCACTTCATGATTGTGTCCCACTTGTTGTTGATTCTTCACAAAAAAATAAAATTTTATATCTTTATGTTTGAAGCCTGAAATGTGGCAAAAGGTCGCAAAGTTCAAGGGGGCCGAATACTTTCGCAAGGCACTGTAGATACAGCTCCTACAGCGCTGTTCATTAACTGTTCATTAACTTCTCCAGACAAAGAGGGTTCCATTGCAAAACTCATCGGGGACTAACTTCGTTAGCTTGATGGCTTGATGGCTAGTGGCTCTGTCAAGCAGGCTTCAACCTGTTTGTTAAGTGGGATTATGGGACAAGAAATAGCGGTCCGAGCTGGTTAAAGCTAACCGTGTCGCGGAATCCATGCAAAAACATGTTCAGTATTTATATTTAATGAAGATTGATTATGTTTTCCTCAAAAGCAACACACCAACTGTTCAGCTGCACACTCTGATCCTGGCACACAACCCAGTAGAAACCCTAGTGTAGGGTTGATGCTGGTAAGCAAGTTAGGTCCAAAAAAACAGATTTTCACCAAGTCAAATGCATTTATTGTGTTATACTTTTCATGATTCTTGTATAAGTAGATACGTTTAAGATTGTTCTATACATCAGTTGGGGTCTCTATAAGCTTCAATATGAGGTCCCTCAACCTAGCATGAAAGTGCATCATTGTAGCTGTGTGGGCTAAGGAGTAAGTTGAGCCAATGGCTGTCATGTTTTGTCATTTATTATCTTGTCTTGTCCCTGTGCTTCCCATTCTATTCGTTTCCCTCTGCTGGTCTTATTAGGTTCTTTCCCTCTTTCTATCCCTCTCTCTCCCCCTCCCTCTCTCACTCTCTCGCTCTCTCTTCTCTCTATCGTTCCGTTCCTGCTCCCAGCTGTTCCTATTCCCCTAATCAATCATTTAGTCTTCCCACACCTGTTCCCGATCCTTTCCCCTGATTAGAGTCCCTATTTCTTCCTTTGTGTTCCGTTCCTGTCCTGTCGGTTCCTTGTCTAGAATTCACCGTGCTGTGTTTGTGTATCGCCCTGTCGTGTCGTGTTTTCCTCAGATGCTGCGTGGTGAGCAGGTGTCTGAGTCTGTCTGGTTCAAGTGCCTTCCCGAGGCAACCTGCTGTTCACCTGCTGTTCAAGATCGAGTCTCCAGTTTGTCCTCGTCATTTCGAGTGAAAGTTGTGTTTTTTGTTTGTATTTACTTTACTGGATTAAAGACTCTGTTTTCGCCAAGTCGCTTTTGGGTCCTCTTTCACCTGCATGACAGAAGGAACCGACCAAGGAATGGACCCAGCGACTTCAGACGCTCGTTACACTGCCGTCGAGATCCAAGGAGCCATGCTCGGCAGACACGAGCAGGAATTGTCTGCTGCTCGCCATGCCGTGGAGAACCTGGCCGCTCAGGTTTCCGACCTCTCTGGACAGTTCCAGAGTCTACGTCTCGTGCCACCTGTTACTTCCTGGCCTGCCGAGCCTCCAGAACCTAGGGTTAATAACCCACCTTGCTACTCCGGGCAGCCCACTGAGTGCCGCTCCTTTCTCACGCAGTGTGAGATTGTGTTCTCTCTCCAACCCAACACATACTCTAGAGAGAGAGCTCGGGTTGCTTACGTCATTTCACTCCTTACTGGCCGGGCTCGAGAATGGGGCACAGCTATCTGGGAGGCAAGGGCTGATTGCTCTAACAAGTTCCAGAACTTTAAAGAGGAGATGATTCGGGTTTTTGACCGTTCAGTTTTTGGTAGGGAGGCTTCTAGGGCCCTGGCTTCCTTATGCCAAGGTGAACGGTCCATAACGGATTATTCTATTGAGTTTCGCACTCTTGCTGCCTCTAGTGAGTGGAACGAGCCGGCGCTGCTCGCTCGTTTTCTGGAGGGACTCCACGCAGTGGTTAAGGATGAGATTCTCTCCCGGGAGGTTCCTTCAGATGTGGACTCTTTGATTGCTCTCGCCATCCGCATAGAACGACGGGTAGATCTTCGTCACCGGGCTCGTGGAAGAGAGCTCGCATCAACGGTGTTTCCCTGCTCCGCATCACAACCATCTCCCTCCTCTGGCTCAGGGTCTGAGCCCATGCAGCTGGGAGGGATTCGCATCTCGACTAAGGAGAGGGAACGGAGGATCACCAACCGCCTGTGCCTCTATTGCGGAGTTGCTGGACATTTTGTTAATTCATGTCCAGTAAAAGCCAGAGCTCATCTGTAAGCGGAGGGCTACAGGTGAGCGCAACT
This sequence comes from Oncorhynchus gorbuscha, assembly GCF_021184085.1. Taxonomy (NCBI): domain Eukaryota; kingdom Metazoa; phylum Chordata; class Actinopteri; order Salmoniformes; family Salmonidae; genus Oncorhynchus; species Oncorhynchus gorbuscha. The sequence goes on from NC_060184.1 coordinate 58,766,743, forward strand.
ACTCAAGTCTCTCCATCAAAATCCTGTACTACTTTGTCGGTCCATCTACGCTGGACCGGTTCGGGTGCTACATGTAGTGCCTTGATAGACTCTGGGGCTGAGGGTTGTTTCATGGACGAAGCATGGGTTCGGAAACATGACATTCCTTTCAGAGAGTTAGAGAAGCCTACGCCCATGTTCGCCTTAGATGGTAGTCATCTTCCCAGTATCAGATTTGAGACACTACCTTTAACCCTCACAGTATCTGGTAACCACAGTGAGACTATTTCTTTTTTGATTTTTCGTTCACCGTTTACACCTGTTGTTTTGGGTCATCCCTGGCTAGTATGTCATAATCCTTCTATTAATTGGTCTAGTAATTCTATCCTATCCTGGAACGTTTCTTGTCATGTGAAGTGTTTAATGTCTGCCATCCCTCCCGTTTCTTCTGTCCCTACTTCTCAGGAGGAACCTGGCGATTTGACAGGAGTGCCGGAGGAATATCATGATCTGCGCACGGTCTTCAGTCGGTCCCGAGCCAACTCCCTTCCTCCTCACCGGTCGTATGATTGTAGTATTGATCTCCTTCCGGGGACCACTCCTCCTCGGGGTAGACTATACTCTCTGTCGGCTCCCGAACGTAAGGCTCTCGAGGATTATTTGTCTGTGTCTCTTGACGCCGGTACCATAGTGCCTTCTTCCTCTCCGGCCGGGGCGGGGTTCTTTTTGTTAAGAAGAAGGACGGTACTCTGCGCCCCTGCGTGGATTATCGAGGGCTGAATGACATAACGGTTAAGAATCGTTATCCGCTTCCCCTTATGTCATCAGCCTTCGAGATTCTGCAGGGAGCCAGGTGCTTTACTAAGTTGGACCTTCGTAACGCTTACCATCTCGTGCGCATCAGAGAGGGGGACGAGTGGAAAACGGCGTTTAACACTCCGTTAGGGCATTTTGAGTACCGGGTTCTGCCGTTTGGTCTCGCCAATGCGCCAGCTGTTTTTCAGGCATTAGTTAATGATGTTCTGAGAGACATGCTGAACATCTTTGTTTTTGTCTATCTTGACGATATCCTGATTTTTTCTCCGTCACTCGAGATTCATGTTCAGCACGTTCGACGTGTTCTACAGCGCCTTTTAGAGAATTGTCTCTACGTAAAGTCTGAGAAGTGCTCTTTTCATGTCTCCTCCGTTACTTTTCTCGGTTCCGTTATTTCCGCTGAAGGCATTCAGATGGATTCCGCTAAGGTCCAAGCTGTCAGTGATTGGCCCGTTCCAAGGTCACGTGTCGAGTTGCAGCGCTTTTTAGGTTTCGCTAATTTCTATCGGCGTTTCATTCGTAATTTCGGTCAAGTTGCTGCCCCTCTCACAGCTCTTACTTCTGTCAAGACGTGTTTTAAGTGGTCCGGTTCCGCCCAGGGAGCTTTTGATCTTCTAAAAGAACGTTTACGTCCGCTCCTATCCTCGTTACTCCTGACGTCACTAGACAATTCATTGTCGAGGTTGACGCTTCAGAGGTAGGCGTGGGAGCCATTCTATCCCAGCGCTTCCAGTCTGACGATAAGGTTCATCCTTGCGCTTATTTTTCTCATCGCCTGTCGCCATCTGAGCGCAACTATGATGTGGGTAACCGTGAACTGCTCGCCATCCGCTTAGCCCTAGGCGAATGGCGACAGTGGTTGGAGGGGGCGACCGTTCCTTTTGTCGTTTGGACAGACCATAAGAACCTTGAGTACATCCGTTCTGCCAAACGACTTAATGCCCGTCAAGCTCGTTGGGCGTTGTTTTTCGCTCGTTTCGAGTTTGTGATTTCTTACCGTCCGGGTAGCAAGAACACCAAGCCTGATGCCTTATCCCGTCTGTTTAGTTCTTCTGTGGCTTCTACTGATCCCGAGGGGATTGTTCCTTATGGGCGTGTTGTCGGGTTAACAGTCTGGGGAATTGAAAGACAGGTTAAGCAAGCACTCACGCACACTGCGTCGCCGCGCGCTTGTCCTAGTAACCTCCTTTTCGTTCCTGTTTCCACTCGTCTGGCTGTTCTTCAGTGGGCTCACTCTGCCAAGTTAGCTGGTCATCCCGGTGTTCGAGGCACTCTTGCGTCTATTTGCCAGCGCTTTTGGTGGCCGACTCAGGAGCGTGACACGCGCCGTTTCGTGGCTGCTTGTTCGGACTGCGCGCAGACTAAGTCGGGTAACTCTCCTCCTGCCGGTCGTCTCAGACCGCTCCCCATTCCTTCTCGACCATGGTCTCACATCGCCCTAGACTTCATTACCGGTCTGCCTTTGTCTGCGGGGAAGACTGTGATTCTTACGGTTGTCGATAGGTTCTCTAAGGCGGCACATTTCATTCCCCTCGCTAAACTTCCTTCCGCTAAGGAGACGGCACAAATCATTATCGAGAATGTATTCAGAATTCATGGCCTCCCGTTAGACGCCGTTTCAGACAGAGGCCCGCAATTCACGTCACAGTTTTGGAGGGAGTTCTGTCGTTTGATTGGTGCGTCCGTCAGTCTCTCTTCCGGGTTTCATCCCCAGTCTAACGGTCAAGCAGAGAGGGCCAATCAGACGATTGGTCGCATACTACGCAGCCTTTCTTTCAGAAACCCTGCGTCTTGGGCAGAACAGCTCCCCTGGGCAGAATACGCTCACAATTCGCTTCCTTCGTCTGCTACCGGGTTATCTCCGTTTCAGAGTAGTCTGGGTTACCAGCCTCCTCTGTTCTCATCCCAGCTTGCCGAGTCCAGCGTTCCCTCCGCTCAAGCGTTTGTCCAACGTTGTGAGCGCACCTGGAGGAGGGTGAGGTCTGCACTTTGCCGTTACAGGGCACAGACTGTGAGAGCCGCCAATAAACGCAGGATTAAGAGTCCAAGGTATTGTTGCGGCCAGAGAGTGTGGCTTTCCACTCGCAACCTTCCTCTTACGACAGCTTCTCGTAAGTTGACTCCGCGGTTCATTGGTCCGTTCCGTGTCTCCCAGGTCGTCAATCCTGTCGCTGTGCGACTGCTTCTTCCGCGACATCTTCGTCGCGTCCATCCTGTCTTCCATGTCTCCTGTGTCAAGCCCTTTCTTCGCACCCCGTTCGTCTTCCCTCCCCCTCCCGTCCTTGTCGAGAGCGCACCTATTTACAAGGTACATAAGATCATGGACATGCGTTCTCGGGGACGGGGTCACCAATACTTAGTGGATTGGGAGGGTTACGGTCCTGAGGAGAGGAGTTGGGTTCCGTCTCGGGACGTGCTGGACCGTTCACTCATTGATGATTTCCTCCGTTGCCGCCAGGATTCCTCCTCGAGTGCGCCAGGAGGCGCTCGGTGAGTGGGGGGTACTGTCATGTTTTGTCATTTATTATCTTGTCTTGTCCCTGTGCTTCCCATTCTATTCGTTTCCCTCTGCTGGTCTTATTAGGTTCTTTCCCTCTTTCTATCCCTCTCTCTCCCCCTCCCTCTCTCACTCTCTCGCTCTCTCTTCTCTCTATCGTTCCGTTCCTGCTCCCAGCTGTTCCTATTCCCCTAATCAATCATTTAGTCTTCCCACACCTGTTCCCGATCCTTTCCCCTGATTAGAGTCCCTATTTCTTCCTTTGTGTTCCGTTCCTGTCCTGTCGGTTCCTTGTCTAGAATTCACCGTGCTGTGTTTGTGTATCGCCCTGTCGTGTCGTGTTTTCCTCAGATGCTGCGTGGTGAGCAGGTGTCTGAGTCTGTCTGGTTCAAGTGCCTTCCCGAGGCAACCTGCTGTTCACCTGCTGTTCAAGATCGAGTCTCCAGTTTGTCCTCGTCATTTCGAGTGAAAGTTGTGTTTTTTGTTTGTATTTACTTTACTGGATTAAAGACTCTGTTTTCGCCAAGTCGCTTTTGGGTCCTCTTTCACCTGCATGACAATGGCAAGATGAGCAAATTGAAGTGTTTTCTTCCCAGGCGTAATGCAAGGCATTATCACTGGGATTGGGATATAAAGTAACAACAGGGCCCGGCTGATGTTAAAAGTGTTTGTTAGTGGTTAAGCCTGTGCAAAAAGATGCTTAACATTATTAAAAGACCAAAAGCGATTGTGATTGTGTTGAATTGTGTTTGGGAAATAAAGATAGACATGATTTGAAAAGGCTAGTGGTAATAGATGTAGGAGGTTTCATTCACAGTGCATTTGGCAGGTATTATGACCCCTTGACTTTTTCCACATTTTGTCAGTTTTTTATATATAAAACTGAAATATCACATTTACATAACTATTCAGTACTCAGTACTTTGTTGAAGCACTTTTGGCCGCAATTACAGCCTTGAGTCTTCTTGGGTATGATGCTACAAGCTTGGCAGACCTGTATTTGGGAAGTTTCTCCCATTCTTCTCTGTAGATCCTCTCAAGCTCTGTCAGGTTGGATAGGGAGCATTGTTGCACAGCTATTTTCAGGTTTCTGAAGAGATGTTCAATTAGGTTTAAATCCGGCCTCTGGCTGGACTTAAATGCATATAAATGTGCAAACATTTCTAAAAAACTGTTTTTGCTTTGTCATTATGCGCTATTGTGTGTAGATTAATGAGAGGAAAACACTACTTAATCCTTTTTTTGAATAAGACTGTAAAATAACAAAATATGGAAAAAGTCAAGGGGTCTGAATACTTTCCAAATGCATTGTATATACCTGTATATACTCGGTGGTTACAGTTGCATACTTCAACACATACACACACTCATGCACATACGTACACACACACACACACACACACACACACACACACACACACACACACACACACACACACACACACACACACACACACACACACACACACACACACACACACACACACACACACACACACACACACACACACACACACACACACACACAATTACTTCAAGTGCTAATCTCAGTCTTAGGCTATTTTGTCATGCTGGTGAATGAGGACCCAAAAGCGACTTGGCGAAAACAGAGTATTTAATCCAGAATAAACTTTACAAAACAAAAAGCATAATACTACACGTAAAGACAAGAACAGACTGGAGACTTGATCGAGAACTGCAGGTTGCCTCGGGAAGGCACTTGAACCTAGCAGACTCAGACACCTGCTCACCACGCAGCATCTGAGGAAAACACGACACGACAGGGCAAAACATAGACACAGCACGGTGAATTATACATGAGGATCCGACAGGGCAGGTACGGGAAACAAGGAGTGAAATAGGGACTCTAATCAGGGAAAAGGATCGGGAACAGGTGTGGGAAGACTAAATGATGATTAGGGGAATAGGAACAGCTGGGAGCAGGAACGGAACGATAGAGAGAAGAGAGAGCGAGAGAGTGAGAGAGGGAGGGGGAGAGAGAGGGATAGAAAGAGGGAAAGAACCTAATAAGACCAGCAGAGGGAAACGAATAGAATGGGAAGCACAGGGACAAGACATGATAATAAATGACAAAACATGACATATTTAGACAAAGCTTTTTCCTTAACTTTGATGGGAGAACTGCGCTACTGCTCTTATCCATCAAATCTATCCAAATGTCTTTTTACTCCAAACAAATGTTCATCATTCTGTCAGTGTAAAACCTCCCTTCTGCTGATAGTTTAATGCTTAGTCAAACGTGTTAGAGAAGGAAGAACCAGTGAATTATGTGACTGTAATTAGTTGAATAATGAGAGGAGGGAATAAGGGGATTGGAACAGGATACAGCTAGTCAATTTTCTCATTGTATTACAGATGGAAGAAAGGGACATTATCTATCAGGGAGGTGGAGGGGAGTTGGCAGCTTGGCGGAAGGAAGGAGTGGTGTTGGGAGCCCTTGTTGGTAAAACAACATTAAACACCTGTTACTGTTCCAGATTGTTCTCCCTCTGGGTCACAGCAGCCAGCCAGAACATCCTTCTCCCCTCCACCCTAATTCTCCTCAGAGGTTGCGTCCCAAATGGCACCCTTTTCCCTATTTAGTGCACTAATTTGACCAGAGACCCAGGCCCTAGTCAACAGTAATGCACTACATATGGAGTAGGGTGCAATTTGGGATGCATCCAGAACCTCTATAGCTGAGCTCATGTTTGGCCTTAGTAGAGAGCTGCATGGGCGATACCCCTGCAGCTAATAGCAACAGTCCTAACTCCTTACACATCTGGCAAGAAATAAAAATCACCCTCAATGGGATACAAATTGTATTTTATAAGATGTCCTATCATTTTAATGTGATGCCGTAAAAAGTTGTGTTTTTTTTTGTATTTTCAACTTTTTTTATTGCCAGCTATGCTATTTCCTGGCCCACATGGCGCTGCATCTTTCACCATCTCCTTAGCGCTGTGGATTTCTCACTTTTTTTATGCATCAGTAACACATCTTCAGCTAAATTGGGTGGTATATAGCCAGCAGGTTACTAAGTGCTAAATGCAGCCAGGTTTTGTAGCCTTCCTCTAAAAGAAAGGCAGTGAGAGATTTCCCACCAGGTTCTTGGTGTTAAATGCAGCCAGGTTTTGTAGTGTGTAGTTTACCTACTACTTTATGAAAGGGAAAGGGACAGAAAGAGAGCAGAGAGAGAGAAAGGAGAAATGCTTTTTTGTCCCCCTGTTTACTTTCAGCCGCTGGCTAACTTTATCTGTGTGATAAATTCTCCTGCCAGTCTGAAGCAATGGTAGATTGACCAGACAATACTGTGTGATGCACAAGTAGCATGGGAAAGCTTTGTTGGTTTCACAACATTACACCGCTGCTTTTTATAGGACGTCTGTGGAAGAGGTGAACATTAATTCTCAGAGGAGATAAAAAGAGAAATATAACAAAATGGACAGGGTTTGTATCCCAAATGACACCATTTTCTCTTTATAGTACACTACTTTTGACCAGGGCCCATAGGGGCCCATATAGGGGATAGAGTGTCATTTAGGATGCATACAGAGTATTTTTTTATTCCCTGTACTTTCAACATCCATACTAGCATACAATGTGTGACAAATAGAGTAGTGCAGTGTAAGTAGAATGGTAGCATGGACATAGAGCCTGTGTTCCCATTGAAATAGAGCCCATGTTCAGTCCACTGCCATATTGCATCTGAACAGTTAATGAGTGTTTTAATGTGTTGTTGGCTCTCCATAAAACTAAACAGGGATTTATATCTTACAACATACAAAGTCTTGGTCTACGCCTCTGCTATTCAAATGTATTTATTTGTTTGTAAATTAGGTTAGGCAGCAGCCATGAAGACATATAGGCGCTGCAGAAATGTTGAAATGGCTCCAAGGTTAGTCGATACAAACTCTCCATCCTATTTTCCAGTTGCCAAATGTCAAAGTGTTCCCCCTCCCCTTTCATTTCCTGTCCCCGTACAGAGGGCAGACAACGAAGAGGAGACGGAGGAAGAAGAGGAGAAGGAGATGAGTGTCCTTCTCTGTCTGTCTCTTTGATACCCAATGTTCCATCATAGTGTTTCGACAGCGTTGGGGTTCATGGTGCGCATCAGGACCCAATGGACTGTTAAATATGCACCAGCTGGTGTTTGTGTGTGTGGGGTGGGCGGCTGTGCTGCGCCGTCTCAGCGCAGACCAGGCAGCTCGACTTCACTGTGATGTCTGCCGCCATGAAAGACAATTTTTGTGGAACCATGTCCATATAATGGGATACATCTGGCCGGGCTTTCTGAGGAGGCTTCAGACGGCCACTAGTGACAGGAGCTGGCGCTCCCACGCCAGATGGGCCAGAGGAGGCGGGGGGGGGGGGGGGGCATGCTCAATTTGAGGTGAAGTGTGTTGTGTTGAGTTGTGTTTTATGGGACAAAGTATGTGTGAGTATTAGACCTAACTTGGGAATCTTATTCTCAGACCAAATCTAAAGTCATAGCAGTTTGACCATTACCCCTCACCTTTGCCTTGGGTTGTAAAATGGCCATATAATGTAATGGCTTTGACGAAGGCAAGTTTTCATGGTCGCCCCCTTATTCATCTCTCCTCAGAATGATCTATTAATCACCGGGGTCCTTCAGCACCTGCTCATTTTAAGACTATTAGACCAATAAGGGGAGGCCCATTCAGGGTGATGCAGGAAGGAACGTTGTAACTCAGCCAACCAGCCAACCGCTCTGCTCTTACGTACCAAATGGCACCCTATTCCTTCTTTAGTGCACTACTTTTGATCAGAGTCATATGGGCCCTGGTCAAAAGTAGTGTACTATATGGGGAATAGGATGCCATTTGCGATGCATATTCAGTGAGGAGAATCAGCTCTTAGTTCTCACCAGCTCCCTTCACTCCCATCTGTAATGAAATGTGGCCTCCAGACCTAGCCTCTCTCCTCTTCTTTGATGTCAGTTTAGGGGAATTGAGGGCTCCTGGAAATATGAACCGGCTCCACAGACAGGACAGACAGTGGGGGAGATTGTCTTTGGGTGGATGGATCTGTCATTGAAGACATTCACAAGGAACCACTGACAGGCTTGACGAATCACTGTGGGTGGTTCAGACTCACTGCTTGCTTGGGATCCAAAGCCATCCTCCCCTTTGTGTGTTAACCATGTTGTTATAGCTGATATCTACTGCGTCTCCTTGACCAATGTTATAATGTTTCTATGGTGATACTGTAGGCCTGAAACAACAGTCAACCTTGTGTCCTTCCTCGGCACACGCTGTCACATCAGGGAATTTCCCAAACTTTCCAGTTAGTTGTTGCTTTATCCTTGAGCCCAAGACACCAACAGGTAATCCCGTATATGAGCTCTACCTCCACCATTCTGGAGGTCCTCACGGCAGATCATCACATTACTTCTACGAAACACAAGCAGATGGTGGGTGAAATGGAAGATGGACACTACTCAATTGGTTTATCCCATTTCCTTCACGTTGGAAATTGGTTTGACCTCCTGCTATTTCCTGTTGAGCGTACTTTTATTTGTGTAACTTTGTCCCGGATACACATTGCATGCGTCCAAGAGCTACTTCCATAAACAATTACAAACATTCTATTGAGATTAAGGATCTGTTAATGTCTCCAGCTGACATGTTTGTGTAGACAGTCCCCTGCAATTGAACTTTCCTATTAAATGGTAACAGTCAGCTGTGAGATTGTAAACCTTCATTTCAGTGGTATTAGTCTGTTTCAGTGGTATTAGTCTATTGCAGGAGTAAGCTGATTGTCAGTGCAGGCCATTTGATCCTGTAGGGACCATCCAGTATTGATGTCTGTAGAAGGAGATTCAATACCTTGGCTTTACACATTACAATTAAATGGGCTTGGGTTGTCAGGCTCCGTCTGGATTCCCACTGTCACCATCTACATTGATCAATGGCTCTCATTCTATGTATTGACTTTCAATCACGTTTCCCCAGTTTTCTTGTTCCACACGAACCACACAGACCAATGACGCAGTAAAGGGTAAATAAACGTATCTAGGACAACAATCTGAGCTGAAACACAATGGGTTGTGGGCTGGCCTAATGGAAAGTTTCACTCGTCATTTTACATGACCGTCCAAGCTTCCGTCGGTCCCTCTGTCTGACAGTCTCAATTGTCACACTTTCCAAAATGCCGTTGACCTTTAACGCCGGCAGTAACAATACATATCCGCTCTGGTTTCTGTTAATTCAGCAAAACGAAGTCTCTGAGGGACACCGCAAAAAGAAAAACAGAATCATCTCCTTTGGAAAACATTATTGGTGCACTCCACGGCTGTGTACACAAGGTCTGCCTTCTGCCGTGTATACAAACACAGATGACTTTTACTGTCTCTCTGGCTCCCTCTGAGAGGTCAATCGGGACCATTTCCTGTCTCCTGTGACCCACCGTTCACTGAGTTACGAATCGATGACATCTTTTCTTCCACTGTGGTGCTTTTGGAAACTAGAAAGGTTTAAGATGGGAAGAGAGAGAGATGTTGGCTCATGATTTTCATCGTTTAGGCGGGTTAGAACATCAATTGAGCGCGTGGTGGAACAAATAATACAAAGATGAGAGGAAGGGAGAGGGAGGGATGACATCAGGATGGGATGGGGGAAACCCAGGGAGTTGTGGCGAGGAGAGGAGCCATATGGGGGAGAAGGAGGAGCTGGTCGGCAGGGGAATTCCTCCTCGTTTCTCGTCCCTCCTCCCTTCTTTTCCTACTGAAGTTGATGGAGATTGAGGCATTAAAGGGATTATGATCACGTTGCTCAGGGGGACAATTGATGTTGATGTGGCAGGGCCTAGGAAAACAAAGAAAAACAATCTAAACCTGTCATTCCTCCATTTATCATTGTTAAGACGACAGCTGCAGTACTCTCACCCTGGTCCCCCCAGAGTCTCTCTAAGCTGCAGCTCTACTCTATTGTCTGGGACCATATTTCTACATGATGAAGACAGTTATTTCACCAGAGTAGGCTGGCTATTTGAATGGAATCAGGAGAGGTAAAGGAAAGGTGGGTGTCTCCCAAATGGCAACATATTCTGTCTACTCGACAGTGCACTACTTTGTTTCCAGAGCCCTAAAGTGCAGTAAAAAGGGAATATGGTGCCATTTGGGATGCACACCATGTAAGTGGAATTGGGATAGGGGAAAGGAAAGAGAAGCTTGTGAAATAATTAGTGCAATCAATATAGGTTTACCTATGGAATGTGTGATTTGCTGGTGATAGAGAACAGTATGCTTTTCACATTCAACGTTTGCTTGTTCGGACATTGTTTGTCATCAAACGTTCAGTGTGTGTGTGCGCATGCGCGTGTGTGTTACAAACACTCTGAGGACGTCCCGGGCAAGACATGAGTTGAATGCTGAGTCAGTTCATTACTGTCATTGCCAATAAATCCCCTAACAGCCCCTGGGCTCCTGTGAATGTCCATGGAGACGTATTCATCTGCACTGTGTGGCACTCTTCCTGATGAGGCTGCTGTGCAATGGCCCCACTAAGAACTGATGTCCCCATTTGGGTGGGTGTTAGTCTGTGTTAGTGTGTGTGTGTGTGTGTGTGTGTGTGTGTGTGTGTGTGTGTGTGTGTGTGTGTGTGTGTGTGTGTGTGTGTGTGTGTGTGTGTGTGTGTGTGTGTGTGTGTGTGTGTGTGTGTGTGCACTGTGTGTGTGTGTGAGAGTGTGTGTGTGCACTGTGTGTGTGTGTGTGTGTGTGTGTGTGTGTGTGTGTGTGTGTGTGTGTGTGTGTGTGTGTGTGTGTGCGTGCGTGTGCGTGTGCGTGTGCGTGTGCGTGTGCGTGTGCGTGTGCGTGTGCGTGTGTGTGTGTGTGTGTGTGTGTGTGTGTGTGTGTGTGTGTGTGTGTGTGTGTGTGTGTGTGTGTGTGTGTGTGTGTGTGTGTGTGTGTGTGTGTGTGTGTGTGTGTGTGTGTGTGTGTGTGTGTGTGTGTGTGTGTGTGTGTGTGAGTGTGTGTGCGCTGTGTGTGTGTGTGTGTGTGTGTGTGTGTGTGTGTGTGTGTGTGTGTGTGTGTGTGTGTGTGTGTGTGTGTGTGTGTGCGCGCGTGCTGCGTGTGTGTGTGTGCGTGCGCGCGTGCGTGCTGTGTGTGTGTGTGTGCGTGCGCGCGTGCTGTGTGTGTGTGCGCTGTGTGAGCGTATAGTTGATTGAAAGTGGAGAGGTGTACTGAACAGTGTACTTGTATGGCTAACTGCATTGCATTCCAGAGATCAGGGTATGTATGCTCTTTTGGTATAGCCCACTCAGGGCTTTCATTATCATGACAAATTTATTATGAGAGAAAAATATATTTTCCGGAATGTACTGTAAGAATCGATGACTCTCACATCATATTTGGAGAGCGCATGCTGTTTTATGATCTGCCCATCTTTTGAGTGCCTGTTGTGGGGTAGAAACAAGGAAAGCTATGTGATTTGCAATGTAAATCCATATCGCTGAGACTTACAGGAAATGACCTAGCTGCAAGCCAACAGGAGAAAGCTTGAATGTTAAATATACAGGAATTAAAAACAGGAAGAGTGATTTCCTTCATTTGCATTTTGCTTCTCAAGGTTAGTAATTTAGTCCATCCTTCATTGAGGCAACAAGTGTCAGTAACAGGAAGTGCCAATGGATGGAATATAGTATTTGAAACAGAGACGGTAGAGGAAGCGAGACACCCCCCTCGCAGTTTTTTCTGGTTATTTGTGTTTCAATTAAAGTCAATGAACTAAATATACCAGACACAGATGCTATCGCATTGATCTTTATAGGAGTGCCACCCCGTTAAGCAGACAGGAACTGACCATTTTTTTGCTATAGTAAAAAGCCTGAGTGAACTCTTCATTTATCAACCATCTTCGGTTTAAATCAAGGGGTTCATCCCAATAATGTCTCCTTTCTCCTGAAGTGTGCACTCATTCACCACTTCCCACAAATCTAAAAGCATTGGATTGGTGGATGTCTGAGCTAGTGTGGGTTTCCACCATATTTATGTCAATTACTTTCATATCAGTGAAGGGAAATAAACAAAAGCACACATTGGGAGGAAGGAGAGATACATGAGACATAGCCATAGAGTTTATTAGAAAGATGTGCCCTCTTTCTATGCAACTCTATGCACCTCACCAACCATAGTTGGTTTCCTTGGTTTAAAGCAACACTGTTAAATAAAAAACATATAGGGCGCTAACCTATTCAGATTAACTTCCAAAAGATAATGAACAGTCAAACTGAAAAGGTAATAGTTCTTGAAAGGTTAGCGTCTACATTATATATTTTTTTCGACAGGTCTTTCTTTCTCTATTTTCCCTTATAATCTTCCCATTTTCATGGTGCACAGCATGCCTTTGAGTGAGTGTATCTCTCTTTAGTCTTGGCTAAATTAGAAATTATTCGGGTGATTCAGGGGTGCGTTCAGGGGCGTTCGTTTGACACACCTCTGATTCATCAGCTCCTTCCTGCTGTACGCACTCAGTTCCTTCGTTAGGAATCGGTAATTAGCAATTAGCCCCAGTCCTATTAACGAGGTGAGGCAAGAGTGATTTCTACATAAAATCTGTCTGTGTGTGTGTGTAGGCAGGTGTGGACTGGGACAAGAATTTGGCTCTGAAATTTGATCCACACCAGCCCACATCACTCTTGTCTGTCTGTCTGTCTGTCTGTCTGTCTGTCTGTCTGTCTGTCTGTCTGTCTGTCTGTCTGTCTGTCTGTCTGTCTGTCTGTCTGTCTGTCTGTCTGTCTGTCTGTCTGTCTGTCTGTCTGTCTGTCTGTCTGTCTGTCTGTGTCTGCTTAAAGGGTAGGAAGCATGATTTTGAATCACCAAAGTAACAGCAGTGTGGTCAAAGACTTAGTAACTTAGTTGTAGTCACGATCTGGTTACCTATAACTACAAGCTAGCTCAAGCTTGCTAATGTTAGCCACACCTCATGCTCTTCATTGACTTCGGGACTTTAATCTATTGAGAACGCGTTAGCACTGCAGGCTCTGGTGCCTTCTTGCCATGGGCTCAAAACGGAAAAAAATCATACCTGCTTTCTCCAACCGGCGGTACCTTGTCTGTTCTCCGTTTTGTTTTGTCAACTTTTCAGCCTACATCAGAAAAACTCCAAAAGCAACTTGTCGTAGTGCTAGCTTGCTAACTGACTGACATCTGCAATCTACTTTGGATTTTCCGCTATAGAAATTGGATTAGCCTCCAGCCGACAATCTGTAAGTCTCTGCTCTTTTCATTTGTGGCTATGTGTTAGTTGTGTTCTAACTGGACTCCAGTAGTTGGGCTCTAGCGTGCCGACTATAGCCATGCTGGTTTGCTAGGCTTGCTAGGCTAAGAGCTAATGTTTGTTGGCTAAATAGCTAACATTAGCTGGCTGGTGAGCTTCTTTTTTGTTACTGGCTAGTTTGCTAGCTAAAACTGCACATACAGTTGAAGTTGTAAGTTTACATACACCTAAGCCAAATACAATTAAACTCAGTTTTTCACAATTCTTTACATTTAATCCCAGTAAAATTTTCATGTCTTGGGTCAGTTAGGATCACCACTTTACTTTAAGAATGTGAAATGTCAGAATAATAGTCAAGATAATTATTTATTTCAACTTATATTTCTTTCATTACATTCCCAGTAGGTAAGAAGTTTATATACACTCAATTCGTTTTTGGTTTCATTGCCTTTAAATTATTTAACTTGGGTCAAATGTTTCGGTAGCCTTCCACAAGCTTCCCGCAATACGTTTGGTGAATTTTGTTCCCATTCCTTCTGACAGAGCTGGTGTAGCTGAGTCAGGTTTGTAGGCCTCCTTGCTCGCACACGCTTTTTCAGTTCTGCCCACAAAATTTCTATAGGATTGAGGTCAGGGCTTTGTGATGGCTACTCAAATACTGACTGTGTGGTCCTTAAGCCATCTTGCCAACTTTGGAATTATTCTTGGGGTCATTGTCCATTTGGAATACCCAACCAAGCTTTAACTTCCTGACTGATGTCTTGAGATGTTGCTTCAATATATCCACATAATTTCCCTCCCTCATGATGCCATCTATTTTGTGAAGTGCACCAGTCCCTCCTGCAGCAATGCACCCCCACAACATGATGCTGCCACCCTGTGCTTCATGGTTGGGATAGTATTATTTGGCTTGCAAGGCTCCCACTTTTTCCTCCAAACATAAAGTTGGCCATTATGGCCAAACAGTTCTATTTTTGTTTCATCAGACCAGAGGTAATTTCTTCAAAAAGTCTGATCTTTTATGGCGGTTTTGGAGCAGTGGCTTCTTCCTTGCTGAGCGGCCGTTCAGGTTATGTCGATAGAGGACTCATTTTACTGTGGATATAGATACTTTTGTACCTGTTCTGGGATTGATTTGCAGTTTTCACACCAAAGTACGTTCATCTCTAGGAGACAGAACGCGTCTCCTTCCTGAGCGGTATGACGGCTGTGTGGTCCCATGGTATTTATACTTGCATACTATTGTTTGTACAGGTGATTGTGGTACCTTCAGGCATTTGGAAAGTGCACCCAAGGATGAACCAGATTCGTGTTGTTTAAAAAAACACTTCTGAGGTCTTGGCTGATTTCTTTTGATTTGTTGGAGTTTAAATCATTTTTTAAAATTTTATTTTTTTAAATGTTAGACCCTTTTTCTCTTCAATTTCGTGGTATCCAATTGTTAGTAGCTACTATCTTTTGTCATCGCTACAACTCACGTACGGGCTCGGGAGAGACAAAGGTCGAAAGTCATGCGTCCTCCGATACACAACCCAACCAAGCTGCACTGCTTCTTAACACAGCGCGCATCCAACCCGGAAGCCAGCCGCACCAATGTGTCGGAGGTAACACTGTGCACCTGGCAACCTTGGTTAGCGTGCACTGTGTGTCTGTTACGTGCACTGTGTCCGGCCCACCACAGGAGTCGCTGGTGCGCGATGAGACATGGATATCCCTACCGGCCAAACCTTAACCCGGACGACGCTAGGCCAATTGTCGCTTTGCCCCACGGACCTCCCGGTCGCGGCCGGTTACGGCAGAGCCTGGACGCGAACCCAGGGGGTCTGGTGGCACAGCTGGTGCTGCAGTACAGCGCCATCTGTCTAGCATTGTCTTGCATTAGGAGGAACCCAGGGACAACCGCACCAGCATATGGTCTCACTAGGGGTCTGAGGATCTCATCTCGGTACCTAATGGCAGTCAGGCTACCTCTGGCGAGCACATGGAGGGCTGTGCAGCCCCCAAATGAAATGCCACCCCACATCATGACTGACCCCCCACCAAACCGGTCATGCTGGAGGATGTTGCAGGCAGCAGAACATTCTCCATGGCGTCTCCAGACTGTCACGTCTGTCACATGTGCTCAGTGTGAAGCTGCTTTCATCTGTGAAGAGCACAGGGCGCCAGTGGCGAATTTGCCAAACTTGGTGTTCTCTGGCAAATGCCAAACGTCCTGCACGTTGTTGGGCTGTAAGCACAACCCCCACCTGTGGACGTCGGGCCCTCATACCATCCTCATGGAGTCTGTTTCTGACCGTTTGAGCAGACACATGCACATTTGTGGCCTGCTGGAGGTCATTGTGCAGGGCTCTGGCAGTGCTCCTCCTGCTCCTCCTTGCACAAAGGCGGAGGTAGCGGTCCTGCTGCTGGGTTGTTGCCCTCCTACGGCCTCCTCCACATCTACTGATGTACTGGCCTGTCTCCTGGTAGCACCTCCATGCTCTGGACACTACGCTGACAGACACAGCAAACCTTCTTGCCACAGCTCGCATTGATGTGCCATCCTGGATGAGCTGCACTACCTGAGCCACTTGTGTGGGTTGTTGACTCCGTCTCATGCTACCACTAGAGTGAAAGCACCGCCAGCATTCAAAAGTGACCAAAACATCAGCCAGGAAGCATAGAAACTGAGAAATGGTCTGTGGTCACCACCTGCAGAACCACTACTTTGTTGGGGGTGTCTTGCTAATTGCCTATAATTTCCACCAGTTGTCTATTCCATTTTCACAACAGCATGTGAAATTTATTGTCAATCAGTGTTGCTTCCTAAGTGGACAGTTTGATTTCACAGAAGTGTGATTGACTTGGAGTTACATTGTGTTGTTTAAGTGATCCCTTTATATATATATATTATTTAGGACATTCTCCTAACAGTATAATATAAAGGGCACTTGATTATTTCGCACACAATGGAAGGAAGAAGAAATGAGCCGCCCCATGGCATCACCAACCATAAACTAATCCTGTAGGAAGGAGCATGCAGATGAAATGGGGTAACATATGAGAGGTAGAGGAGAGGTGATAAAAGGAGTGGTAACAGGTATGGAGGGAAGGGGTTTGGCCTAGGGTTATTGGAGACAATTAGAAGCCTGTGGGAGTGGCAAGACTACTGAGGTATTCAAGAAATTACACGACTATGCAGGAATGCATGATTCAATATATTTTGATGTGCAACCTAATCCACTGATTGTCATGAATTTTGCGTTGACAATTAGACTATAGTTGCTTGATCACCCTATTGTTGCAGGACATTACATGCACAGCAGGAAATGCAAACGTGTAGTATTTTCAAGGTGTAAAAATACTTCTAAAGCTTGCAATTTCCACTTAAAATGCTCATACTTGATCTGTCCTAACTGAAAATGTATCAACCCCTACAAACATTTCCATGAATTATAATCCACACTGTAATACAGTTTCCTGTTGCTGCAGGATTATTTTCCCGCTGTGAATAACTGGTCAAATTAAGATCCTAGATCTGTATGTCAGAGCCATTTAAAATATCTTGATTTTAAATTAATTGCTATTGAGCTGAATATTGACAGTTGACAAATGACACGTATATCTACAGAAATTTGAGACCCACCTCTTTTCTACAGGGACAAAGGAAGAAGTTTCCAAAGCTGTGTTTGTCCCGCAATTGCATTTTTGACATGTGTTTTTCTGGATTTTTTGTTGTTATTCTGTCTCTCACTGTTCAAATAAACCTACCAATAAAATTATAGACTGATAATTTCTTTGTCAGTGGGCAAACGTACGAAATCAGCAGGGGATCAAATACTTTTTCCCCTCACCGTATAGAAAACGTGTGTGTGTCAATTACGACCAGCTCACACAAAAAAAAATGGTCCAGCACATCTGGCATTTGTCAGAAGTGTGTGTGTGTGTGTGTGTGTGTGTGTGTGTGTGTGTGTGTGTGTGTGTGTGTGTGTGTGTGTGTGTGTGTGTGTGTGTGTGTGTGTGTGTGTGTGTGTGTGTGTGTGTGTGTGTGTGTGTGTGTGTGTGTGTGTGTGTGTGTGTGTGTGTGTGTGCATAAAGTCTGGCTGATGAGCGGAAGACTCCATGGAGACAAGAGCCAATCAGAATGGGGCTCCTAAGCGGCCTATAAACACAACTTCCTGCCTCTGCTCCTACCGCTCCCCCTGACCTGCACAGCTTGATTATCTTAGCGTTGATTTCCGCAAGGACGCTAAAGACTGACTGCTACTGACAGTTTAATTTACAGATTAAGAGGGAGGGAGGGAGGAAGGGACAGGCAGACAGAGGAAAACATAAAATTATTTTCTCTATTCACGCTAGTTACACTTATACATGTTACACTTATACATGTTAGAACGGCTCATAATAATGGCTGGAGTGGAATGCCTGGAATGGTATCCAGCATTCCATTCCATTCATCACTATAAACCATCCTCCCCTCAGCATCCTCCACTGATTGTAAAGTGTGATGTCCCAGCCTAATATGTATGCCCTAATAACTCATTTATATTTTTGCATTTAAGTCTCAGTTTGGATTTTCCCTATCTTTTCTATTAGTCTCCCAGACCCAGTATTGCTCTGTATCTTTCTCTTTGAAACAGTCAACAGTCTGTCTCTCTCAGAAGAGTTGGGGAATATCGTTGCTTGCACCTGTTGGAGAGGTAACCTGATCCGGCCTCTTAAGCAGAGGAAGGAGCTCTATGATGAATAAGTAATGATGGAACTCTCCCTAGAGAGGTTAGATATGTCAGTTCCATCATAACCAAAGCGAGGGGCACACACAGCACCCTCAGCCCCCAGTACAATCCCATCTGAGGGGCACACACAGCACCCTCAGCCCCCAGTACGATCCCATCTGAGGGGCACACACAGCACCCTCAGCTCCCAGTACAATCCCATCTTTCCCCCCATTATATCATAGTCATGTACTATCACATGTTCTCGAATGGAACTGCTTAGCATTCCAGAACCCCACACTCCTCCACACCTCACAACCCCTCTCACACCCATAGTCATTAACTTCCCATTAACCATTAGCCCTTCTCAGAACATCATAACACTTAAGCGCTAATGTTATGGTTATGACCTGTATTCCTGCATGGACCAAAGAGGCAGCAACAGCAAATAGCCAGCAGCAGCTGAGATTTGGTATCCTTCCATTTTCCCTGAATGAGAGAAACAACATCAGAAATGACTACTAGACATTCTCCTGCTGTGTCTGAATGTCACCCCCTACCTCCTAGATACTGTGCATTCTGAAATGATTCAGACTCCTTGACTTTTTCCATGTTGTTACGTTACAGCCTTATTCTAAAATGGATTAAATTACCCTTTTCCTCATCAATCTACACACAATACCCCATAATGACGAAGCGAAAACATTTAGAAATATTTTTAAAAATGAAATACCTCATTTACATAAGTATTCAGACGCCTTATTATGAGACTCAAAATTGTGCTCAGGTACATCCTGTCTCCATTGATCATCCTTGAGATGTTTCTACAACTTGGAGTCCACCTGTGGTAAATTCAATTGACTTCCTGTTTGAATGCAGAATGAGGGAGAGCTCGGTTTGTTGTTTTGGAAAAGAAATTAGTAGCTAGCTAACATTTTATTTTGGATCCTGCAACGCAGTTTGCATCAGTTGCTGGGACTGCTACTCTCTAGCCCATGATCCTGTCAACCAAGGCCGGATCTGAGGAGTTATTTGGCATAGCAGGTAGCCTAGCTGCTAGCTAGCTGCCTATCAAGCTAGCAGGGTTTCTTGTGGGCTTGAACACAGCCCACGACACAGTTAGCCATTGTGGCTGGGACTACGGATTGTCCCGAGTTGGTGTCTGTCTAGATACCTGCTGTTTGTTGTTTTCAATCTTCTCTGTGACCTGCTCTGTCTGGAACTGTGAGGAGTAACAGTGTAACCTACGTTGCTAGCAACCATGACAAAGACCAGAGCCGGCGGGAGTACTGTTGAGGACAGTGGTGTCTCTCTATCGCAGGTGAAGGATGTTACAACAACAGTTGTTACAACAATACTGGTGGATTCAACTTATAAAAAGAATGGACGGCCTGACCAGAGAGATCCAGGACCTGAAGAACAGCTTGCAGTTCTCCCAGGGTCAGCTCGATGAGTTGAAACAGGAGAATGGCAAGATGAAAGCAATCTGTAAGTCATTGAGAGAGGACATCAGTTCTATCAGTGTGAATCCATGATTACAATGACGCAGAAATCAGAGGGACATTCAAGGCGGAATAACATGGTTGTGGACGGAATTTCAGAATCTCCACATGAGACCCGGATGGACAAAGTTAAAGAAATTGAAGATGGACCATAGGAAGACACCCACAGGACTGGAAAACCCACCATGGTCCCAGGTGACAGGCCCAGGCCAATAGTGTTCAAGTTCCTGAGATTCAAGGACAAGATAGCTGTTCTGGATACCAAAAACTTGAGAGGAACATATATCTTCCTCAATGAGGACTATCCTGAAGCTATGCACCAGAAGAGGAAAGAACTTATCCCAGCCATGAAAGCTGCCAGAGCACGTGGGGTGATTGCTTACATCCACTATGACAGGCTCATTGTCCACCCTCCCTCCCAGAAGCCTGGAAGGGAGGAGAGAGCCAAACCATGGGTTTGTAGCTCAACGAATTGAAAAAATTGTTGAAGTTGGAGACTTTCATCTCCCTCACCAACTTCAAACATCTGCTATCTGAGCAGCTAACCGATTGCTGCAGCTGTACATAGTCCATCGGTAAATAGCCCACCCAATTTACCTACCTCATCCCCATACTATTTATATTTATTTACTTTTCTGCTCTTTTGCACACCAGTATCTCTACCTGCACATGACCATCTGATCATTTATCACTCAAGTGTTAATCTGCAAAATTGTAATTATCTGCCTACCTCCTCATGCATTTTGCACACAATGTATATAGACTCTTTTTTAAATTATTTCCACTGTGTTTATTGCTTACTCCATGTGCATATATATTATTTTCTCTTGCTTTGTTTGCTCTTTTCCATATTATGTCTCTCTCTGATAAGCTACCCAGGAAAGGGATGAAAACAGCCCATATTTACGTATATTAATATATGTATTCATATATTATCCATTTCTGAGACTCACATAGATAATTCATTTGATGATAGGGCAGTAGCAATATAACATCTACAGAAGAGACAGAAATGCTTATGGGGGAGGTGTTGCTGTATATATTCAGAGCCATATCCCTGTAATGCTTAGAGAAGATCGTATGTCAAGTGTTATTGAAGTGTTGTGGTTGCAGGTTCACTTGGCCACCAAGTGCTAAGAGGTCCGTATCTAAATAATGTGTGTGAAATGCTTAACAGTGTATGTGATGTAAACAGAGAGGTCTACTTTCTTGGGGACCTCAATATTGACTGGTCTTCTTCAAGCTGTCCTTTCAAGAGGAAGCTTCTCACTGTAACCAGTGCCTTATCAGGTATGAAGGTAAGACCCAGATGCAGACCACGTCAGATAACCAATAGTTTAATGATCCCAAAGGGGCAGGCAAATAGACAGGTCAAGGCAGACAGGGGTCAATAGTCCAGAGAAGTGGGGGAGAGGTACAGGGCGGCAGGCTCAAGTCAGGCAGAGATCGGTAATCCAGAGGTAAGGCAAAGATACAGGACAGCAGGCAGGCTCAGGCAGAGTGGTCAGGCAGGCAGGCTCAGAGACAGGACAGGCAAGGGTCAAAACCAGGAGGGCAAGGAAAAAGAGAGACTGGGGAAAAGCAGGAGCTGAGACAAAATGCTGGTAGGTTTGAACAAACAAGATGAAACACAGGTATAAATACATAGGGGATAATGGGGAAAATGGGCGACACCTGGAGGAGGGTGGGGACAATCACAAAGACAGGTGAAACAGATCAGGATGCATGTAATCTGGTTCAGGTTATTAAGAAACTAACTGATAAAACTGTTAAGGCTCCATGGATTGATGATAATTTGAAAAACTTTATAGTTGAAAGAGATGGGGCAAAAGGAGTGGCTGGTAAGTCTGGCTGCACATCTGACTGGCTGACTTAACTGCAAATTGAGAAATTACTGTATGTGACTAAATTTAACAAAAATAAGAAGAAACTGTAATATGAAGCCAAGATCAATGATATAAAGAATGGTGGAAAAAAACTTTGGAGTTCTTTAAATGAAATTATGGGCAGAAAGACATTCAACTCCATCTTTCATCAAATGAGATGGCTTTGTTGTGGAAATTCTTACACAAGGACACTCAAAGTCAATCTTAAATGAATCATGCTTTATTTGTCAGTGCGCTGGAGAGGTTCCAACCAACTCAATGCACCATAGTACACATGCTAATCAGAAGCTCTGCCTGGGCAGTCCCAGCAGTTGTCTTATATACAGCTATACATAGAAACGTTATATTTGCAAGATTTAGCGTAATTAATGAATAATTACCATTTTGTTTTATTCATATGACTGACCAATATGGTTCATAACATGTGACAGGCCAATATCTCACAAGGATTCTTCTCTCTAAGCTGAGACATGGAAACTGAGATATTGTAACGGCCGACGCCGAAGATGAGAAGCAGGTATGGGGAGTCAATATTTATTCAGGAACAGACAGATAACAAAACAGGAACAGCGTCAGCACACAGGTAAACAATGACAAACGGAAATGAATGCTGAAGCAGGGAACAGAGCAGGGAACCAGACAGATATAGGGAAGGTAATGACAGAGGTGATTGAGTCCGGGTGAGTCCAATAATCGCTGATGCGCGTAACAGGGGAAAGGCAGGTGTGCGTAATGCTGGGGAGCGGGAGCAGGTGTGACAGGTATCTTCTTTCGTTCTCAAAATAAAGTCTGGGCGTACTGCCAAATTGCAGATACTGATAAGTGAGGATTCGTTAAATCAGTCACTTGCATGAACACGGAAATTGGTTATTAGAACAGCACATAAATAGAACACAGAAATTAGTCATCAGAAAAGCACAAACATTGCAATTCCCATTACAGCTTATTCATCACAAAACCATTTGATGTTGCCAATTATTTGAATGATTACTTCATTGGCAAAGTGGACACACTTAGGCAGGAAATGCCAACAAAGAACAGTGAGCCATCGTACTCATGCATAACAAAACAAATAATGAAAGAAAGTTAGAATTTTGTAAAGTTAGAGTGGGAGAATTGTTGTTATCGATATATAATGACAAACCTCCTGGCATTGACAACTTAGATGGAAAGCTACTGAGGATGGTAGCTAACTCTAGCCACTCCTATCTGTCATATCTTTAATCTGAGCCTAGAGGAATGTCTTTGTCCTCAAGCCTGGAGGGAACCCACAGTAATTCCGCTACCCAAGAGTGGTAAAGCAGCCTTTGCTGTTTCCAACAGCACACCTATAAGCTTTCTGCCAGCTCTTAGCAAAATGTTGGAAAAAAATGTTTGACCAAATACAATGCTGTTTCTCTGTAATCAAATTAACAGACTTTCAGCATGCTTATAGAAAAGGGCACTCAACATGTACTGCACTGACGCAAATGACTGATGATTAGTTGAAAGAAATTGATAATAAGAAAATTGTGGGAGCTGTTGTTATGCACTTGAGTGAGGACCCAAAAGCGGTATTCAAAAACAGAGTCAAAAGAGCCCCCTTCTTAGCAGCAGAGGAGAATAGCTGGGTTAGCGGCGACAGGCTGCAGGTCTCTCTGGGTAGGCGCGGGTCGTAGAGGAACAGTGGTACCTGATCTCACGTAGCCTCAGATGAACTGGACACAGTACAAACGATAAGACAGTTAGCTGAGTACAGGATGCACTTGCCAGGCAGATTCCGACAGGACGGGACGGGACAGGGATGAAGCAAACAAGACGATAGTTTGTTTCTGGCATGAGAAACTCAAACGAGAATCTGACAAAGAAAGAAGCAGGAACAGAGAGAGAAATAGAGACCTAATCAGGGGGAAAAGGGAACAGGTGGGAAAAGGGTGAACGAGGTAGTTAGAGGGGATGAGGAACAGCTGGAGGAGGAGAGAAAGAGAAGGTAACCTAATACTACCAGCAGAGGGAGACAGAGTGAAGAGAAAGAACAGGAACAAGACATAATATGATAAGACATGACAGTACCCCCCACTCACCGAGCGCCTCCTGGCGCACTCGAGGAGGAAACATGGCGGCAACGGAGGAAATCATCGATCAGCGAACGGTCCAGCACGTCCCGAGAGGGAACCCAACTCCTTTCCTCAGGACCGTACCCCTCCCAATCCACTAGGAACTGATGACCACTGCCCCGAGGACGCATGTCCAAAATCTTACGGACCCTGTAGATAGGTGCGCCCTCGACAAGGATGGGGGGGGGGGACGAGCGGGGGCGCGAAGAACGGGTTTAACACAGGAGACATGGAAGACCGGGTGGACGCGACGAAGATAACGCGGGAGAAGAAGTCGCACTGCAACAGGATTAATGATCTGAGAAATACGGAACGGACCAATGAACCGCGGGGTCAACTTGCGAGAAGCTGTCTTAAGGGGAAGGTTTTGAGTGGAGAGCCATACTCTCTGACCGCGACAATATCTAGGACTCTTAGTTCTACGCTTATTAGCGGCTCTCACAGTCTGCGCCCTATAACGGCAAAGTGCAGACCTGACCCCCTTCCAGGTGCGCTCACAACGTTGGACAAAAGCCTGAGCGGAGGGGACGCAGGACTCTGCGAGCTGAGACGAGAACAGCGGAGGTTGGTACCCGAGGCTACTCTGAAAAGGAGATCACAGACGAAGGAAGCGAGTTGTGGGCGTATTCTGCCCAGGGGAGCTGTTCTGACCAAGACGCAGGGTTACGAAAAGAAAGACTGCGTAAGATGCGACCAACAGTCTGATTGGCCCGTTCGGCTTGACCGTTAGACTGAGGGTGGAAGCCGGACGAGAGACTGACGGAAGCCCCAATCAAACGGCAAAACTCCCTCCAAAATTGAGACGTGAACTGCGGGCCCCTGTCCGAAACGACGTCTGACGGAAGGCCATGAATTCTGAAAACATTCTCGATGATGATTTGTGCCGTGTCTTTAGCAGAAGGGAGCTTAGCGAGGGGAATAAAATGAGCCGCCTTAGAGAACCTATCGACAACCGTAAGAATAACTGTCTTCCCCGCTGACGAAGGCAGTCCGGTGATAAAATCTAAGGCGATGTGAGACCACGGTCGAGAGGGAATGGGAAGCGGTCTGAGACAGCCGGCAGGAGAGGAGTTCCCGGACTTAGTCTGCACGCAGACCGAACAAGCAGCCACGAAACGACGCGTGTCACGTTCCCGAGTGGGCCAGCAAAAACGCTGGCGAATGGAAGCAAGCGTACCCCGAACGCCGGGGTGGCCGGCTAACTTCGCAGAGTGAGCCCACTGAAGAACGGCCAGACGAGTAGGAACGGGAACGAAAACAAGGTTCCTAGGGCAAGCGCGCGGCGACGGAGTGTGAGTGAGTGCTCGCTTTACCTGCCTCTCAATTCCCCAGACAGTCAACCCGACAACACGCCCCTCAGGGAGAATCCCCTCGGGGTCGGTGGAGACTACTGAAGAACTGAAGAGACGAGATAAAGCATCAGGCTTGGTGTTCTTAGAGCCCGGACGATAAGAAATTACGAACTCGAAACGAGCGAAAAACAGAGCCCAACGAGCCTGACGCGCATTAAGTTGTTTGGCAGAACGGATGTACTCAAGGTTCCTATGGTCAGTCCAAACGACAAAAGGAATGGTCGCCCCCTCCAACCACTGTCGCCATTCGCCTAGGGCTAAGCGGATGGTGAGCAGTTCGCAGTTTCCCACATCATAGTTACGTTCTGACGGCGACAGGCGATGAGAAAAATACGCGCAAGGGTGGACCTTGCCGTCAGAGAGGGAGCGCTGAGAAAGAATGGCTCCCACGCCCACCTCTGACGCGTCAACCTCGACAACGAACTGTCTAGAGATGTCAGGTGTAACAAGGATAGGTGCGGATGTAAAACGATTCTTGAGAAGATCAAAAGCTCCCTGGGCGGAAACGGACCACTTAAAGCACGTCTTGACAGAAGTAAGGGCTATGAGGGGAGCTTCCACCTGACCGAAATTACGGATGAAACGACGATAGAAATTCACGAAGCCGAGAAAGCGCTGCAGCTCGACGCGTGATTTAGGAACGGGCCAATTAATGACAGCTTGGACCTTAGCAGGATCCATCTTAATGCCTTCAGCGGAAATAACAGAACCGAGAAATGTGATGGAGGAGGCATGAAAAGTGCACTTCTCAGCCTTCACATAAAGACAATTCTCTAAAAGGCGCTGGTGGAAGCGTCGAATGTGCTGAACATGAATCGGGAGTGAAGGTGAAAAAAATCAGGATATCGTCAATGTAAACTAAAACAAAGATGTTCAGCATGTCTCTCAGGACGTCATTTACTAATGCCTGAAAGACAGCTGGAGCGTTTACGAGGCCGAAAGGAAGAACCCGGTATTCAAAGTGCCCTAACGGAGTGTTAAACGCCGTTTTCCACTCGTCCCCCTCCCTGATGCGCACGAGATGGTAAGCGTTGCGAAGGTCCAACTTAGTGAAAAACCTGGCTCCCTGCAGGATCTCGAAGGCTGAAGACATAAGAGGGAGCGGATAACGATTCTTAACTGTTATGTCATTCAGCCCTCGATAATCTATGCAGGGGCGCAGGGACCCGTCCTTCTTCTGAACAAAAAAAACCCCGCTCCGGCGGGAGAGGAGGAGGGAACTATGGTACCGGCGTCGAGAGCTACAGACAAATAATCTTCGAGAGCCTTACGTTCGGGAGCCGACAGAGAGTATAGTCTACTCCGGGGGGGAGTGGTTCCCGGAAGGAGATCAATACTACAATCATACGACCGGTGCAGAGGAAGAGAGGTGGCCCTGGACCGACTGAACACCGTGAGCAGATCGTGATACTCCTCCGGCACCCCCGTCAAATCACCAGGCTTCTCCTGTGAAGAAGAGACAGAGGAAACAGGAGGGATAGCAGACATTAAACATTTTACATGACAAGAGACAAGAGACAAGAGACAAGAGACGTTCCAGGAGAGGATAGAATTACTAGACCAATTAATAGAAGGATTATGACGAACTAGCCAGGGATGGCCCAAAACAACAGGTGTAAAAGGTGAACGAAAAATTTAAAAAGAAATGGTTTCGCTATGATTACCAGAGACAGTGAGGGTTAAAGGTAGCGTTTCACACTGAATCCTGGGGAGAGAACTACCATCCAAAGCGAACAAGGCCGTGGGATCCCTTAACTGTCTGAGAGGAATGTCATGTTCCCGAGCCCAGGTCTTGTCCATAAAACAGCCCTCCGCCCCAGAGTCTATCAAGGCAGGAAGCTGACGAACCGGTCCAGCGGAGATGGACCAAAAAGGTAGTGCAGGATCTTGAAGGAGAGACCAGAATTGTAGCGCTCACCAGTAGCCCTCCTCTTACTGATGAGCTCTGGCTTTTACTGGGCATGAAGTGACAAAATGACCAGCGGAACCGCAATAGAGACAGAGGCGGTTGGTGATTCTCCGTTCCTTCTCCTTAGCCGAGATGCGGATACCCCCCATCAGCATAGGCTCAGAACCCGAGCCGGCGGAGGAAGAGGGTAGTGATGCGGAGAGGGGGGCAACGGAGAACGCGAGCTCCTTTCCATGAGCTCGGCGACGAAGATCAAACCGTCGCTCTATGCGAATAGCGAGTTCAATCAAGGAATCCATGCTGGAAGGAACCTCCCGGGAGAGAATCTCATCCTTAACCTCCGCGCGGAGACCCTCCAGAAAACGAGCGAGCAAAGCCGGCTCGTTCCAGTCACTGGAGGCAGCAAGAGTGCGAAACTCAATAGAGTAATCTGTTATGGATCGATTACCTTGACATAGGGAAGACACCCGTATAATCCCGTATAATCTCCTCCTTAAAGTCCTGATACTGGTTAGTACACTCAGCCCTCGCCTCCCAGATTGCCGTGCACCACTCACGAGCCCGTCCAGTAAGGAGAGATATGACGTAGGTGATATGAGCTGTGCTCCTGGAGTAAGTGTTGGGCTGGAGAGAAAACACAACATCACACTGAGTGAGGAACGAGCGGCATTCAGTGGGCTCCCCAGAGTAACACGGCGGGTTATTGATTCTGGGCTCCGGAGATTTGGAAGCCCTGGAAGTGGCCGGTGCATCGAGGCGGAGATGGTGAATCTGTCTTGTGAGGTCGAAGACTTGGGCGGCCAGAGTCTCAAATGCATGTCGAGCAGCAGAAAATTCCTCCTAGTGTCTGCCTAGCATCGCTCCCTGGATCTCGACGGCTGAGTGGAAAGGATCCAGAGTCGTTGGGTCCATCTTGGTCAGATTCTTCTGTTATGCACTTGAGTGAGGACCCAAAAGCGGTATTCAAAAACAGAGTCAAAAGAGCCCCCTTCTTAGCAGCAGAGGAGAATAGCTGGGTTAGCGGCGACAGGCTGCAGGTCTCTCTGGGTAGTCGCGGGTCGGAGAGGAACAGTGGTACCTGATCTCACGTAGCATCAGATGAACTGGACACAGTACAAACGATAAGACAGTTAGCTGAGTACAGGATGCACTTGCCAGGCAGATTCCGACAGGACGGGACGGGACAGGGATGAAGCAAACGAGACGATAGTTTGTTTCTGGCATGAGAAACTCAAACGAGAATCTGACAAAGAAAGAAGCAGGAACAGAGAGAGAAATAGAGACCTAATCAGAGGGAAAAGGGAACAGGTGGGAAAAGGGTGAACGAGGTAGTTAGAGGGGATGAGGAACAGCTGGAGGAGCAGAGAAAGAGAAGGTAACCTAATACTACCAGCAGAGGGAGACAGAGTGAAGAGAAGGAACAGGAACAAGACATAATATGATAAGACATGACAGCTGTACTGTTAGATTTCAGTGCAACGTTTGATATTATTGACTATAACCTGTAGTAGAAAAACTTTTTTTTTGTCCATTCAAATAACATTAAATTGATCAGAAATACAATGTAGACATTGTTAATGTTGTAAATGACTATTGGAACTGGAAACAGCTGATTTTTTATGGAATATCAGCATAGGTGTACAGAGGTCCATTATCAGCAACCATCACTCCTGTGTTCCAATGGCACGTTGTGTTAGCTAATACAAGTTTATCATTTTAAAAGGCTAATTGATCATTAGAAAACCCTTTTGCAATTATGTTAGCACAGCTGAAAACCGTTGTCCTGATTTAAAGAAGCAATTAGACTAGTTGAGTATCTGGAGCATCAGTGGGTTCGATTACAGGCTCAAAATTGGCAGAAACAAATAACTTTCTTCTTCAGTCTATTTTTGTTCTGAGAAATCAAGGATATTCCATGCGAGAAATTGCCAAGAAACTGAAGATCTCGCACAATGCTGTGAACTAAGACCTTCACGGACAGCGCAAACTGGCTTTAACCAGAATAGAAAGAGGAGTGGGAGGATCCAGTGCACAACTGAGCAAGAGGACAAGTACATTAGAGTGTCTAGTTTGAGAAACAGACGCCTCATAAGTCCTCAACAGGCAGCTTCATTAAATAGTACCCGCAAAACACCAGTCTCAACGTCAACAGTGAAGAGGCGACTCCGGGATGCTGGCCTTCTAGGCAGAGTTGCAAAGAAAATGTCATATCTAAGACTGGCCAATAGAAATAAAATATTAAGATGGACAAAAGAACACAGACACTGTACAGAGGAACTCTAAGAGGAACTCTTTTTTAAACCATGTGACTTGATTATGAAAACTGGTCCCATCATAGCCCATATAAAACAGTTTTATGATGAATCACTGTCATACCTTATAGGGTCCGGAGTTTTCCTAGTTCAGTTAACATATAAAGAAAACTCCAGGCCCCAAGGGGTAAAAATTGCCCCACCGCTCTGGGATCTATGGTGCCACCATAGTGGTATGTGGATGTTCAGGGATTTATTCACAAATGTTTCTTGGGCTACTTTTATGTGTCAAGTGGGCGAGATGCGCAGTCTGTGTTTGACTTTATGAATTTTGAGATGTCTGAGTGGAACTTCATAGAGAAACTCGTTGTCCAAACCTACGATGGCGCAGCTGTAATGGAATCCCTGATTAAGAGGTGATGACTACTCCACTTCACTACCATTGTCAACTCTCTCCTGACATGGACTGAAGCCACGATGTCTCATGTGCCCACTCATCCACTGGCACATAGAATATTTCCCTTCCAAGCACTGTGAGTACCCCTATCAATGTTATCTCATTACTGTATGTAGAGTCAATCACATACACAATCACATTATTACACAGCAACGATTTTACTCCTTTTGGACTAATTCATCCTTAGCTATTTTGTCTAACGGTGTAGTGTCTTGTGTTATTGTTTTTTGTCTTCCCAGTCAAATCCCATCCTGCACTGGTCAAGCCTCTGAACACCTCAACTCATGCCTCACTCCCTCATTCAATCACTGCTGTGATCCCTTTCCAACCCTGTGTAAGTAGCCCTCTCATTCCCCTTCCCCATGATACTGTACTATAATCGTCTTAAATGCTTTAGGGTAAAATAATTAGTCTTTGATGATTTTTGAAACATACCTTGTGACATACCGTGAGTCTCCCATCCTCCTCAATTGTTCGAGTCACCGGCCTCCACTGGTACAGAGAGATCCTTGATAGAAACCTGCTTCAGAGCACTCAGGACCATAGACTGGGGCGAAGGTTCACCTTATAATAAAGGTACAGTATATTCTTTAAAAGTATGTATATCTATATAGGTATGTGTATGTATATACTGTATGTCATGTTTTGTCATTTATTATCTTGTCTTGTCCCTGTGCTTCCCATTCTATTCGTTTCCCTCTGCTGGTCTTATTAGGTTCTTTCCCTTTAATAAAGGTCTCAGTATATCAGGCATTCTGCTGAACATCTTTGGTTCTGTCTATCCGAGGCATATCCTGCTTTTCTCCAGTTCCCAGCTAAAAGTATGTATATCTATATAGGTATGTGTATGTATATACTGTATGTCATGTTTTAGTCTTCCCCCAATCAATCATTTAGTCTGTTCCCGATCCTTTCCCCTGATTAGAGTCCCTATTTCTTCCTTTGTGTTCTTCCTGTCCTGTCGGTTCCTTGTCTAGAATTCACCGTGCTGTGTTTGTGTATCAAAATCCTGTCGTGTCGTGTTTCCTCAGATGCTGCGTGGTGAGCAGGTGTCTGAGTCTGTCTGGTTCAAGTGCCTTCCCGAGGCAACCTGCTGTTCAAGATCGAGTCTCCAGTTTGTCCTCGTCATTTCGAGTGAAAGTTGTGTTTTTTGTTTGTATTTACTTTACTGGATTAAAGACTCTGTTTTCGCCAAGTCGCTTTTGGGTCCTCTTTCACCTGCATGACAGAAGGAACCGACCAAGGAATGGACCCAGCGACTTCAGACGCTCGTTACACTGCCGTCGAGATCCAAGGAGCCATGCTCGGCAGACACGAGCAGGAATTGTCTGCTGCTCGCCATGCCGTGGAGAACCTGGCCGCTCAGGTTTCCGACCTCTCTGGACAGTTCCAGAGTCTCGTCTCGTGCCACCTGTTACTTCCTGGCCTGCCGAGCCTCCAGAACCTAGGGTTAATAACCCACCTTGCTACTCCGGGCAGCCCACTGAGTGCCGCTCCTTTCTCACGCAGTGTGAGATTGTGTTCTCTCTCCAACCCAACACATACTCTAGAGAGAGCTCGGGTTGCTTACGTCATTTCACTCCTTACTGGCCGGGCTCGAGAATGGGGCACAGCTATCTGGGAGGCAAGGGCTGATTGCTCTAACAAGTTCCAGAACTTTAAAGAGGAGATGATCATTGACCGTTCAGTTTTTTGGTAGGGAGGCTTCTAGGGCCCTGGCTTCCTTATGCCAAGGTGAACGGTCCATAACGGATTATTCTATTGAGTTTCGCACTCTTGCTGCCTCTAGTGAGTGGAGACGGCACATATCATTATCCCGGGAGGTTCCTTCAGATGTGGACTGATTGCTCTCGCCATCCGCATAGAACGACAGGGCTCAAGAGAGCTCGCATCAACGTGGCCTCCCCTCCTCTGGCTCAGAGTCTGAGCCCATGCAGCTGGGAGGGATTCGTTCTCGACTAAGGAGAGGGAACGGAGGATCAGTTGCTGGACATTTTGTTAATTCATGTCCAGGCCTCATCTGTAAGCGGAGGGCTACAGGTGAGCGCAACTCAAGTCTCTCCATCAAAATCCTGTACTACTTTGTCGGTCCATCTACGCTGGACCGGTTCGTTTTGGAGGGTTGTTTCATGGAGTTCCTTTCAGTCGTTTGATTGGTGTATCAGATTTGAGACACTACCTTTAACCCTCAGTCTCTGGTAACTGAGACTATTTCTTTTTGATTTTTCGTTCACCGTTTACACCTGTTGTTTCATCCCTGGCTAGTATGTCATAATCCTTCTATTAATTGGTCTAGTCAAGTCAGAAGTGTTTAAATCAGACATCCCTCCCGTTTCTTCTGTCCCTACTTCTCAGGAGGAACCTGGCGATTTGACAGGAGTGCCGGAGGAATATCATGATCTGCGCACGGTCTTCAGTCGGGTCCCGACTACGCAGCGCCTTATGGTAGTCATCTTCCCAGAAGAGACACTACCTTCTTTCTTTCAGAAACCCTGCGTCTTGGGCAGAGGATTATTTGTCTGTGTCTCTTGAGCTCCCCTGGGCAGAAGAAGGACGGTACTCTGCGCCCCTGCGTCATCGAGGGCTGAATGACATAACGGTTAAGAATCGTTATCCGCTTCCCCTTATGTCATCAGCCTAGATTCTGCAGGGCCAGGTTATCCTCCGTTTCTCGTGCGCATCAGAGAGGGGGACGAGTAGTCTGTTAGGGCATTTTGAGTACCAGCTGCTTTGGTCCTCTGTTTTTCTTAGTTAATGATGTTCATCCCTTTGTTTTTGTCTATCTTGACGATATCCTGATTTTTTCTCCGTCAGAGATTCATGTTCAGCGTTCCCTCCGCTTTTAGAGAATTGTCTCTACGTAAAGGCTGAGAAGTGCTTTTTCATGTCTCCTCCGTTACTTTTCTCGGTTCCGTTATTTCGTTTCAGATGGATTCCGCGCACTGTCTGATTGGCCCGTTCCAAGGTCAGTGTCGAGTGCAGCGCTCTGCACTTTGCCGCCCCTTCACAGGGCGTGTTTTACAGACTTTTGATCTTCTAAAAGAACGTTTTACGTCCGCCAATAAAGACAATTCATTGTCGAGGATTAAGAGTCCATTCTAGGTATTGTTTCATCCTTGCGGCCAGAGCGCAACTATGATGTGGGTAACTTTCCCATCCGCTTAGCCCTAGGCAATGGCCAGTTCCTCTTTTGTCGTTTGGACGACCAGAACTTCTCCGTTCTGCCAAGTTGACTCCGTTGTTTTTCGCTCGTTCATTGGTCCGTTCCGTGTCTCCCAGGTGGCTTCTACTGATCAATTCCCTGGGCGTGTTGTCGGGTTAACTCTGTTGAAAGACAGGTTAAGCGACTCACGCTGCGTCTTCCTTGTCCTAGAACATCTTGGCTGTTCTTCAGTGGGCGTCCATCCTGTCTTCCATGTCTCCTGTGTCAAGCCCTTTCTTCGCACCCCCCTTCGTCTTCGTCGCCATCTGCCCCTGGCGAATGGCGACAGTCTACTGATCCCGAGGGGATCACAGTCTGGGGAATTGAAAGACAGGTCCCTCCCCCTGCTCCCGTCCTTGTCGAGACTGTGATTCTCTAAGGCGCACCTATTTACAAGGTACATAAGATCATGGACATGCGTTCTCGGGGTCTAACGGTCAAGGGGTCAGACCAATACTTAGTGGATTGGGAGGGTTACGGTCCTGAGGAGCCTCCTCTGTTCTCATCCCAGGAGTTGGGTTCCAACGTCGCACCTGGAGGAGGGTGAGGTCTGGGTTACAGGGCACAGTGCTGGATTAAGAGTCCGTTCACTCATTGATGATTTCCTCCGTTCTCCCAGGTCCAATCCTGGCTGTGCGATTCCTCTTCGTCGATCCTGTGCGCCAGGAGGCGCCTCGGTGATCATGGACATGGGGGGGGTACTGTCATGTTTTGTCATTTATTATCTTGTCTTGTCCCTGTGCTTCCCATTCTATTATCTTGTTTCCCTCTGCTGGTCTTATTAGGTTCTTTCCCTCTTTCTATCCCTCTCTCTCCCCCTCCCCCCTCTCTCACTCTCTCGCTCTCTCTTCTCTCTATCGTTCCGTTCCTGCTCCCAGCTGTTCCTATTCCCCTAATCAATCATTTAGTCTTCCCACACCTGTTCCCGATCCTTTCCCCTGATTAGAGTCCCTATTTCTTCCTTTGTGTTCCGTTCCTGTCCTGTCGGTTCCTTGTCTAGAATTCACCGTGCTGTGTTTGTGTATCGCCCTGTCGTGTCGTGTTTTCCTCAGATGCTGCGTGGTGAGCAGGTGTCTGAGTCTGTCTGGTTCAAGTGCCTTCCCGAGGCAACCTGCTGTTCACCTGCTGTTCAAGATCGAGTCTCCAGTTTGTCCTCGTCATTTCGAGTGAAAGTTGTGTTTTTTGTTTGTATTTACTTTACTGGATTAAAGACTCTGTTTTCGCCAAGTCGCTTTTGGGTCCTCTTTCACCTGCATGACACTGTATGTGTATATGTATGAATACGTGTATGTATAGGGATATATATATTTACCCCAAAAATATATGGGGGATTGGAAATGATGCATACAATTACATTGATGGAAGCAACAATCTTTCTGCAATATTAAGCTGATCCACCCCTGATCCACAGGACAATGACCCTAAGCACACAACCAAGAAAATGCAGGAGTGGCTTCGGGACAAGTCTTTGCGTGTCCTCGAGTGGCCCAGCCAGAGCCCAGACTTGAAACCGATCGAACATCTCTGGAGAGCCCTGAAAATAGCTGTGCAGCAACGTTCCCATCCAACCTGACAGAGATTGAGAGGATTTGCAGAGAAGAATGGGAGAAACTTCCCAAATACAGGTGTGCCAAGCTTGTAGCATCACACCCAAGAAGACTCAATGCTGTGATCACTGCCAAAGGTGCTTCAACAAAGTACTGAGTAAAGGGTCTGAATACTTATGTAAATGTGATATTTAAGTTTTGTAATTTGAATACATTTGCAAAAATGTCTAAAAACCTGTTTTTGCTTCGTCCTTATGGGGTATTGTGTGTAGAACGATGAGCGGGAAAAAATGATTTAATCAAATTTAGAATAAGGCTGTAATGTAACAAAATGTGGAAAAAGTCAAGGGGTATGAATACTTTCCGAATGCACTGTATATGCACCCTCCTTTAGTCCAGGGTCCATGTGTCCCAAATGTTTTTTTTTGACCATGGGCCCTGGGTAAAAGTAGCGCACTAAATAGGGAATAGGGTGCCATTTCATAACAACTTTGAAGAAAGGGAATGTTTGACCTGGGTCCACTTAAGCCTCAGTCATTAGTTTGATGATGACCTATTCCAATACCCAATGATTTCCACCAGCTAATGCCTCTCTAGTTGATCCTCTCCTCGCCTCTACTCTGAGCGAAGCTTCCCAGCTTTAATGTCCTTTTCAGTTATCCTGTAAAGTATGGCTAAAGCCTGTTTATGTGAAGGGATGATGCCTGTATTACTTCTTCAATAGTAAGTCCAGCTCAATTTGACAAAACCATCTGGGATATAGGAATAATGGAATGTGTATGTGTATGGTATATGTTTAGACAGTTTGCTTGATAGAGAGTTGGTTCATATTTTGATACCATAATACTAAGATGTGATTTTGCCGTCAGTCAGTGTGATTTTTTTCACTTTGTACATATGATTATCCAATACATTACATTTCTCTAACTTTCCCCGGGACAGACTTAAAACATCATAACTTACTGAATTGTTGATACATTATCTTTTACCAAGTGTCCTTGGGGAGCCAGTGGTGTTTGCTGAAGTGGGAAATGGATAAATACAGTATGTACTGTATGGATCCAGTGAATATTTTATACAATTTTTTTTACTAGGTAAGTTGACACATTCTCATTTACAACAATAGTCTGGGGAATAGTTAAAGGGGAGAGGAGGGGGATGAATGAGCCAATTGGAAGCTGGGGATGATTAGGTGGCCATAATGGTATGGTAATTTAGCCAGGACACCGGGGTTAACACCCCTACTCTTACGATAAGTGCCATGGAATATTTAGTGAGCACAGAGAGTCAGGACACCCGTTTAACGTCCCATCCAAAAGACGGCACCGTACACAGGGCAGTGTCCCTAATCATTGCCCTGGGGCATTGGGATATACATATTTTTTGACCAGAGGAAAAAGTCCCTCCTCTGGGCCCTCCAGCACCACTTCCAGCAGCATCTGGTCTCCCATCCAGGGACAGACCAGGACCAACGCTGCTTAGCTTCAGATACGAGCCAGCAGTGGGATGCAGGGTGGTATGCTGCTGGCAATGTGATACGCTATTAGACTTTCCTTTGTTTCAGTATGACAAGTTTTCTCACAGACCGGTCATGACCTCAGCAGAACTGGTAGTAATTATGGCCTATAACGGAGCCATTCTTTACCGCCGTTACCATAGCAGCGCCGCTGACAGCTAATACCATTAACTTTGTCTCATCAGAATGAGATTGTTCAAAAACATTGAAATGTTAGAACGTGTGGAAATCCCCCTGTTCAAATGTCGACATGTGTTCTCTCTCTCACTTTCCTGTATGAACTTATGTTCAAAGATATTTACCACTAAATATGCGTTTGTCTTGTGTTTTCTGATGATTGGTTTAACATGACCGCATGTTGCAGCTGGGTTCTATTTTATTATATCAGTTGTAATACTCCGGCACACTTGAATTGAGAGGATAACAGCACTGAGCCTTGTTTTATCCTGTAGTTAACAACACACAAGGAAAACATATTTTCTACATGTCTGAGGTTACTTAATTTATCCTTTCACCCCAATAACTATTGGAGCGTTCTCCAAAAGAACATCATGAAATGTTTTTATTAACGACTTACACACCCTCTATAAATTCTTTATTATCATAGCTGAAGGCCCATACTGGGAAATGTTTACACAGACAAGCATGCACAGTAGAACAAATCGCAGGCACTGCAAACTGCACACACCTAGTTATAGTTATGTGTTGGTGTACTGATGTTGAATTGTTGCCTAGACATTCTTACCTCTTTGGATCGAGAATCATGTTTTTCCCATACAGGAAATGGCATTATGAGTTCTTGCACTACTATGCGGGGCTACAAGTTTCACCTGTGACACCTGACATACTTGTCTCTCCCAGGCAACCCTTATCCATCACAACAGCCATCCATGTCAAAACAATCTCAACCAATCAGGGGTGAGACAAACAAGTACCCCCCCCAAACTCACACAATATTTACTCCCAAACTCCTGTCACTTGCTTTTTCTCCTTCTCCACACTTTAATTGCGGTCTTGACATTCACATTTTCCCAAGGCCACGTTTCTGGGCCTTCTATTCCAATTCTAATTGTAATAATAATTGTGTTTTGGGCTAATCTGTAGTCTCACTGTGCCACTGCTCTGGTGTTAGCAGGATTTCAGATAATGAAATAATTATGCCTAAACGCAGCAGTCCACTTTTCCTCAGCGCAGCAGTTGAAACCTCCTGCACCCCGGGACAGAGCATTATCATCATTCATTGAGCATCTTTAAACCCTGTTTTCCACTTTCATTGAAATGTAGATTATTGTTGACCCCTGGGGTGAGGGTTGGTGGACTGAAGAGGGAGAGGATGCTATAACCACTAACGTGTTCTGTATCATTGAGATTGGAGGGGGGATGCCATCTATCTTTAGAGTGTGTGTGTGTGTGTGTGTGTGTGTGTGTGTGTGTGTGTGTGTGTGTGTGTGTGTGTGTGTGTGTGTGTGTGTGTGTGTGTGTGTGTGTGTGTGTGTGTGTGTGTGTGTGTGTGTGTGTGTGTGTGTGTGTGTGTGTGTGTGTGTGTGTGTGTGTGTGTGTGTGTGTCAGTCGAGGATGGTGGGAAGAGCTATAGGAGGGTTTGCTCATTGTAATGCATGGAATTAATGGAACAGAGTCAAACCTGGTTTCTGTATGTTTGATGTGTTTGATACCGTTACATTTATTCCATTCCAGCCATTACAATGAGCCTGTCCTCCTATAGCTCCTCCCACCAGCCTCCTCCTGTATGTGTGTTTTTTGTACGTGTGTGAATGTAAGGCTTAATAACTGAAGGGTGTTCTCTCTGTGTTAATTACCAATGGAGGCCTCTGGCCAGATAACCGCTCAACAGGGATGAGAGGCCAATCTCTGCAATACTGGACATACTGTACAGTCACAACCTAAATTATTGGCACCGTTGATAAAGATGAGCAAAAAAGACTGTATAAACTAAATAATACAAATACTGAGCTGTATTGTATATTTAAAAAAGTTGGAAAGTTATATTATTTTATACTAATACATTTGCTAAGAGAAAGAGATTTTGTTTATCAAGTAAAAAAATGTTTTATTGGCACCTCTGTTTTTAATACTCTTGCACCCTCCCCTTGCAAGGATAACAGCACTGAGCCTTGTTTTATCCTGTAGTTAACAACAAAGAGATAGGATAAAATTTTTCTATATGTCTGAGGTTACTTATTTTATCCTTTCACCCCAATAACTATTGGAGCGTTCTCTAAAATAACACAATTCATATTTTTATTACCGTCTTATACACCCTATAAATCCTTTATTATCATGGCAGAAGGACTGTACTGAGCAATGTCACACACGCATGCACCCAGACAAGCATGCACAGCAGAGCAAGTCACAGGCACTGCGATCAAGCAAACTGCACACACCTTCTAGTTATTATCCCATGTGTTGGTGTACTGATGTTGAATTGGCTTATTATCTGTCACTTTCCTCTGTCTTTTTCCCTCTTTCTCTTTCTGTCTCCTCTCCTTTATAACAAGACCTGAGGGATATCAATGGAGTGATCTCTATAAACACAACACCTAACGGTGGCCGTGGCAGCTCTGCTAGCATCTCTCTCCCAGGGACCATTAGCCTGCTCTCTGTCTGTTTGCTACCTCCTGTTTTATCTTTCAAGATCATCTCTAAAACAGGAGTCAGACAGTCAGAACGAGCTCAAATGGGAAATAATTGTATCGTAGAAATGTTTGTATTAAAATGTGTAAATTAAACGACCTACCTCTGCTTTATTTATTTTGATTAACCAGGCAAGCCAGTTAAAAACAAATTCTTATTTACAATGACGGCCTACCCCAGCCAAACCCTAACAACACTGGGCCAATTATGCGCCGCCCTATGGGACTCCCAATCACAATGGGTTGTGACACAGCCTGGAGTTGAACCAGGGTCTGTAAGTGACACCTCTAGCACTGAGGTGCCATGCCTTACACTGCTGCACCACTTGGGTGCTTTTTCAAATCACTTCTGTAATTGAATGTGAAACAAGAACATTAAGTGTTTTTCACTCCTAAATGGTTTACCTGGTGGGGCCGCAACACTATTTGGAATGGAAGATTTTGCATTGTCTTTCTAGTCCAAAAGGTCAACTAAGATAAGGACATTATCTCAAAATGAGGGATAGTGGAGAGAATAACACACACACACGTACAGTACCACTCAAAACTTTTGACACACCTACTCATTCAAGGGTTCTTCTTTATTTGGACTATTTTCTACATTTGTGGAAAAATAGTGAAGACTATGAAATAACGCATATGGATTCATGTAGTAACCAAGAACGTGTTAAACAAATCAAAATATATTCTTCAAAGTGGCCACCCTTTGCCTTGATGAAAGCTTTGCACACACACACACACACACACACACACACACACACACACACACACACACACACACACACACACACACACACACACACACACACACACACACACACACACACACACACACACACACACACACACACACACACACACACACACACACACACACACACACACACACACACACACACCACACCCTGTCTCCTCTTGCAGCCCCATGTGCCTTGCCTTGTCTCCAGTTACAAGTCACAATGGGAATAATTATTTATGTTAAGCCACTTCATGGCCACTGTGCTCTGAGCCTCCAGGAATCTATCTGGAAGTCAGAATTATTGAATCCATGGAAAAGACTGGGAGTAACGGGAATATGGGACACCACTTATGATTCAAGGACACTCATGTGGGGTAATAGACAGAGACTAACCAGATATTAGTCTGGATCAGGCTACTGTAGCTACATGATTTGATCAGAGATGGACTGTCACACCCTGATCTGTTTCACCTGTCCTTGTGATTGTCTCCACCCCCTCCAGGTGTCGCTTATTTTCCCCAGTGTATTCGTCCCTGTGTTTCCTGTCTCTTTGTGCCAGTTTGTCTTGTCAAGTCAACCAGCATTTATTTCCTGTGCGTCTGCTTTCTCTGTTCTGTATTTTGCTAGCCCTCCTGGTTTTGACCCTTGCCTGCCCTGACTCTGAACCCACCTGCCTGACCATACTGCCTGCCCTGACCTCGAGCCTGCCTGCCACTCTGTACCTCCTGGACTCTGACCTTGTTATGATCTTTTGCCTGTCCACCACCATTCTCTGGCCTGCCCCTTGGATACTAATGAATATCAGAGACTCGAACCATCTGCCTCCCGTGTCTGCATCTGGGTCTCGCCCCTGTGCCCTTATAGGACTATGTAAAAGTGCTTTGGTTTGATTCTTCCAATATTGGTCCCTGGCTTTGCAGAGTACTTAACGGATGTTGTACTGTTCTTGTTTATTGAATGAGGCTCCAACTGTTAGAATTATGTACAGGAGTTAAATGATATCTTTTTTAAAGGCCATTAGCAGTGCTAGAGTAAAAGGGACATAAGCGAGTTTACATTTCCCCAGTCAAAATGAATCATG
Source organism: Oncorhynchus gorbuscha (assembly GCF_021184085.1). Taxonomy (NCBI): domain Eukaryota; kingdom Metazoa; phylum Chordata; class Actinopteri; order Salmoniformes; family Salmonidae; genus Oncorhynchus; species Oncorhynchus gorbuscha. The sequence goes on from NC_060184.1 coordinate 58,807,157, forward strand.
ATTTAACACGCCTATTGTTTATTGAATAGCCGAAGAAGAACAGAACAAGCCATTTTTTTTGTCTCCGGCTTCTATCTGAAGAACTTGTGTGTCCTCGTTTTTCTGAAGACATTCACTCAGAAATCTAATTCAAGTTTCTGAAGGAACAAAAAGCTGAGCCGAGTCGATTGAGGGCCATTAATTGCTTTTGACACAACACACAGCAGATCATGGTAGATCAGATACTGTATAACCGTGAACTTAAGGTCGGTTTTAATTAGCTGGTTTTTGTAAGAGCGATTTGTAAGGCCAAGAGAAGTCTCTGTACTGTCGTTATATTCCTATTTTAGACTGTTACAGCCACCAGTTTAAGGGAAGCTCTAGAGAGATAATGGCATAGAAACTTCTAATATTATCCTCAAGGTTTTATTGGAATAGACAGTAATATAAAAATACTGTACAACTTTCACAAATGGGACTCTCTTGATACGTGGTGAAGGAGATGGAGGAAAAGGATCTAACACTGGGTTATACTCTACATAATACAGCTCATTATATAATCATCCAGCACTATTGTGTAAAGCCTAAAGCCAGCTGTAACCTGGGCAGAGGAACGGACAGTTCAGGTTGGGTATTGATTGGTTCCAAAAAAAAGTCAACTTCAGTAGCTTGCCGACACCTGTACGCTGTTGAACGTGATATGAAATCGAATGCTTCTGATATTACATTCTTAGACAGATGTTTTATGTGTGTTTATTTTAGGAGGAAGACCTTGGTCATTTAAAATGCCCCCCGGTTGTGTTGGCTGAACCACGTATAGCACAGATAGAACAATGAGACAGATATTTCACTGGATGTATAAATATGAAGCATCTACTTGGCGTTTCCACTCACTACCAAATATGGTAGTGTGAGGAAGCCCATGGGCAGGAAGTGGTGGAAGATTGAACAAGATGGATTTTGGCCTACAGTCTACATTTTCTCATCAATAAAATGTTTGATCTCAAAACAGTTATCTGTTCCCTAAACTAGAATCTGTTATGAACAGAGTGGATATTACCCTTTGCCAAAGTTTTATAAAATCTCATTGTTTAGAAGGAGTGCAAAGTCGAATTGATTTCTTGCACACGTGCATTTCACAGAGTAGGTGTTCCCAAATGGAAATATGCAGATATATGCTAGAACGGGCCAATAAGATCTTGCTAGCTCGTGCTTGGCTCTGCCCACCTCCTTACTTGTTCTGCCCACTATGATTCGTCTGTTCCCAATCGAAACGACAGGCTGCGGTCTACTGTATCTGTGGTTGTCTGTGGTGAACCTGATTGGTCAACCTCAATGAGGTCAGCAGCAAGGCTACGCTGCCACCTCCCTAAAATGACAGGCTTTGGGGATTTGGGAGGTGTCCATCATGAATCCCTGAGGTGTTCTAAAATCCCCATAGGAATGGGACCATGTTTCTTTTATCTCAGACGTTGTATTTTCTGTCTCCCTTTATCTATCTCACTCTTCCTTCTCTCGCTAAATGAAAACATAAAATGAAAATGAAATGAAACACGGCCCCTAAAAAATTTTGGGGTGAAAATAATGTGTTATTGTATGTATTCGACCAACACTATTTTACTGATAATTACCTAATAAGCAGTAGTCCTTTAAGGCTGCAGGTATGGTTATGGTTGGAGGTGTGTCCAACCCACAGGTGCCATTTTGAATTAGGCTTCAGGCCCATTGTTTGAGAGAGCCTAGCAGGGTTGTTCCACGAAAAGGGTGCCTATTGCATCCCTTTGATATTTTAAGCAGACATTGTTCGCCAATATAACATTTTAAAAGCCTGTTATATTCAATTAAGTGCCCTTTAAAGAGATTCTCTGGTACTTTTTTATACTTTTTAGCCAGTAGTTCTGAAAGTAGCACTTACAAGCCAAAAATGGTCCCTGAATATTTCGTACTACTCACATAGTGTATGTGCAGACACTGTGTGTGCACAACGTCATTGCTCTCTCTCACTCTCTCTGCTGTGTACACTGAGCCTTATGAATAAAGGCTTGCCAAAGTGCCAATGTCCCTCTGTCAACCCGTGTCATTTCTAGGAAGATTTCAACCCACTTAATCCCCAAAATTCTCCAAATTTCACCATCATTGTAAAGCCCGAGTTATTTTGTTGCTTTGACAAAGTAATTTCTGAAGATGATTATTTATTTCATGTGATTAGTGATTCATTTACATCTGTCCCTCATTTTAAAATTGAACATCTAATAATATATGTATGTATCTCTATCCTTGACCTGGTCTTGTCTATTATTGTTCTGAATTATGTTATGTTTTGTGTGGACCCCATATAGAGGACCCTGTTGCTTTTGCAACAGCTAACGGGGATCCAAATGAAATCCTAACTCCTAATCCTACTGTTCAAATCATAGTTTAAAAAACAGGTGAGCTGGTTCTACTCTTGGCCATTTTTTGGGTGTTTCTGGGTGTGAGACTAAGCGGGTCAAGCATAACACGTCAACCCTGTTACCCATAAATAAACAGGCTAGAAATGTTTTGGCAATTATTGTTTTTTTTAGGAAACTCTCTGTTGTACACATCATCATCACTCCACGTTACGAATCTTGTTGTCTTACATAGTTTCCATTCTCTTATTGGCTCAGACATTGGGGCATAGATTCTAGTGGTGGCGTGACATGCACACTCCTACTGTTGCCTATCACTGATTAGCTAATGTTCCTGACCAAAGGTTTTCACAAGTTCAGACCGAAGTTGTCTATGTATGATTAACCCATGTGTGTGTCCAGTAGCCTTCACAAGATCAGACATGGCCCAGACCATACAAGTCTTTTTGGTTTACCTTGACTAATCCACACAGATTCTGCTTACGTTCTGTTTTTCACATGTCCAATGGTCAATTCGATAGCTGATCTAGCTTTATACAGCCTTCATTCTGCTTACACATGTCTAATATTTGAACATATATTGATTATTCTTTCTACTTCAAAGAGAACAGTATAGTGTTATGCAGGTGAATGAGGACCCAAAAGCGACTTGGCGAAAACAGAGTCTTTAATCCAGTTTAAGGAAATAGCAATACTCCTAGACAAATCGGAGCGGTAAATAAAGCATAAAAACAATTTCACTCGTAATCACGAGAACTGACTGGAGACTCGATAATAAACTGCAGGTTGCCTCGGGAAGGCACTTGACCGTAGCAGACTCAGACACCTGCTCACCACGCAGCATCTGAGGGAAACACGACACGACAGGGCGATACAAAGACACAGCACGGTGAACAATATACAAGGATCCGACAGGGCAGAAACGGAAAACAAGGGGAGAAATAGGGACTCTAATCAGGGGAAAAGATAGGGAACAGGTGTGGGAAGACTAAATGATTGATTAGGGGAATAGGAACAGCTGGGAGCAGGAACGGAACGATAGAGAGAAGAGAGAGAGAGAGGGAGAGAGAAAAAGGGGAACGAACCTAAAAAGACCAGCAGGGGAAAACGAACAGAAGGAAAAGCAAAATGACAAGACAATATAAGACAAAACATGACAGTACCCCCCACTCACCGAGCGCCTCCTGGCGCACTCGAGGAGGAATCCTGGCGGCAACGGAGGAAATCATCAATCAGTGAACGGTCCAGCACGTCCCGAGACGGAACCCAACTCCTCTCCTCAGGACCGTAACCCTCCCAATCCACTAAGTATTGGTGACCCCGTCCCCGAGAACGCATGTCCATGATCCTACGTACCTTGGAAATAGGTGCGCTCTCGACAAGGACGGGAGGGGGAGGGAAGACGAACGGGGTGCGAAGAAAGGGCTTGACACAGGAGACATGGAAGACAGGATGGACGCGACGAAGATGTCGCGGAAGAAGCAGTCGCACAGCGACAGGATTGACGACCTGGGAGACACGGAACGGACCAATGAACCGCGGAGTCAACTTACGAGAAGCTGTCGTAAGAGGAAGGTTGCGAGTGGAAAGCAACACTCTCTGGCCGCAACAATACCTAGGACTCTTAATCCTACGTTTATTGGCGGCTCTCACAGTCTCTGCCCTGTAACGGCAAAGTGCAGACCTCACCCTCCTCCAGGTGCGCTCACAACGTTGGACAAACGCTTGAGCGGAGGGAACACTGGACTCGGCAAGCTGGGATGAGAACAGAGGAGGCTGGTAACCCAGACTACTCTGAAACGGAGATAACCCGGTAGCAGACGAAGGAAGCGAGTTGTGAGCGTATTCTGACCAGGGGAGCTGTTCTGCCCAAGACGCAGGGTTTCTGAAAGAAAGGCTGCGTAGTATGCGACCAATCGTCTGATTGGCCCTCTCTGCTTGACCGTTAGACTGGGGATGAAACCCGGAAACGACAGAACTCCCTCCAAAACTGTGACGTGAATTGCGGGCCTCTGTCTGAAACGGCGTCTAACGGGAGGCCATGAATTCTGAACACATTCTCGATGATGATTTGTGCCGTCTCCTTAGCGGAAGGAAGTTTAGCGAGGGGAATGAAATGTGCCGCCTTAGAGAACCTATCGACAACCGTAAGAATCACAGTCTTCCCCGCAGACAAAGGCAGACCGGTAATGAAGTCTAGGGCGATGTGAGACCATGGTCGAGAAGGAATGGGGAGCGGTCTGAGACGACCGGCAGGAGGAGAGTTACCTGACTTAGTCTGCGCGCAGTCCGAACAAGCAGCCACGAAACGGCGCGTGTCACGCTCCTGAGTCGGCCACCAAAAGTGCTGGCGAATAGAAGCAAGAGTGCCTCGAACACCGGGATGACCAGCTAACTTGGCAGAGTGAGCCCACTGAAGAACAGCCAGACGAGTGGAAACAGGAACGAAAAGGAGGTTACTAGGACAAGCGCGCGCGGCGACGCAGTGTGCGTGAGTGCTTGCTTAACCTGTCTTTCAATTCCCCAGACTGTCAACCCGACAACACGCCCATAAGGAAGAATCCCCTCGGGATCAGTAGAAGCCACAGAAGAACTAAAAAGACGGGATAAGGCATCAGGCTTGGTGTTCTTGCTACCCGGACGGTAAGAAATCACAAACTCGAAACGAGCGAAAAACAACGCCCAACGAGCTTGACGAGCATTAAGTCGTTTGGCAGAACGGATGTACTCAAGGTTCTTATGGTCTGTCCAAACGACAAAAGGAACGGTCGCCCCCTCCAACCACTGTCGCCATTCGCCTAGGGCTAAGCGGATGGCGAGCAGTTCGCGGTTACCCACATCATAGTTGCGTTCAGATGGCGACAGGCGATGAGAAAAATAAGCGCAAGGATGAACCTTATCGTCAGACTGGAAGCGCTGGGATAGAATGGCTCCCACGCCTACCTCTGAAGCGTCAACCTCGACAATGAATTGTCTAGTGACGTCAGGAGTAACGAGGATAGGAGCGGACGTAAAACGTTCTTTAAGAAGATCAAAAGCTCCCTGGGCGGAACCGGACCACTTAAAACACGTCTTGACAGAAGTAAGAGCTGTGAGAGGGGCAGCAACTTGACCGAAATTACGAATGAAACGCCGATAGAAATGAGCGAAACCTAGAAAGCGCTGCAACTCGACACGTGACCTTGGAACGGGCCAATCACTGACAGCTTGGACCTTAGCGGAATCCATCTGAATGCCTTCAGCGGAAATAACGGAACCGAGAAAAGTAACGGAGGAGACATGAAAAGAGCACTTCTCAGCCTTCACGTAGAGACAATTCTCTAAAAGGCGCTGGAGAACACGTCGAACGTGCTGAACATGAATCTCGAGTGACGGTGAAAAAATCAGGATATCGTCAAGGTAGACAAAAACAAAGATGTTCAGCATGTCTCTCAGAACATCATTAACTAATGCCTGAAAAACAGCTGGCGCATTGGCGAGACCAAACGGCAGAACCCGGTACTCAAAATGCCCTAAAGGAGTGTTAAACGCCGTTTTCCACTCGTCCCCCTCTCTGATGCGCACGAGATGGTAAGCGTTACGAAGGTCCAACTTAGTAAAGCACCTGGCTCCCTGGAGAATCTCGAAGGCTGATGACATAAGGGGAAGCGGATAACGATTCTTAACCGTTATGTCATTCAGCCCTCGATAATCCACGCAGGGGCGCAGAGTACCGTCCTTCTTCTTAACAAAAAAAACCCCCGCCCCGGCCGGAGAGGAAGAAGGCACTATGGTACCGGCGTCAAGAGACACAGACAAATAATCCTCGAGAGCCTTACGTTCGGGAGCCGACAGAGAGTATAGTCTACCCCGAGGAGGAGTGGTCCCCGGAAGGAGATCAATACTACAATCATACGACCGGTGAGGAGGAAGGGAGTTGGCTCGGGACCGACTGAAGACCGTGCGCAGATCATGATATTCCTCCGGCACTCCTGTCAAATCGCCAGGTTCCTCCTGAGAAGTGGGGACAGAAGAAATGGGAGGGACATTAAACACTTCACATGACAAGAAACGTTCCAGGATAGGATAGAATTACTAGACCAATTAATAGAAGGATTATGACATACTAGCCAGGGATGACCCAAAACAACAGGTGTAAAAGGTGAACGAAAAATCAAAAAAGAAATAGTCTCACTGTGGTTACCAGATACTGTGAGGGTTAAAGGTAGTGTCTCAAATCTGATACTGGGAAGATGACTACCATCTAAGGCGAACATGGGCGTAGGCTTGTCTAACTGTCTGAAAGGAATGTCATGTTTCCGAGCCCATGCTTCGTCCATGAAACAACCCTCAGCCCCAGAGTCTATCAAGGCACTGCATGTAGCACCCGAACCGGTCCAGCGTAGATGGACCGACATAGTAGTACAGGATCTAGATGGAGAGACCTGAGTAGTAGCGCTCACCAGTAGCCCTCCGCTTACTGATGAGCTCTGGCTTTACTGGACATGAATTGACAAAATGTCCATCAAATCCGCAATAGAGGCACAGGCGGTTGGTGATCCTCCGTTCCCTCTCCTTAGTCGAGATGCGAATACCTCCCAGCTGCATGGGCTCAGTCTCTGAGCCAGAGGAGGGAGATGGTTGCGATGCGGAGCAGGGAAACACCGTTGACGCGAGCTCTCTTCCACGAGCTTGGTGACGAAGATCTACCCGTCGTTCTATGCGGATGGCGAGAGCAATCAAAGAGTCCACACTGGAAGGAACCTCCCGGGAGAGAATCTCATCTTTGACCACTGCGTGGAGTCCCTCCAGAAAACGAGCGAGCAGCGCCGGCTCGTTCCAGTCACTAGAGGCAGCAAGAGTGCGAAACTCTATAGAGTAATCCGTTATGGATCGATCACCTTGGCATAGGGAAGCCAGGGCCCTAGAAGCCTCCCTACCAAAAACTGAACGGTCAAAAACCCGAATCATCTCCTCTTTAAAGTTCTGGTAATTGTTTGAACAATCAGCCCTTGCCTCCCAGATAGCTGTGCCCCACTCTCGAGCCCGGCCAGTAAGGAGTGAAATGACGTAAGCAACCCGAGCTCTCTCTCTAGAGTATGTGTTGGGTTGGAGAGAGAACACAATATCACACTGGGTGAGAAAGGAGCGGCACTCCTTGGGCTGCCCGGAGTAGCAAGGTGGGTTATTAACCCTAGGTTCCGGAAGCTCGGCAGACCAGGAAGTAACAGGTGGCACGAGACGAAGACTCTGGAACTGTCCAGAGAGGTCGGAAACCTGAGCGGCCAGGTTCTCCATGGCATGACGAGCAGCAGACAATTCCTGCTCGTGTCTGCCGAGCATGGCTCCTTGGATCTCGACGGCAGTGTTACGAGCGTCTGTAGTCGCTGGGTCCATTCCTTGGTCGGATCCTTCTGTTATGCAGGTGAATGAGGACCCAAAGCGACTTGGCGAAAACAGAGTCTTTAATCCAGTTTAAGGAAATAGCAATACTCCTAGACAAATCGGAGCGGTAAATAAAGCATAAAAACAATTTCACTCGTAATCACGAGAACTGACTGGAGACTCGATAATAAACTGCAGGTTGCCTCGGGAAGGCACTTGACCGTAGCAGACTCAGACACCTGCTCACCACGCAGCATCTGAGGGAAACACGACACGACAGGGCGATACAAAGACACAGCACGGTGAACAATATACAAGGATCCGACAGGGCAGAAACGGAAAACAAGGGGAGAAATAGGGACTCTAATCAGGGGAAAAGATAGGGAACAGGTGTGGGAAGACTAAATGATTGATTAGGGGAATAGGAACAGCTGGGAGCAGGAACGGAACGATAGAGAGAAGAGAGAGAGAGAGGGAGAGAGAAAAAGGGGAACAAACCTAAAAAGACCAGCAGGGGGAAAACGAACAGAAGGAAAAGCAAAATGACAAGACAATATAAGACAAAACATGACATATAGTTACTGAGAGTCACCAGATGCCTGGAAAATCCTCCCACAGACCTTACATCTAAGAGGTTTAAGGGAGTATGCAAGCTCGGATAGGCGCCAGCCGAGGCACAATTGAGGCACAATTGAACATCTAGCTAAAGTGTTTGGTGCGGTATTTCTCAAGTAAAACCTTTTACATGACTGCAGACCGTATCGAGTCAGCTGCTGCTGCTGCCCATGAAAGATTTCTGAGAACATGTCAACAACTTCATCAGCAAGCTGTAAAACTATCTTAAATACTCTAAAGCACAAGGTCCACTCTCTTTATCTGTGCACAAAATCACTAGCCAGCCAAGCTCAATCTCTGTGTTTGTCAATGAAGCTGGCACATTGAGCAGACAGTCCACGCTAGCTACAGTAAATCAGCTTACCAAGTCACAGGCATGTGGCAAAGTGCTTTGGTTTCGTTTTTACAACGTTCTCACAATCTATTACCGGATTGTGCGTTTGTCTAATATTGTTTCATAGCGAATCATGAACACAAGAATAGGTTTTGAATTTTGGAATATTGTCAAGTGGCAGTTAGGATGCAAGTGTTCGCCTTCTCAAATCTCACTTTGCACAAAACAGTGGTAGACTCGAGTGATGACTATCAAACATATCAGCAAGTAGCCGCTCAATAAAGGGCTTAGGGACCAAGTGTTATTTTAACATAATATTGGCGAGTATTGTCTGAGGTTCTGCATAATGTGGGCAGGTCTGTCTGCAATACGATTGGATAGAGCGTACATGACAATTCTCCGCAGGCACAGTGGAGAACATGGGCCGTTCTTACAGTATTCTCCCTGTACACCAAGTCAGAATAGTAGGATAAGACCCATCATTCAGGGCATGTGAGGCAGATCCCCACCTGTTTTGAGCCCTACCTGTTTAGCAATTTTTTGTTGTTGCCTGTTTTGCATGTCATTTTGGCATTAATACGTGTCACAAATCAGTTTGAAAACAAAAAATGTATTGAGTTGATAAAACAGCAATCATACCTCTTTTTTGGTTTATTGAGTTTTCCAGCTGCAAAATGCAGGTGTTTCAGCCGAGCTCAGTGCTTTCTATGGTGGAGGGGCAGCCAGAGAAAAATACAAAGTGTAGGGGTTGGTAATCTTCTCTAGTTGCGCGTGATTGGCTCAGTGTTCTGTCACTCATGGGGACACTAAATCACCGCAAAATCTACAGGGAGAGCTTGAATGTTCAAGCCCCCTTGGGTGCTGCCATAGATTTACATTAGAAGTGCACATCCAAGATGGCTCAAGATAATTGGCCACAGATAAAATGATGTCAAATCATGTTATATCTAAGTAGCTCTGATTGGACTGTTCATGTCAACATCATACCTTCAAAATCTTAGCAAGCAAGCTAGACAAGCAGTCATCATCATGAATCACGTCGACAATATACTGGCAAAACCTTTTCAATCCTTTTCATATGAAGAGAAATTGTAGATAAAATGTATCAGTGCCCTTCAGCCACTTGACATCAAAATGACACAAGAAATTGAAAATTCAACAATGAGTGGTTTGGAAAGAATCAGTGGCTAACTGCAAGCGTTGCAAAGCAATCATTATTTTGCTTCCCCTGCTATTCGGTGTAAAGGGTCCAAGTCTAGGTTTAAGGGTCTCTTTTCCAAGCATAAACAGATAAACATTCACTCGCAAAACCATGGGCCAGAAAAGTTTGAATACATTGGCCATGCTGTCAATCCAGCATGACACCTGCCGCATTCAAATAAACTGGAAACTCGGTTCTGGGAAATCTCAGACTTCAGTGAGTTCAAGACAACTGGGAACTCGGAAAAAACTAGCTCTGACTGGAAAAATATTCCAACTCGGGAAATCTGGCATCTTTCTAGAGCTCTGACCTGAAGATCACTGACCTCATGATTCAACCTTGTTGAGTTCCCAGTTGTATTGAAAGCACAATAAATCCAGAGAATGTCAGACTTTGATGACAAAGTTTCATGACAAAATTTGCCCACAAGAAGGACTGCTGCACCTCCTTCCTGTTCAAGTGAGAACAGCACAACGGTGAGTCCAGAAATGTATTGTATGCTGCTGCATAAATGATGTAATATGCCAGGGAGATATGTATACTGTAGCTAAGAAAGTATTACTGAGTGTATGTTGTTTAGTAAGCTGCTAGTTGCCCATGTGCCTCACCCTAATCATTTGGTCCCTTTCCCCTCATAACTTAGCCTACTGCTCTGACTTGGTGGTGCACATGTAGCCTATAGCCTGTTTTAGAGAAATGTCATCATTGAATATTGTAAGAGCTTTCATTGTCTGCTTATATGCCCCCTTTATTTATACTACTGTTCTGACTTGGTGTACAGGGAGAATACTGTAAGAACGGCCCATGTTCTGAATTCTGTCGCTGTACATTTCAAAAGTGCTGAACAAATAGTTATATTGACTATGTCTGTCTTAGCACGCTCATTAATGTCTTAATCAAAATGACAGATTGCCTTTTATCCGCTCATCATTCCCTTATGCCATGTTTACACTAGAACCATAAGCATTTTCAACCAGATACATTTTAGGTCAGCTGCCCTTTTAAGAGCAATCCATTTTCCATTTCAGGGGCATAGACCAAAATTCGGGGGAGGGGGGACTGAGGAGTATTTAAAAATAATCATATATAATTTTTTGTTTTTTGCAGAATCTGATTGTGGGCCTTTACAGAGCCTGGCTCCGCAGTGGGTGGGCCTGTGTCCACCCACACCCACCCATGTCTACAGCCCCTGATTTCCATTACATTTGTATTCCCCATTGGATTACAAATATTTATGTAGACTTGGACTTGGTTTTCCTTTCAAAGACCTTTTCATTTACATTGTCAGTTTGCTCTTTGGACTGTACAAGCAAGTCCAGGGACAGACTGCAGGCTTACGGAGACAGATACTCTACTTGAGCTTACATGTTCCCACACTCTCAGATGGCAGATCTGTGTGAAAGGCAACCAGCATTTCATAAATAGTTTAACACAGCCCATCTTATGTGTATACCTTCATGAAAACCCACATGATTTCACAGGTCTTTGAACACTTTACATGTGATGTAATGTCACAAGAAGTTTCACGTGGATATTTTTCACAGGTGATACCTTGCAAACAAAAATGTGTCATTAGGATGTCCCCGGAACGTTACGCAATCAGTGTTCAGCTTACATATTTGACATACACGAGTACATTGTTACATATTCGACATACAGTGCATTTGGAAAGTATTCATAACCGTTTTACACATTTTGTTACATTACAGCCTTATTCTAAAATGGATTAAATGTGTTTATTTTCCTCATCAATCTACACACAATACCCCATAATTACAAAGCAAAAACAGTTTTTTAGAAATGTTTGCAAATGTATTAAAACTAAAAACTAAAATCACATTTACATAAGTATTCAGACCCTTTACTCAGTCCTTTGCTGAAGCACTTACAGCGATTACCACCTTGGGTCTTCTTGGGTATGGAGCTACAAGCTTGGCACACCTGTATTTGGACTCCTGAGTGGCGCAGCGATCTAAGGCAATGCATCTCAGTGCTGCTAGAGGTATCACTACAGACCCTGGTTCAATCGGGAGTCCCATAGTGTGGCGCACAATTGTCCCAGTGTTGTTAGGGGAGGGTTTGGCTGGGGTAGGCTGTCATTGTAAAATAGGAGTTTTTTCTTAACTGACTTGCCTGGTTAAATAAAATACAATTTGGGGAGTTTCTCCTATTCTTCTCTGAATATCCTCTCCAGCTCTGTCAGGTTGGATGGGGAGCGTCGCTGCACAGCTATTTTCAGGTCTATCCAGAGATGTTTGAATGGGTTCAAGTCTGGGTTCTGGCTGGGCCAACTCAAGGACATTCAGAGCATAGCAGCGGTATAAAAGAGGGGGGGGGGGATATGCAAATATTCTGGGTAGCCATTTGATTAGATGTTCAGGAGTCTTATGGCTTGGGGGTAAAAGCTATTTAGAAGCATCTTGGGCCTAGACTTGGCACTCCAGTACCGCTTGCCGTGCGGTAGCAGAGAGAACAGTCTATGTCTAGGGTGGCTGGAGTCTTTGACGATATTTAGGGCCTTCCACTGACAGCGCCTGGTATAGAGGTCCTGGATGGCAGGAAGCTTGGGCCTTCCACTGACACCTCCTGGTATAGAGGTCCTGGATGGCAGGAAGCTTGGCCCCAGTGATGTACTGAGCCGTTCGCAATACCCACTGTAGCGCCTTGCGTTCGGAGGCCGAGCAGTTGCCATACCAGGCAGTGATGCAACCAATCAGGTTGCTCTCGATGGTGCAGCTGTAGAACCATTTGAGGATCTGAGGACCCATGTCAAATCTTTTCGGTCTCCTGAGGTTATGTGGTGCCCTCTTCACAACTGTCTTGGTGTGCTTGGACCATGTTAGTTTGTTGGTGATGTGGACACCAAGGAACTTGAAGCTCTCATAGACATGAAGCTCTCTCTTCCTACAAGCTCTCACAGTCTCACGTCAGAATTAGACATTCATCCATGTTTCTCAAACATCACATTTCGAAAATTGTTCCAAACGTCAAATTTCAAAGTGTCTAATGCTACTTCCCTTCCAAAAGAACACGCGAAATGTGCAATTTCACATGTGAAATAGCTGTTTTCACGTTGAGCTGAAACTTTCACATGTGAAACAAAAGAGACACGTGTGAGGTCAGGCGTTCACACCACCTTTTCACATGTGAGGAAAATGTCATCTTTTTTTCCCGAAGACTTTTAAATGTTGTCACGTGTAGTTTCATGGTATCAATTGCTGAAATTTTGCATCCCCATGTTGTCAGATTCATTTCATATGAGATCGTGTTTTCACATGTGCTCAGTGTTTTCACATGTGCTCAGTGTTTGCACATGTGCTCAATGTTTTCATATGTGTAGTTTCACGTTATCACGTGGCTTTTACATGTTGTCACTTGTTATCACATTAACTTCACATGTTAAATGTAGGCGTTTTTTCAGTAAGGGTACTGTATACAAACCCAGTGTCTTGAGAACGCACACACACTCATTACACATCATTTGTGAAATCTCTAGTACAATAAATATTCACAAGAATATTAATGTACTGTACTGTTGATACTTTCCGGTGGATAAAAAAAGATATGTCTAGACACACATCCCCCCCATCCCCCAGTTTGAGATGCTAGGGTCTCAGGTCTCCATGGTGATGTTAGTTAGGCTCAGTGGTGGTTGTGACATGATGGCTGAGGACTGACCTGGTTTAGAGTCCAGCTTCATGAATCATACATTACAGGCCTCAGGGCAGAGAGATGGAGAAAGAAACTCTGTCTGTCCGCCTGTCCGTCCTTCCGTCCGTCTGTCTGTCTGGCCATAGAGCACTTAACTGCTCTGTTGGATCACTGCAGTCATCTTCCTCTGAGTCCTCTCTCTTACACACAGATACACACACCTTGGACCTGTCTATGTTGAGTGCTCTCTCTCTCTCTCTCTCTCTCTCTTTCTCTCTCTCTCTCTCTCTCTCTCTCTCTCTCTCTCTCTCTCTCTCTCTCTCTCTCTCTCTCTCTTTCTCTCTCTCTCTCTCTCTCTCTCTCTCTCTCTCTCTCTCTCTCTCTCTCTCTCTCTCTCTCTCTCTCTCTCTCTCTCTCTCTCTCTCTCTCTCTCTCTCTCTCTCTCTCTCTCTCTCTCTCTCTCTCTCTCTCTCTCTCTCTCTCTCTCTCTCTCTCTCTCTTTCTCAAATGTTCTCCCATCCTCATTCTTGCTGTAGAGTCGATATCAGCATCTTCTCTTCCTCCACGGCAGCCAGGCATCATCATCATCTGTCTGTCTGTCTGTCTGTCTGTCTGTCTGTCTGTCTGTCTGTCTGTCTGTCTGTCTGTCTGTCTGTCTGTCTGTCTGTCTGTCTGTCTGTCTGTCTGTCTGTCTGTCTGTCTGTCTGTCTGTCTGTCTGTCTGTCTGTCCTCTTTCTGTCTGTCTGTCTGTCTGTCTCTCTCTCTCTCTCTCTCTCTCTCTCTCTCTCTCTCTCTCTCTCTCTCTCGCTCTCTCTCTCTCACTCTCTCTCTCTTTCTCTCTCCCTGTCTTCCCTCTATTCCTTCATGGCAGGCTTAATTAAGCAGATATGTTTTGATTACCCCTGAGAGGGAGAGAGGGAGGGACCAGGAGAGAGAGAGGGAGGGAGAGAGGGAGGGAGAGAGAGGGAGGGAGCAGGGAGATAGAGAGGGAGAGAGAGAGAGAGGCAGAGAGAGGGAGGGAGAGAGGGGGAGAGAGAGAAAGAGGGAGAGAGAGAGAAAGAGATAGAGAGAGAGAGAGAGAGAGAGAGAGAGAGAGAGAGAGAGAGAGAGAGAGAGAGAGAGAGAGGGGGAGGGAGCAGGGAGGGAGCAGGGAGAGAGAGGGGGGGGCAGGGAGAGAGAGAGGGAGGGAGCAGGGAGGGAGAAAGGGAGGGAGCAGGGAGAGAGAGAGGGAGGGAGAGAGGGAGGGAGCAGGGAGGGGGCAGAGAGAGAGAGAGAGGGAGCAGGGAGAGAGAGAGGGAGGGAGCAGGGAGAGAGAGAGAGGGAGCAGGGAGAGAGAGAGAGGGAGGGAGCAGGGAGGGAGAGAGGGAGGGAGCAGGGAGAGAGAGAGGGAGGGAACAGGGACAGAGGGAGAGAGAGAGGGAGCAGGGAGAGAGAGAAGGAGGGAGCAGGGAGAGAGAGAGAGGGGGAGAGAGGGAGAGAGGGAGAGAGAGAGGGAGCGGGGAGAGAGAGAGGGAGGGAGCAGGGAGAGAGAGAGAGATAGGGAGCAGGGAGAGAGAGAGGGAGGGAGCAGGGACAGAGGGAGAGAGGGAGGGAGCAGGGAGAGAGGGAGGGAGCAGGGAGAGAGAGAGGGAGCAGGGAGGGAGCAGGGAGAACAGGGACAAGAAGTGATGGTTCAAACAGATGGTGGAGGAAAATTACCACTTAGAGGAACAGACCATCCTTACTCTCAGCTCCATTCAACAAACCATTTAGTAAACACCTTGGAATGATAGCTCATGTGAACATGTACATGTTTTGAGCATCTCATTTGTTGTGTACCTATACATTAACAAAGTGTCCCAATGTCAGAAGAACAAATATAATATAGTATTTTCTCATCACATGTTGGTAATATTGGGCTAGTAAGTGGTTCCTTCCAAGGTGTAACACAGAGCAAGAGTGAGAGTGCAGAGAGACACACAAAGCATTTGATTTAATTTTAGCTGCCAGTGATTGGCAAGGACTCGCAGGAGGTACAGTATGTTTGTTAATTTTATTTGATCAAGCTATGTAGCCTATTTCTTCTTGATGAATAAATAATACTTCAAATGTTTTGTTTCTCTGTAATACCAGCCACGTAGAAATGTTATGAAGTTGGCTTTAGGTAGCCAGCTAGATAGGTTCCTAATCTCCCAACCTCATACCTAGCTACCAAGCCATTTCAGGCTATCAATCATTTTAGCTTGCGTGTCTGCTGGCAAGTTTGCTAGACTTTAGAAAAGCAAGCAATTAGTAAATGTACTGAATAAGACTCACATTCTTTTCAGTAATTTCCCCAGATTTTTTGCAGAGATGCAGAGATATTTAGTTTATTTTATTTTTTTAAACGAAGGTTCAGGAAGATACAGACAGCTCAAGAGGTATGCTAGATATGAAGAAAAATACTTGGTTTCAATGTAATCTAGCACCTTATGATAATATCATGATATTTGTGTATTCATTCCGATGCCATGATATGTGCCTGTATTGATGATGTGTGTTATGATTCCATGTGCTGTGTTGCAATGTGGGTGTAATAGCCTATGCATGTTAGTGCAGTATATTGACATGTGCTATTTATAACAGGCAGCGTGACCCTGTCATTAAAATGACAATTGAACAGGTAAAGAGGTATGCTTAGTTAACCTTTGCAGAAATGATTTAATATATATATATATATTTAATCTATTTGACATATAATTAGGCATAATGATTATGTCTCTAGATTATGTCTCTATTCAGCTGTTTGAAAAATGCTAAATTATTAGTGCTTTATAAAGGGTAAATAGGGTGCCATTTGGGATGCAATTTCGTGCAGCAGATTGCCACGAGGACACAGCTCAGTAGGACTGGAGCCAGGGACACACTCTCCAGACTGTCCCCTGGACAGGACAAAAGAAGATTTGTGAGCAAAAATCTGAGACAGTTTTTCCGTGAGAACTAATGTAGACTTTGGTTTGCTATTGTAAAAATGATGGATCACTCATTCACTGAGTATGAAACTTGCTGTGCTCAGTGTAAAACTTTCAGCAGAAAATAATTGTTAAACACGACACACTAAACTAAACATGATGGTCTGTTAGAGCTATACTGTACAATTGTGGATCTAGGGAGCCGAACCTCAACAGTGTAAGTGGATATGAGGCTAACATTGTTGCCAATAGGCTGCCCAACACAAAAATAACTGGAGCAAAGACACAATTAACTTCACAAGGCTAGACACAACACAAATAAATGGAAAGTAAATATATCAGACTGCCGACTAACGAGTAGCCAGTGTTTTTCAGTTTTTGAAATGAATGAGTTACATTTCCTAAACCTGTGTTTCCACAAGGAACCCATGAGAAAATAAATGAGCAGAGGAGAGAAAGCAAAGGAAATATGTCTGTGGCTGTTTGCTATAAAAAACGTGTTGCTGGGGTATTCAGAATGGTGCAAAAGATCACATGTGGGTCTGTAGACTAGCTAACCCGTGTCCCTCTCATGTCTTCTTTTGAGAACAATCAAGAAAAGAACTTCACAGTTTCTGAACGCAGAAAGAATTCACAGGACAAACAGCCACATTCATTCAATATATATGGATTTTTGGAAATGGGCTGTTTGACTTCTGTACATGGTCAAACAGTCAATGTTGACAGAGTGGTTGGGTTACTGATACTTCTATGGAGATTACAGAACCACAGAAATTCAGATATAGAATTGCCCTCAGGACTATGTTGTACAGTAAAAATATGTATCTCAACAATAGGCCTATGTGTACTTAATACCCCCCAACCCCCTGCAAAAAAAAGAAGGTTTGGAACATTATTCAAGAGGTCTGTAAAATAAGATATTTCTGTTGGCAGTGAAATAAATAACTAGTGTACATGGCAAAGTTGTATCCTGTCATGATCAGTGGCAGCTGAAACATCTGCTGCAGTCATCACTGACCTCATCCACCCCTGCCAGTTTTCAGGGAACGTCTCTTCTCTCCTCTCCCACTCAGTCTTTTTTTCCTTCATTCTCTCCCAGCCTTTCGTTTTCTCTTCCTCCTCTCTCATTCTCATGACTGAGACCAGAAACATCATTTCCCTTGGTCTCTTCTTCAAAGACTAAAGCAGGGATGGGAAAACACATAAATGGAAATCCCATCTACTGTTCTTTTTCTCATGGAGAGAGGGAGCGTGAGAGACAGGGAGGGTGCGAAAGAGGGCGAGAGAGGAGAGCGAGAGCAGGTGAGAGGATAGATGGATTAGATCGATATCACCACATCATTTAGCCTGGCTGACCGCACGTCTTTAGACAGGAGATCCCCATGACAACGGTAACAAAACACAGGTGAATCCACGCATTAGCGTCTGATGATCATCCAACCACGTCCTACCTCTCAGACAAAGGAGATAACGTATCATATTCAGCAGAAACTATTGTTACCGTTCGTCTTAAGCCCAAGCTTGAATTCTCACTGACTCCGTCCCAAATGGTACCTTGTTTCTGAAGTAGTGCACTACTTTTGACCAGGGCCCACAACTATTATTCAGTTGTAAGCCGGAGTCAGTGGTGTGAGTCGCCGGTGTGAACGCTCAATTGGTTCAGAAGACAACTGTAGAGTATTTCTATTTCTCTCAGACACACACAAGCGCCATGGTAACAGTGTATTCCCCTGAACGGTAGGAAATGCGATACATCAATCAGATATAAATCTTTCTCACCCAAAAGTTTGGCCCCTCAAAATGAGAGCAGTTAATGGTCTCTGAAAAAAATAATAGTCTCTGGTGTTGGATCTGACTCTGGCTGAGAGCTCTCTTGAAAGATGAAATGAGACGTGTTTGGGGACAAATTATAGTTGAGAGTCTCCTGCGAATGAACAAAGAATGGGAAAGTTTTCAGGCCAGATACTTAATCTAAATGACGACAGTTATTGATTGCAGATCTATTTCCGCAAATAGGAAAACACAAACCATTTCAAATTTTCAAAGTATTTTTCCTCACTTTTGACATATACTTTCACATTGAACTAGTTTCAGGCCCCACTGAGTGTATCCTTCCAGGAGCTGGATTGTGAAAGAGAGGAGAGAAGAGAGGAGGGAGGAGGGGAGGGACTGTAGAAGGGCAGGCAGGCGGGGCACAAAGCACAGCATGCTGGGTAGTGGAATGGTAGTGGAATCAATGGAGTGATAAATGGAACTAATTTCACCTGGATGCTCCAATCATTACCTAAGCTTTGTCTCTCTGAATGCACAGAGAAGTGTAGTGTAGGGAAAGTCTCAAACCAATAACTACCTCCAATCATTACCGTAGCTTGGGTTCTGGTCTCTAACTCCTCCTGTATGACCCTATGAAACCTCTCTACTAATGAGTTTTAAACATGGATGTATAGTGCATTGTACTGTACAAGTCGTATAGCCAGCCTGGGAGTGTTGGGCTAGTCTCATACCATGCATCTGTCCTCTCCTTTCCTCTCTAGTCTTCTCCTGTCCTCTCTTGTCCTCTCTCACTCTTTCCTTTTCTATTTCTTCTTTCTAATTATTTTCCCACTGGGCACACACTGGTTGAATCCATAGTGTTTCTACGCCATTTCAATAAAATTACGTTGAACCAATGTGGAATAAGTGTAGAATTGAAAAGGGAAACGGTGCTGCAGTGGATAGCTGCTGTTTTACTGGCTCCTGACCAATTTATTTACTCTGATCTTAACTTTTTTACATATAATATTTCCGCCATTATTTCCTATGACCGAAAACAGCTTCTGGACATCAGAACAGCGATCACTAATGATTAGCTGGCAAGTGTCTTCACTGACATTTTCGATCTGTCCCTGACCCAGTTTCAAGCAGACCACCATAGTCCCTGTGTGCCCTCTAAGCTAAGGTTGGCACCATAGTGGCCTCCAAGTTCATCACTAAGCTAAGGACCCTGGGACTAAACACCTCCCTTTGCAACTCGATTCTGGACTTTCTGACGGGAAGACCCCGTGTGGTGACGCTAGGCAACAAGACACCCATCACTCTAACCCTCAACACAGGGGACCCTCAGGGGTGCATGCTTCGTCCACTCCTGTACTCCCTGTTCACCCACAACTGCGTGGCCGTGCACGACTCCAACACCATCATTAAGACAGCCTATAGGGAGGAGGTTAATGACCTGGCAGTGTGGTGCCAGGACAACAACTTCTCCCTCAATGTGAGCAAGACAAAGGAGCTGATCGTGGACAACAGGAAATGGAAGCCAAGCAAACCCTCATCCACATCAACAAGACTGGTTCAAATAGTTGACCCTTTTTGCGCCAACTCTTTTGACTCCTCACATACGCTGCTGCTACTGTTTATTATCTATCCTGTTGCCTAGTCACCTTATCCCTACCTACTACCTATATGTGCATATCTACCTCAATGTACACTGGTACCCCGTGTACACAGCCAAGTTGTCGTTTCTCAGTGTGTATGTACGCACCTAGGACTGAGACCCACTAGACAGTATAACTGTTTTAGTTTGGGTCTCCTGTAAGACTATGTTTGCCCACTGCTCTAAAGCCTAGGCATTCTCTCGGAGAGCTAACACCAGGCTTCAGGTCTCAAGCAACTCCTGGGAATCACTGAATCATGGGTCAGCGATTAAAACAGCTGAAGTACTGTACAGTCAGGAATCCTTTAAGTGATCGATCTCATTTGAGTGTCTGGAACATATAACACATCTTGAATATGTTTTCATACCACACTAGATGTTGTTCTAAGTACATTTCAGCAAGTATCATTGAAATGGGGGAAACTTTGGAACCATTGATAGAAATTGAAAACAGATGTCCATCCAGTGTGTTCTGAACACCTTATTGGAGGCCAAGGGATACAGCCAGGCGTTAGAGTAGGGTGTCCCAAATGGCTACCTATTCCCTATTTAGTGCAATACTTCGACCATGGGCCCTAGTCAAACGTAGTGCACTATACAGGGAATAGAGTGCCATCTGGGACACAGCCTTATTTCTGGATCAGACCTTTACTTTACCACAGCTGGAGAGGATTGTACTGTACTGTATGGAAAGGAACTCTAATGTACAGTTTATATATGGAATGGAACTCAATGTACTGTATTTTGTTTCTATATGGGAGCTAACTGAAGGCCTGGGAGAAACCTCTCACCTGTCACTTCCTTCCTAAAGTGTTTTTTATCCTTGTGGGAGGTTCAGTAAAAATACTGAGGTGCTGTGGGAAGATATGTTTGACCCAACATGACCCCTGGTGTGGTATTGTACGTACGGATAGAGCAATAATGAAGATGTAAAAATAGTTAATTGACCAAACCATCCATGGAGGAAATAGTTTAATGCTTTCCTGCCTTGATACATACTCTACTGCAGCCATAGTAAGACCTGGCTCATGACAGTGAAAACACAGCTGAAATGTGACTTCACTTATTTTATATCGCTGAGGTCGAATGAATATTAGTGAACATCAATGGAAAACCAACTGAAACTTGACATGGAAAAGATGTGTTAGTATCACACTTGCATGAACATGACAAAACGCAAATGAGGACATCTTCAAAATGTCTTTATTGATCAACAAGACGGATCCAGGCTCCATTGATACAACACAATGTAGAGAATGATGCTCAGCATGTAGGTAAGATGGAAAATAGTATACAAAAGATGGTTAATGTGTAGTTCATTATGTTTCTTATTTATCTTAATAAGACCCCTCCCCAAATGTAATGACATGAATACAGGAAAATGAAGACATAGCATAGTGTTTGCATGAGGGGGGGGGGTCAGTCCCCTTGATACACACATACTGTACACACACATATACAATGGAACAGCATACATCTGACTCAGTACACACACACACACACACACACACAAGTCCTGTGGTTATCACTGTTAACCCCTCCACTCTCTGCCTGATACACACGTTGATAACAGATGTGGACCATGGTGAGAAGAGGTAAGAAGATGGTTGAACAATTATTTCTATTTCTTCGCTATTCCAGAAAACAGAGGTTCAACCTGTATTTCCAACCCACTTCCATTCGCTGGTGTATTTTACAGTGAAACATAAATAACCTTCACCTTTTCAATGTCTTGCTCCCTCCTCTCTTTCCTCCATACCTACCATCAGACCTCGTAAGCTACGGGAGCGTACCAAATGGCACCCTATTCCCTTTATAGTGTCCTACTTTTGACCAGAGCCCACAGAGCACTATAAAGGGAATACGGTACCATTTGGGACGCAGGCTATACACCACTGGGTCTGGGTGACTACTTGACCCTGTGACCTTTTAGTAGCGACCCTAGTCTCTTAGCAGAGTGGCTGCTGGGATACATTACATTAACAACCACCAGGATGATATATGCTTTCCATTTACCTACAGCCATTAAACACTGCACCGTAACGACTCGTGTTAAATGAAAATGTATGACTCTTGTTCACGTTGTAATCACTCAAGTTTAAGTCAATGACAGAATAGGGGGGGAAAACAACCAAAAAACAGCACCATAAAACTAGCCCTGCTTGGCCATAGCTCCAGCCCTGGCTAGTGTTCTGTAGGTTCGGTTAGCACCAATGTTTCAGCCTGCCTCCCAGAGCAACACGTCTCCAAGGGACAGTGCAGGCTCCAGTCTCGAGCTACAGAACCAGATACAGACGTAGATACACACACACACACACTGAATGACATGTAGACGTAGACAAGAGACCCGGACTTACATTTGTGAATAAGCACACAGCCAGTGGTAAGTAATGCTAGAGACGTAAAAGGCAGACACGCAGGCGGCAAACACGCCCGTGCGCACACACACACACACACACACACACACACACACACACACACACACACGCACACACACACACACACACACACACACACACACACACACACACACACACACACACACACACACACACACACACACACACACACACACACACACACACACACACACACACACACACAGGCATTTGAAAAGAAACAGGAGTGTATTTGCATCACTTGCTAAGTGGTAAAAAGTGCAAACAGAAGACAAAAAGCCCTAGAAGAAAGCCATGGCTGGATTGTGCCCTAAACATAACTGTAACCATTATGCCATTGTCTAAGTCAGACTCACAGCACAGACGCCATTTTGCAGCTGAGTTGTATTGTGACGAGGGAACAGTGAACTCTCTAGCCACAGTAGGACTATCGTCTTACTCCCCGTATGTGTCCATGACCACAACCAAAGCCCAAGTAAGTGAACTGGGTCGACCTCTTTGTTGATGGCAGTTAGTTACCGTCTGGACTGGAGTGCAGTGGCAGTAGAATAAACACTACTGTCTGGCGTCTGCCCCTGTAGCCTGCTATCCAGCATGCTTTTAAATGATCCAAAACAGCTGTAAGAATCACAGAGTGGGCCTTTAAATGCCTGCATATCTTTAAAAGGTCTGATTTTTATCACGCGACTTAATGTGACACATAATACCAGTTAGAAGGATGTTGAGCTTTCAGTCTTGGTATTTCCCGCATAAACATCAACATGGTTTAAGTCTGAAATATAAATGTTGTCATTTTTCCTTTTGTGGTCGGATTAGACGAAGGAAATCCCCCTAGAGTTTGGAGAATATATTTAGAGTTTGTTGTATTTGCCCTGGCTGCCGGATACTTGCTGAGTGTCTGGTAAATAAGGTTTAAGTACATGTCTATTGAGAGCACTGTACTGTGTCTTGACATCTCAAACCAATTGAGTTGTTTTCTACACATCAGACATGTGTGAGTTAATCTCTTCTGAGAGAAATGGATTGTGAGCCGAAGTGGTTTGGATTTGGTGAGGATTTACCATTAAGAACACAGCAAGGGGCAAGCTTACACACATAGCTAAAACATGTCAAATCCCACCTCACACCCCCATAGCAAAACTATTCACATAACACACCCTTACGCCACAACGTCATTGGGTATATCATGTATATATAAATATAAACAATGAGTTTCAAGGCATCATTTTTTAATCATATACTGATCAATTTATTAATTCTGTCAGGACATTTTCCATTGTCCCAATCTGTCTTACACGAAGAAGGAAGAAGGATGTCGCATTTGTTTTTGCAAAAAGAAAGAAAGTAGAAACCATTATCATGAAACAGACACACATTCAAACACTGCTCACCATGAAGCAACGACACTAGTTACTTTTTTAGAATTCAGTGACCAAATCAAATCAAGTTTCCTCTGGCCAACCTAACCTAAACTCGCCAATTACCAAGAAATGACCTAAATGCCTGCTTCCTATAGCTCCGGTGAGATATTTTCCATTTGAATCGTGAGGTTCCAATGACTCTTTTTGTTTTTATGGTACCAGGAAGGGAACCCGCAGCCATGAAACATAAACAAATAGATGCAGACAAAGGTATATTCAAGAGTTTGAGCATCGTCATCGAGTCCTTCCGTAAGCTTTGGACAGAACCACTGGTCAAGCTGCATGCCACATGGTGTGTTCTATTCGCATACAAGGAACCTGCAGGAATGTTCCACCGAACTGTAACTGCAACCTGTTTTCAAGCACTGGAGGAACAAACTGCTGTATCTGTGAATCCGGTTTGTCCATATCGTTGGTTTCCACTTCTTCTGTTTGATTTCCGTAGAGGTTTTCTGAGCAGTCCAAACGTGGATGTAGATGCTTGCATGCACTTGGACACAGGAGAAGACACTGCATTGTCTTGACTGACGTCACTGTCACTCCTATTGGTCCTCGGTCGAGGGACAAGTGCATCATGGGTAGTAGGCGTCTGTGACTTAAGTAGAACTCTCTCAACAAGGCAGTCAAGAAGATTA
The DNA here is from genome assembly GCF_021184085.1 of Oncorhynchus gorbuscha. Taxonomy (NCBI): domain Eukaryota; kingdom Metazoa; phylum Chordata; class Actinopteri; order Salmoniformes; family Salmonidae; genus Oncorhynchus; species Oncorhynchus gorbuscha. The sequence continues at coordinate 58,831,488 of NC_060184.1, forward strand.
AATACGGTCTGTCCGTACGTTTACAAAGACCATACAATTATTTTGGATGCAAACTTAACCAATACAGAACTACCATTTCAGAGGGGTAAGTGTCGGTTGACAGGACCAAACAATAAGCTAATCTATAGTGTAACAGCATTTTAATCTCTTTAACTTATCAGTCTTTCCTATCAAACTGATATATATCAAGTCAGATACCATAACATTACCATAACACTCAACTTTAGTGGCTTTTTTTCAAGAACCATCATCCTCCCTATTTTGACTAATATCTTAAACTCTATATACAGGCAGAATCTTTCTCCTGTTCTGGTGGTCTGGCAAACCAGCGCTGATGCCTCTGGGTAATAGAACATGGTCTGTGCCCCCAATGGCACCCTACTCCCTAGATATTATATACTACTAGTATCTAGGGAATAGGGTGTCATTTGGCACGCAGCTTGTTGAACCCATGACTATTTATCTTGGATAGCAACCAATATGGCCCCAACAGCTCTTTCAATAAACAAGTAAACAAATAAACAAACAAAGCAGTATACAAAATAGCAAAAAACAAGAAAATTAAACACAAGAAGAACACAATTGATCTTTAATTAAGGCGATTAAAAATATTGCAAAATATTTTGGCCCCTGTTTTTGAGACAGACTGCCACAACAGTCAAAGTTTCCACTGCATAAACGATCAAGAAGAGCAGGGATAGAAAAAAGAAAAGAAAATAAAAAGAAAGTGATAGCAAAAATGATTAAGAAAAAAAAAAAGCATCCTCTTTAGAGAGAAAAAACGTATTTATTTGGTTTGGGTTGTATTTTTCTTCAGGACTGTTTTAAAGGGGACTGAAAAAACGTTCATTTTTGAAAAATAAATTATATTTTGAAGGAAAAAAACAATAAAAAGAGACAGGAGTTGGTAACTCGGTGGTTAACTTCAGCAACATTTGTTATTGGGGTTCTTTTGTCTTTCTGAGCGCGTGCAGTAGGGGTTAAGACCTAAGATACTGTAGATAAGAACCGGCTGTTTTCCTCTGATTGGGCGACAGCCTGATATGACAACAGGAAGATGACTGACGCAGTGCACCATGGGAAGAGTTGAACGCCACATGAAAGTTCTTCCCCGTTTAAGAGCGGTTGCACCAGGCGCCGTCCTAAAAGGGCGGGGCTAGGAATGGGGGTTGAAGGGATACAAAATAACAGTACCCTCTGTTCAATCTCAGGGTGGAGGGGTATCTAGGCAAAGGCCCCACCCTCTCCCGCCCCCATTTGAAAAGACGGGGGAGTCTTGGGAGTAGGCCTAAAGTGAGATCAGATCATAGTGGAGTCACCGACGTACTGCAACCGCCACCACCTGTCTGGATGTCATTTCCGGACCATTGATTCCATTATACTAGAGGGTATAATAAAGTCATATTGGTCCAACTAGCGGACCCCTGTGTGTCACCCAGAGTCATCACACCCACTCCTGCATGGAGCGTTTGCAGTACAGTATGTGTCTGGGCGTTCCCTTCCTCTTAAACTGGAAGACGGTGTAGACCAGGACAAGAAGACAGAGCGCCAGGACACAGGGGATCACGATGGCAATGGCCTTCACTGTGTTGGCCTCGTTTTCCAGCTCAATGACAATGTCGACGTCCTCCGTGGGCGGCCACTCGGGGTCGATGGGGGTCAGGTCGCAGCCCATGAAGTCCTTCAGGATGGAGCGGGGGTAACCGGGTTCGACTCGCAACCTCTGATTGTTGAACTTCCAGTACTCTTTCCCTTTGTAGAAGTAGGTGAAACCTGGAGAGATAAAGTGATGGAAAGAAAGTGACAGAGGGGGATGAGAGCGAGAGAGAGCGAGAGAGAGCGAGAGAGAGAGAGAGAGCGAGAGAGAGAGAGAGAGAGAGAGAGAGAGAGAGAGAGAGAGAGAGAGAGTGAGAGAGAGAGAGAGAGAGAGAGAGAGAGAGAGAGAGAGAGAGAGAGAGAGAGAGAGCGAGAGAGAGAGAGAGAGAGAGCGAGAGAGAGAGAGAGAGAGAGAGAGAGAGAGAGAGAGAGAGAGAGAGAGAGAGAGAGAGAGAGAGAGAGAGAGAGAGAGAGAGAGAGAGAGAGAGAGAGAGAGAGAGAGAGAGAGAGAGAGAGAGAATACAATTAAGTACAATCTGTTCACAGTCTAAGTGTCCTAATATGGTCTCCACAGGATTCATTTGGATGTCAATCTGAGGTTGGTAAAGAACTTGTTTCCCTGTAGTTTGTAATTCTCTCTTTATTCCAGGTGCCCAATATATCCCTGGGGGTTACAGGCCAGTAGAATAAAGCCTGGCAGTGATAAAGACAAGTGCTTACTCCTCTCTGGATGACCTGAAACACTGGACCTCAAACACACTGTAAACCAGTGACATATCCCCAGCATGACAACCTGGCTAAACTCCCCATCTCTCCTCTCCTCTATACCTCTCTGCATTATTCATGAATTCTTCAAAGAAAAAGAGAGAGGGAAGAACAGATGAGATATGCGCTCTATTTCCAAGTGCACAGAGCAGAGGAGTTCTTTAGAAGGGAAGAGAGAGAGAAAGAGAGAGAGAGTGAGAGTGAGAGAGAAACAGAGGGAATGGGGTTCTAAATCACATGGGCAGCTGAGTTGTTTATACGGTTAGCAACCCAGGGAGTGAGAGAGAGCGCGCGCGAGAGAGAGCAGTGTCCTGAAAGATTCATCTTGGGAAAGAAGAGAGGGAGAGACTTGGCTTTTAGTTGAGCTCTGACTGGTGTGGGCGAAAGAAGAGTTTAATTCCAAAACCCTATATATCCATTTTCCATATCCATTTTCAGAAATGTTGGTAAATTAGCTTTTATTATTTAAAGAAATTATAGAAGAGATTGGTGTGGTTTCATGGCCCAGTTGTTCAATGACAGACATGTATTTGTTTGTCTCTCATTTCAGAGAGACAAATAATCCCACCATAAGACCGAGCACTGAGTGAAGGTGTGTGTAGGAGCGGATGAGCGATACCAGCGCGGGCCGAGCAAAAGACCAGCGCGGGCTGTCACTGCAGTGGACAGGGTCTGGCTCTCGACCCTCCACCTGCCCTGTCGGAAGCTGGGTCCGCGGTTTGTGGGGCCATTTAATGTCCTGAGGAGAGTGAACGAGGTGTGTCACAGATTACAGCTTCCCCCTGATTACCATATTAACCCCTCGTTCCATGTTTCTCCTCAGGTTGGTGGTGGCTGGTCCGCTCCAGGAGTCTGAGGTATGGGAGGTTCCTCCGCCCCCTCTGGACATCGAGGGGGCCCCGGCGTACTCCGTCCGTTCCATCCTGGATTCAACGCTTCAGGCAGGGGGCCTTCAGTACCTCGTGGAGTGGGAGGGGTACGGTCTGGAGGAGAGGTGCTGGGTTCCGGTGACTGATGTATTAGACCCTGAACTACTGCGTGAGTTCCACCGTCGCCGGCAGGATCGCCCTGCACCTCGCCCTCCGGGTCGTCCCCGAGGCCGTGCGTTGGGGGGGGGTACTGTCCTCTCCTTGTTCGGGCGGCGTTCGGTGGTCAACGTCACAGGCTTTATAGCCATCGCTGCTCCATTTTTCATGAATCCATTTGTTTTGTCTTGTTCCCTGCACACCTGGTTGTCATTCCCCAATAATTTCATATGTATTTATTCCTCTGTTCCCCATCATGTCTTTGTGTAGGATTGTTTTGTGTTACGTGTATTTTGAGATTATGGATATTGTTACGCGCATTACTTTTTGTTCTATGTTCCGTGTTTTGGGCACATTTTATGTTACTTTGTGCTGTCATTTTGACCGGAATAAAAAGTGTGCCTGTTCACTACACTCTGCTCTCCTGCACCTGACTTCGCCTCCAATACACACTCCTAACAACATCTTTGAATATTAATTCAGAGCAGATATTTAACATTGTTTTAGGAAAATGTGGTCACATAAAAACCTTTACCATAATTCTGTTACAAATTTCACATCTGCAGTTTTCCAGTAAATGTGTTATAATAAAATGTTCAGCGTAAAATGTTCAAAATAGTCCTTGTGCATAGAGTTGTATGGTTTGTTAAACTTTGAAATCAATGGTTTTTGTTTGGCATACATTGTAAAGTGAAAAATCTGAATCGAAGCTCAATTCCGTTATTGTGGAATTCACCTTCCCTCAATAAAGCAATTAAGTCAACTAAGTCAGTGCTGGTAGGAAAATACCATGGTCCCAGACGTTTACCTGGGTTTTAGACGTTTACCATGGTACCAGACATTTACCATTTACCATGGTACCAGACGTTTACCTGGGTTTCAGACATTTACCATGGTACCAGACGTTTACCTGGGTTTCAGACATTTACCATGGTACCAGACGTTTACCTGGGTTTCAGACATTTACCATGGTACCAGACGTTTACCTGGGTTTTTACAGACATTGGTACCATGGTACCAGGTACCAGACGTTTACCTGTTTACCTGGGTTTTACAGACGTTTATTTACCCATGGTACCAGACGTTTACCTGGGTTTACGAGGTTTACCATGGTACCAGACGTTTACCTGGGTTTCAGACATTTGCCATGGTACCAGACGTTTACCTGGGTTTACGAGGTTTACCATGGTACCAGACGTTTACCTGGGTTTACGAGGTTTACCATGGTACCAGACGTTTACCTGGGTTTCAGACATTTAACAGGGTACCAGACGTTTACCTGGGTTTCAGACATTTTCAGAAGATGGGCAGGGACTCTGCTGTCTGAGCTTCACGGGGAAGCTGGTTTCACCATTGGGGTGCCAGGACAGAGAAGAGCTTTGACTGGGCTGAGTGGGAGCAGTCCTCCAGTAGGGTTGTGATAGCCAAGAGACCAGAGGTGGCAGAACGGAGTGCGGTTTTGGGTGTAGGGTTTGAGCATAGCCTGAAGGTAGGATGGGGCAGTTCCCCTTGAGAGGGACGGGGACAGATGGCATGAGTGTGCTCCGCCTCCCAACCTGGCCTGTTTTTCCCATAGAGGCATTGCCAGGTCCGCTCAAACCCCGCCCTGCTGGCCATTACCAACCAATAGTAGCCATTCTCAGGCTTTTTGTACGATCCACTTCTCTAATAAGTCTAGCCCGCAGGCCTGACAAAAAAAATAGAAACCTCATCTTTCCCACCCTCTGTGCAGACCAACTGGCCTCAACCGGATTGGGCAGCAGACTGTGGTATTTTGTTTTCTGCTTCCCTGTCATATTCCAACTGGGTCTTACAATATACTGTCAAAACATGGCTACTAAAATCATAGCTTATTGTAGCTGCAAGGTATTAAAATGTGTCGTTACGAGGCTGAAGTAAAGACTATGTTTGGTATACATTATGTGAGTGTTACTGTCTAGCGGATGGAAGGAGAGGATTAATAGATAGGGAGACATGAGTGTCATTATGTTACTGTCTAGGTAATGATATTATGTGATAGATAGGTGGACATACCATTGGCTTTGTCTACGAAGGCTCCTTGTGGAGAGTCTGGGACGCCCTTCCAGACAGTGATGGATTTAGGATAGCCTGGGTCCATTGTCCTCATGTCCTCATTGTAGCGCCAGTACCTGAACAGACAGCCATGGGGATTAGGGTGTGGGATAATCAGACATCAAAACACACATCTCACAATTTCATGGGCATCCCAGTCCCAATACATTAGAAACACACACACATACACACACACATCCCCAATTCCCCACGAAGGCACACACACACACACACACACACACACACACACACACACACACACACACACACACACACACACACACACACACACACACACACACACACACACACACACACACACACACACACACACACACACACACACACACACACACACACACACGCATGCACGCAAGCACAAACACACACACACACAGGCACACACAGGCACACACACACACACACACACACACACACACACACACACACACACACACACACACACACACACACACACACACACACACACACACACACACACACACACACACACACACACACACACACACACACACACACACACACACACACACACAGCTCAGCTCAGTGTACACACCTGTCCCCTTTGAAGAAGTATGTCTTGGCTACGTCCTCCCACCAGACGGCAGTCTCGATGCTCTGGGTTGGCATGCCGTGGCCGAACATAGAGATGTCCTGGGGGTAGCCGGGCTGGAGCATGGTGTCCTTGAACACCCAGAACTGCTTCCCTGGAAGAGACACAAGGACAACAGGGCTCAGAGGGACTGCTGGGACATTACACGTCTCAAATGGCACCCTACTTCCTTTATAGTGCACTACTTTTGCCATAGGGCTCTGGTCAAAAGTATTGGACTATACAAGGAATAGGGTGCCATTTGGGACGAATCCACTCACTCACCAGCACTGAGGGGATTTAACCCAGGGATGACATTTGGTTGGCCAGGAGGGGTTACTAAAACCTGGGGATGACATTTGGTTGGCCAGGCAGGGTAACTATAATCCAGCCTGCCTAACGTGAGCCATACCAAATCAGTTTCAGAACCCCAAGGTGTACCATATCTGAAGCTGTAGTGTTTCTTGCTAGACTACTACATCACTGGAGATCATGAATGTTACAGTACAGCAAGGTTGTTAGAGTCATATCACATTGCACAAGAGTTGCAGCATTTTCAATTTTGTTTATATATAACCACATGATAATATATTAGGTGGGTCATCTGTTCAATGATAATACCTTAACATTCTCTCTGGAACAATCAATAATCATAAAATGTTGGTTCAGTAGGGAACTACAATATCTAAGCATTAGTCTAACATTTGCATTATTTGGTCTGACTTGACATTTAGGGGGAACAAACATTCAAGATCCACTTGTGGACAAGTTTCAGCCTCGTATTTGGTAGAGTTCATGATGCCGTTGACCTTAACAATGGCCTCAGGACCAGTGGACGTAAAAAAAAGCCCCATAAAATCAAAGGTCCACCACCGTATTTTAAAGTAGGCGTGAGGTTTGTTTTTGCATACTTGTACGCATCCTTACTCTGAGGCCAAACCCACCACTGGTGTGTGTGGAGCTCCATTTCCCCCTCATCTGGTTCCAATCAAAGTGTCAATGGTTTAACAAACTCCAGGCGTTTGTTTACATGTGGTGGTTGCTCTAAATGAATGCCTTTTTCATGGCAACACTTCCAAATAGCCTACTGGCATGGAGTTGGCATCTAATTGTAGATTTGGAGACTTGTTGACCCCAAGATAAAACCAAGTTCTGTACGTCTCCAACTGTGGCCCTTGTTCTTTTCTTTGCCTCCCGAACCATCTTCCTCACTGCTAGTGGAGACAAGATACACGTGGGTCTTCTACCAAGCAGGTTTCCCACTGTTCCAGTAGTATTCAACCTCTTAATTGTTGCCTAATAGTGGTAAGTGGCATATTTGTTTTGTCAGTTGTTGATTTTTTACTTCTCACAAACCAAGAGGCAGTCTTTATTCTGAGTCCCAAATGGCACCCAATTTCCTAAAAAGTGCGCTACACTTGACCATGGCTCAGGGATAGGGTGCCACGTGGGGCAATGTGTTAAGAGTCTAGATGCCAGGGCCTGTATTCAAGAAGTATCTCAAAGCAGGAGTGCTGTCCATATAGTGTTATTCATTATGATCAGGTTTGAGAAGTGCAAAGCCGAGACTTGAGGAAGTGTTGTCTTGTGTGACGAATGGAGGGAGGAGGAGGGAGGTTAGAGAGGGATGGAGAGAGTGGAGGGGGTGGAGAGAGTTATGGAGGGAGGTAGAGAGGGATGGAGACAGCGGAGGGGGTGGAGAGAGTTATGGACGGAGGTAGAGAGGGATGGAGGGTGAGGAGGGAGGTAGAGAGGGATGGAGAGAGGGTAGGGAGGAGGAGGGAGTTGAGGAGAGAGTTAGAGAGGGATAGAGAGAGCGGAGGGAGGAGGAGAGAGTTGAGGAGGGAGTAAGAGGGAGGTAGAGAGGGATGGAGAAAGAAGAGGGAGGTAGAGAGGGATGGAGAAAGAGGAGGGAGGTAGAGAGGGATGAGGAGGAGTGATATGTTTCTGGTAATTAGGTTGTGGCACGGTTTTGACTTGGTGAGCCCAGGAAGTGTTTTTTTAATTCACTGGCATAGGTCTGGGGAGGAAATGAACTGGTTTTAATGTCTGTGGAAGAGAAGGGCAACTGTGATTGTGGTGGGAGGAAGGGAGGGAAGAAGGGAAGAAGGGAGAGGGAGTGAGGGTGGGACATAGAGATGTGTGAAGGTTGGAGATGGTTTTAGGGGAAGAGGAAGGGGAGGGAAGGTCGCAGGAGTATAGCCTAGCTCTCGTGACAGGGCCATGTCACAGGAAATGCCTGTCATTACACCTGTTTTATTCTCATGCTCCATACATTGTAGGCTCATGGTTACCACGGTTACTCCAGCCCTGCCAAGCCCCTCCCCCTGGCACAGGCACTAAGGAAGTCTGGGTAAACTGGGTCAGGGGGCATTGGGGTGTGTGTGTGTATGTATGGGTGTGTGTGTGTGTTAAGAGGGGTGTGAAGGATATTGGACATAAGGGGCTTCTCAGAACTCACCAGGTTGAAATATTTGGGGAGTAAATAATGATTCAGACTAGACTGACTACATCTTTTAACTTTAACTGTCAGTATTTAATGTTAGCTCAGATGTTCCTCCTGCAGTGAACACTGATAATCTCCTGCTATCTCCTAACAATGTCTAAACAGTGTTGTACAGTGTTGTACAGGGGATGGTGATCATTGAGTCTGGGCAAGGTGCCAAGAACAACAGGCTCCTTCCTCCTCCACATGGACCACACAGAGTGTATTGTACACACACATGTATTTGTGTGTAGATCACACACACACAGACACACAGACACACAGACACGCACACACACACACTTTACGTAAAGACACACACACACAGGGTTCCATGGCCCCTCCACTCTACCCTAAGCCCTGATTGACTTCAATTGTTCAACATTTTCTTCTGTATGGAGCCAGTAATTGAAAACAGATCAAACACACACACACACACACACACACACACACACACACACACACACACACACACACACACACACACACACACACACACACACACACACACACACACACACACACACACACACACACACACACACACACACACACACACACACACACACACACACACACACACACCCTTTTGCTACACTCTTTCACATAGTGACCACACAAAACATTACAAAACACCGTGCATGCATTGACCGTGTAGGCTAGCTTTCTCTGTATGAAGAAACAAAACATAATCAAGGCCAAGTTAAATAAATCATTGATTGGCTCTAGCAGTATACGTAGCTAAATTGTCTCTCTCTCCCCCGAGTGGTAGATTGTATAGATGCATAATTCTCTTAGAACCAAGCATTGATATACCCATTGTGTGTGTGTGTGTGTGTGTGTGTGTGTGTGTGTGTGTGTGTGTGTGTGTGTGTGTGTGTGTGTGTGTGTGTGTGTGTGTGTGTGTGTGTGTGTGTGTGTGTGTGTGTGTGTGTGTGTGTGTGTGTGTGTGTGTGTGTGTGTGTGTGTGTGTGTGTTTCTGTCAGGCTAATCAGAAAGACCATGGATGCAGTGCTACCGAATTAACGGGTTGATGCCGTTATTCTGGTAGCTCTTCTACATTTAGTCTAAGTCCCAAAAGGAACCCTATTCCCTTTATAGTGGACTACACTTCACAAGAACCCATAGGGCTCTGTTCAAAAGTAGTGCACTATATAGGGAATAGGTTGGCAATTGGGACACAACCTTATAGTCAGTGCACTTTGATACTATAACTTTCTATCTTATCGCATTGCTCCCATTTAAAGGTCAGCAGTGTATGAGTGGACATTATTGAGTCAATGACTTTCTTTATGAGCAGATTTCGCCAAACATATACATCCCTAGTCGTAAAGGCAGACAGCTAAGAAACAAGGTTGTTATGAGCGATGCATATTTATTTAAATGAGGGTCTAATTTACATGCCGATTCAGTGTTTGTATAACACAGCTTTAAAAAACAGGGAGTCCGCGTCACAAATGGCACCCTTTTCTCTAAATTAGGACTCCCGAGTGGCGCAGTGGTCTAAGGCACTGCCTCTCAGTGCAAGAGATGGCACCACTGTCCCTGGTTCGATTCCAGGCTGTATCACATCTGGCTGTGATTGGGAGTCCCATAGGGCGGCGCACAATTGGCCCAGCGTTGGCCGGGGTAGGCCGTCATTGTAAATAAGAATTTATTCTTTACCGACCTGCCAAGTTAAATAAAGGTTACATATAAAACATGTAAATATATATTCCCTGGTCAAAGGTAATGTCCTAAATAGGAAATGAGGTGCCATTTGAGTCTGCATGAGTCTGCTGCAAACAACGGCAGAACGTCTTCATAAGGCATTCAAAGTCAATTAAGAAACGTCCATGGATGCTTATCTCCACAGACACCTACTTGAATAGGCGTAGCCTACATTGTCACCTATAGAGTCACTTTCTTCTGTTTTTAAAGCTCACTGTTGTTTTATTACAGCACATAGTAGTAAACCCTCTCATTTCACGGAAATCTCAACTCTACAACCAGAAAAAGAGAAAGAAAAAGAAGAAGAAAGGGATTTCAGGAGCTCTCGGGTACACAGGGGACAACTAGTCTGTTTTTCGAGGAACTGTGAAAAACAGAAATGTGTTTGCGAGCCATCTGTGATTTGTAGTTATTATCAAGACAGACCCAGATTTACACCCGTCTCCTCTCTTCCCCACATCCCTCCCTTCCTCTCTCATGGGAGTATACAAGCCTGTTTGTTTGTTTATTTGCTGTCTCTTTCAGTAAATGTATATATTGAGACATCCCCTTCGTCTGCTATAGGTTTATACGATGTAAACACGCTCAGAGAAGAGACTAATCTGTGCTGCAGTGGGGCTAGTGAGGTCATACATTCGAATGGACTGATTATGGAAGAGACAATGCATGAAAGCACGCGCACATTTTCAAAGGACAAACTGCTTTTGACTGTCTGAGATTAAGAGGCAAATTGCCTGGGTTACAGTAAGTACAGGGTCTGTAGTCCCGTAGTCTAGAGAGATAAGCCTCTGGTTAATCCTTCTACTACAGCAACGTCACTCCACGCACACATGTACGCATACGCACACACACACATAACCAAGAATAAGGAGCAGGACCCATCCTACTGTATCCTATTGAAAATGCTTTTTGGTCTAGGATTTGTCTGATTATGCAGATCAGGGATGGGCAACATTGGTCAGTTGCAGTTTTACAGCTATTTTCCTGCTATTCTACACATGTTGCAATACTGTAGGTTGGAGGCAAATGCGTGCAGCTTTTAATATGATAACTGATGATCAATGGGCCCCACCCTGGTCAGTAATTCGACCATGATTACTACAAGTTTAGATAGCTGGCCGCTAGACTAACTTACCAAACCCCCCAAAAATGAGCTGACATGGGCTAATTGAGTAACTGCTGATGCACAACCAAATTTCGAAAATTGCACTTTGTGTACTATTATTCTAACTCTCAACAGTAAGTAAGAATGAGCCCCCCCAAAAGGGGGGCCATGCGACCCCCAGGTGCCAATACCTGATATAGATCATGTATAATACATCTGCGGGCATCCTTACCTTTGAAGAAGACAAATTTCCCCTCGCTGTTCTCGTAGACAGCGTCTATCTTGGGGGGCAGTCCTCTCCAGAAGACATTGATGAGCATGGGGTACCCCGTCATCACTGCGTTGTCCCGTACCCTCCAAAACCAGTGATCCTGAGAGGAGAGAAGAGGAGGGAGAGAGAGGAGAGGAGAGAGAAAGGGTCATTAACACACTGGCATACCAACATATCAACACAAGCTAAAATGTGTTGGAAATCCAGCTGGATAGTTTGACAGCTGTGAAGCTTAATGACCGAGAGATGATTCCATTACTCTGCATCAACATCCATTAGGCTTATTAGTATGTAACCTGTACTGTAAACATGCTAAACTATTCAGGTCAAATGGCTCAGTTTTTTAAAGAAACTTGAGGAAAAATCTAACAATCTAATGGAAAAATGCACATAGCCAAGTTTAAGGTGTGCCTGTCTTTTTGATGCTGGATGTAACCTGAAGATAAGAGAGTTGGGCCAAAACTCAGAGGAAAGAGCTCACAGGCCCAGCTGAGAAAGACATTATGGCTCAGTAAGACACCACACCCTTGGCACGGAATGGCCGCTCTAGCCTTCCACAGAGGCCAAACACACAGTGACCTGCCCTCGGAGAAGTAGAGACAGAGAGAAAGAGACAGAGAAAGGGGGGTAGAGAGAGAGGGCGAAGAGAGACAGTGAGAGAAAGACAGGGGCGAAAGAGGGAGAGAGAAAGAGAGGATGAGGGGAGTGAGGGGGAAAGAGAAGGATAGAGATACCTCATCACTGGCATCATCACAACACCACGCCTTATTCATATTAAAACCTGCACAGCCCATTTATCAAACTCCCTCTGTCGCTCTCTTGTGTGTGTGTGTGGAGGACATGTACACACACTTTCACACTTTCACACACACACACACACACACACACACACACACACACACACACACACACACACACACACACACACACACACACACACACACACACACACACACACACACACACACACACACACACACACACACACACACACACACACACACACACACACACACACACACACACACACACACACAGCGTCCCATGGCCCCTCCACTCTACACTAAGCCCTGATTGATTTCAATTGTTCAGCGTTTTCTTCAGTATGGGACTCAGCCCGGTAATTGAAAACAGATCAAACTGTGAAATCGGAGCTATTTGATTCCTTTCGACTCTGTAGAAGACAAAATGTTCCAATCTCCCTCTTTCTCCTGCTCTGAAAATATGGACACTGAGCCAACTTGGAATTACCCAAATGTCCAAACTAATCAAAATAACTACTATAACCTCTGTAACAGAAGATTATGGCTCTGTTTCATTTCTGCTTTGTTTGCGAAAACCTGTTACAAATGCAGACAAACAGACTCAAGGTATTGCTACCTTGCAATACTGATGATGCATTTAGACAGAGGTACAGCTGTCAAAAAAGGACAACAAGAAAATAAAAAACTCTTAACACGGAATGTTTGAGTTCACAGATGTTCCTCAATGTAGTGCAAATATCACTGCAGGTTTGCATGTAGGGCAATAAGTCAACAACTGACTAATAAATGACCTGCATCAAAAGTCCTGTAAGTAAGAGCACCTAACCACAGAACAGCCATAAAGCTGCATAGGGGCATCCCTGAGAGACTGAATGTGACAGAGGTCAACAATGAGGTTAGCTGAGGCTAAACAAGCCAATTGGGGCTGATCTGATGTGCGTGTGGGTTAAGGTGAGAGGACAGTGGGGTGAAACGAGTGGAGATGAAAGAAGCCAGGGTCTGGGTTCACCTCAGAGGGATAAGCACAGATAATACACACCTCCTAGTAGACCTCGTACATCAACGCACACGTACGTATACATCAGAGTCATTTAACAGGCGCTCTGATCCAGAGTGACTTACAGGAGCAATTAGGGTTAAGAGCCTTGCTCAGGGGCACAACCGACAGATTCTTCGCCTAGTCGGCTCGGGGATTCAAACCGGCGACTTGTCGGTTACTGGCACAACGTTCTTAAAAGCTAGGCTACCTACCGCCTCAGAGAGGGGAAGTCAGGCAGTAGAGACAAGCACACTACTCCAGTTAAGACAAGGAGGAAGGGAATAATAGAGAAACATGGGTGGGGATGGATGAGTGAAAGACACCTAGTTAAGTGACGCGCGCTCTTCTCTTCAAGCCCAACCGAAGAGGACAGAGGAAGCAGGGGAAGCAGTGGAGAGCAGTGAGGAGCAGTGGAGAGCAGTGAGGAGCAGTGAGGAGCAGGGAGGAGCAGTGAGGAGCAGTGGGGAGCAGTGAGGAGCAGTGGGGAGAGCAGTGAGGAGCAGTGAGGAGCAGTGAGGAGCAGTGGGGAGCAGTGAGGAGCAGGGAGGAGCAGTGAGGAGCAGGGAGGAGCAGTGAGGAGCAGGGAGGAGCAGTGAGGAGCAGTGAGGAGCAGGGAGGAGCAGTGAGGAGCAGTGAGGAGCAGGGAGGAGCAGTGAGGAGCAGGGAGGAGAGGGGCAGAGAAGGAGGGAATAGAGGGTGGGAGGCGAGAAAGAGAGAGAACAAGAGAAACCATTTACCAAACAAAAGGTGTAGTCACAGTCAAAGAGATGGAGATTGAAAGGTGGAGGGACAGAGGGATGAATCTTCCTGCTCTGCCACTGCCAGTCCAGCACTAAATCTGTTCACACATTCAGGACAGGAAAGAAGTGTCTCTCTGCTGCTCTGGTATAAATCGGGCTCTCGCATGAGAATGTGTCCCTCAATCCCTGTACGCAGGGGCACGGGAGAGGAGGGGGGTAGGAGGAGGTGGATGGGAGGCAGGGGGTAGCATAAGGAAGTGTGCCATTTTTGGGGGCATGTGCGGTATCATGTGGTGGTGATTGCTGGACGCAACATGTCATGCCTGTACAATTTACTGTTCTCTCTTAAAACCTTGCCGACCCTCTTCAACCCCTCCTCTCCACCACTGAAGACGGCAGGGTCGTAATAACTGTAAATCCAGACTTGGCTGTATGGTTTTACCATTGGCTCTGAGCTCCGTCAAGGACACTGGAAAGCTACTGAACAGCATGTGTTTTCCTTTCATCCGTTCCCTCCTCTTCCTGTTGAAAGCAGAGCGGAGAGGAGGAAAGGTGACTCCGTCTGAATGCAGAAAGTCTCCGTTATACATCCCTGTGGTACGTCAGATAGGCAGGGGGGGTACGGAAGAGGCCCCAGCGTTTGAGACTGCAACTGTAGTTATGATGAGAGATACTCCCTCAAGGGGTCTCTTGATGTTTGATGGAAGCGTATGATATTCCTTCAATGTTTCATATAACTTACAGCTGAAAACGATTGTAGGTCTACCACACCATCCTCTCTAGTCCTATTTCCCATTATGGGACCACCTGTGTTTCAGTCTTTCAGGGCTGAGGAGATTTCATCTTTAAATGACTTGGCAGGTAGTGACAGCGTGTCTTCCAACACAATCAACTGGAGGACTAGGTGAGCCAAAATAGCCAAAGCTCGCTCGTACTCCCTGCCTCCCTCCCTCCTCAGTAACCCATCAACCAGACAGACAGTCACTCTGCACACAGGCCTGCTTCAGAGGAAATACCACAGGCACAGACTAATGAAGATTCCAACTCTACTTGTTACTGGAGCCAATTCATGTACATTGCAGAATACAGCCCTAAGTATGAGTAGTAAACGTCCTTCCAAATTGCTATTCAATTAGAGGACTTATTTGTTCAGGAAACTGTTTATCTCTACACATCATGAATTTTATCTACTTACATATCCCTCCCTCCCAACCTCCCTCCCTCTCTCCCTCTGTTGTTAATCACCCACTCTTAACCAGTCGGTCTCCACCATGGCAACCTCAGTTACCCTGAACAGAACATCCATACTCTCAGCGTCCTGCTTCCTGTCTGATGTGTGTGGGAGGGATTGTGATAGGCTCTGAGTAGCTGTGAGCCAGTCAGAGAGTAGCACTAACTTCCTCTTCATCTCCCCTGCTGCTGGTTAAGTGATGCTAATAGAATCCCCCTCACCCTCTCTCTCTCTCATAATACCTAGCTTAGATGTGTCTTGACCATGCGGAGCACATTTGGATTTGGGAAAAAACATGCATTGTGCTTTTGTTGCAGACGATGGACAAGCTGAGAGCTTCTCTTGAAAACCGGATTCAAGCCACACACTATAATTACAATGAGCTTAAACGCATAGTGTAAAAAAACAACTTAGAGAAACACAATTCATTTACATAAAGGAAGTTGCATAATAGATGATTTTGTGTTGTCTCTTCATGAGAGGAGATAATGATGATGGTTAGAACAGGGAATGTGATTTATTTTCATTGTAGCTTCGTTAAATATGCTCATTGACAGCTGAAAAACAAAACGAAATAAACAATAGTACAACAAGCCCTTGAAACCAACTCTTTCTGGAGTTGAAAGATTGGAGGGAAATACCACTAAACCAAACCAATAAATAAAACGGGTCAATGCTCCCTTTGATCTGCGAGTTAAATATGACCTCTATCCACGGCCTGAATCATGAGTAGTTGGCCAGTGTTTTGATTCATATCCACAGAGTCGTTATTGTGGAAATCTATCCATCCATCCATCCCTGAGCTGAGGTGCCAAACTCATAAACGATCAGACTGAGACTTCCTGTGTTCCTTTGTGTACATACAAATAGCACCCTATTCCCTATATAGTGCACTACTTTCGTCAAGAGCCCTATGGGACACTATTTGATGTACTATCTATCCTTCTTAGCTCTGTCTTGAAATCTCATGTCTCTCTCCACTACTGACTATCACCAAAGCCGGGTTATTCCACGCCAACCTTTGCCAGGGGAGAGGAGGGAGAAACCATGTGAGAGGGGTTCTTAGGCAGACATTTCCATGGAGACACAGGTCACTGAGACTGTTGGCCTGAAGGTTTTTCCTACACACAAATATTATACATTTGTCCATTTGCCTTGTCTCCATGATTAAGTACAGTGGACTGAGACAGGAGAAGAGAAAAATGTGCAATGGCTGTTACTGTTTTTTGGAAAGCCGAGTGAGAATGAGGATTTTTCCAAGCAATGTAAGACACAAGTAGAATCACTGTTCAAATGAAATAAACCAAACCACAGTGTAAGTGTGTTTGGCAATATTCTATGAGAGGGGTATTTCCCCAGTGAGTTCCACGTGTTTTAGCCTACTTAACCAATGAATACTAGCTATTTATAACCCCTGAAAAATACACACAAAAGAACAGCCGCTCTCTCTCTTTCTCTTTCTCTTTGGTGGAGAACATAGTTGATCTTTGTGTTGCCTGGAGGGCTTTCCCCTTTCCTCCTGTGTGTGTGCATATGTATATGTGTGTGCGGGCGTGCATTAGCTGACTGTGAGCTGCCAGGGCCTTGTACTCGGAGACTCTGAGTCTCTGGATGAGGATACATAAGCATAGACACATCACGACTCTGTGTTAAACTGGACAGAAAGCTACTGTGGGGTTTGTTACTGGACAGAAAGCTACTGTGGGGTTTGTTACTGGACAGAAAGCTACTGTGGGGTTTGTTACTGGACAGAAAGCTACTGTGGGGTTAGTTACTGGACAGAAAGCTACTGTGGGGTTTGTTACTGGACAGAAAGCTACTGTGGGGTTTGTTACTGGATAATCTCTCGTGGACAGACCACGTAAACATAAACCAAATTATGCACCATTTTTGTTCTGGGTAAACTGAGATGAGATTACTACTGTGGGGTTTGTTACTGGACAGAAAGCTACTGTGGGGTTTGTTACTGGATAATCTCTCGTGGACAGACCACGTAAACATAAACCAAATTATGCACCATTTTTGTTCTGGGTAAACTGAGATGAGGTTACTACTGTGGGGTTTGTTTGGGAAGAGAAAACCATATTCCATCTGGACTAGATGTTATTTCTATGTAAGCTAATAGATATTCAAACAAGTCCTGGGCTTGCTTCCCAAATGGCACTCTACTTCCTATTTACGGCACTACTTTTGACCAGGGCTCTTGTCAGACGTATTGCACTATATAGGAAATAGGGTGTCATTTGGAACGCATCCCTGCCATAGCGTACAGACCTCACATTTAGAATGTGTGAGTCACTTACATAATCACTATAAAGTGCTATATGTAGACTATCCTACAGTGCAGTCTGTTAAATTCCTCTCAAGAAAATGAATGTGGAAGAGAGTTACATTTTAGAGATGTTAAAGTGTAAATTACATGAGCTACAGTGCAGTACATATGTACTGACTACTCTGTAGCTATATATAACTACGGGTATACACACTACCCAGAGTGCTTCAGTTATCTGCTACATTAGTACATATTAGGCACATATATGAAGCCCTCCCACACAGAGCCTTTCCATTAGTTTGACTCTGAGACCTGACTAACTGAAAGCACACTCTCCGAAATAAAGGTATATATTTGTTCTTAAAGGGGTATAAACGCTTGTCACTGTTGTGGTATCCTGGTCGTTTGTACCTTTAGTTATAGATATATAGTTGTACCCTTGCAGTTCGTACCTTAAAAGAGCCAATAGTGTACCTTAGGGGATGAGATAGTACCTTACTACATGTAGTCCACAGACGCATACATTTGGAAAAGGTAAACATTTCCCTTTTTTTGTGGTTGCCTTTTAATTCTTTTTAAGGGGCAAAAATGTACGTCATAAACAGGTTTTAGGTGTTGTTTTAACACTGCAGGGTGTAAAAACCTTATTTGAATATTTCCCAGGGTGTCTGTTTTGTGCATGCAAAAACAACCAGGTGCAATAAATCCAACTACTAACAGATCCGTTTTGCTACCTGACATATAAAACCATATGTTGAGTCTAGTTTTAGCCCAAAACAGTGGTCTGAAACTCCTGGTTTCCTGGCCACATCGGACGAGTCACATTATGCTGTTTGCAAAGTGATAGTAATTCTTATTGGAATCCAGCCAGAGTTATTCACCTGTAACCTGCATTTAGAATGACTGCCAAAGGTAGGGGAAATTTGATAAATGAGACAACCTAAACCATCTAAAATGGAAACAACCATTTCAAAAACGGCTGCAACTACTACGTATGCAATTTATCTTTGTGTAGCATAAGATCAAGCTATCAATCAAAAACACACATATTGAAACAAAAAAATCTAAACATCAACCTGAAATAGAGCATGCTGGGAAATATTATAATAATGGGAATGGTTTTTGAGAGTGCGTGATGATTGTAGCTTTATATTCAAAATATTAAGTACAAAAATGTACCATTAAAAAGGTTGCTTTCATTTTGTAAAATATCAAAAAAAGAACTTCTACAATCAAATATAGGATAACCATATTGCTTCAGAAGATAATAAACCACATTTCTTGTAGTTACTTTTTTCTCAAAATACATTATATCACTTTGTAGTACGTCAAGCAAGCTCCCAGAGTAGCTATAGTTAACTAGCCAGCTAGCTTTATAGCCATGGATTGTGCATCTTCCCTTGTTTACCTAAGTAGCTAAGTTGGTTGGTTGACATTTCTCTTTTGTAACCAGAGCAGATGAAAGCAACATTCATCTCCACAAATGCTGTTTAAATTGATATCCATACTGAATGAGGTGTTTAAGGGACCTCATGGGCACACTTCAATTGTTCACTTCATTTAAGGGGGAAATTCACATTCAAATGTTTTGTGCGACTGACTGAAAGTTAAGGAAACTATAAGGGAAGATATAAGGGGAAAATGAACTGAAGGTGTTTTATGCAAGCGAGCCCTGGTCCTTCGAGCCGGCATGCACACACACACCCAGGAACATGACATGTTGATGTTGTGCTATCTTACTGTGAAGTTGCTGTGTTGGTCATATGTGGTATGTTTGTTGTATGCCGTCATGATGTTGTTGTTTTTCTTGTTGTTGCAAACTCTCACATGGCCAAAGGTCATTGGCCACTCAGGTAGTTATTTGGAATGTAGTCAAAGTAGTGGATGGTCAAACACAGTGACTTCCCACCTTGAACACGAACATCTCTCGCCTCAGAATGGCCAGGGTGTTGAAGCCCCCATCACAGATGTTAGGCTTGGCGTTGGGCTGGCTGGGCTTGTCCCCCGTAGGTACCCTGGGGGGTCGCGTCTGCCTGTCAGGCTTGCGAGGGTCCGAGGGGGGTTGCGAGCGGTGTGGGGGGGCTGTTGGTAAAGGCTTGGTCGGCTGCGGTACCTTATCTGGTGGACCTGAATGAAAACAACATCAACAATATTACTAAACAAACAAACAAATGAACAAAAACGCTCAAAAGACGACAGTACATTTGAGTAATTTAGCAGACGCTCTTATCCAGAACTACTTACAGTACATTCATCTTAAGATAGCTAGGTGGGACAACCACATATCACAGGCAAAGAAAGTACATTTTTCCTCAATAGCGTAGCTATCCGTAGACTCGGAGCTAGAAGGTGGGGGGGGGGTCTACGCAGCCTGTTCTCTACGTTATGTCCATAGGGCTCTATGAAGTAGCAGTGCACTGTAGAGGGAATAGGTTGCCATCTGAGATGCGGACCTAAGGGTATCTGAAACTTTTGGTCCTAACGCAATAGCCGACGGACACAGGACACAGACACGCATGAGTCAATCTCAGCGGAGCTTTGTGTCGCAGGGTTCCACCAAAACACTCGACGCTAATCCCCCCTTAAACCACCTGTTACAGAGAGGTGGTGCAATTGGCTTAGCAAATGTAATAGTCATTTAGATTGGGAATAAAGAACAGAGGAACACAGCGTGACACACTGTCATCATTAACACATCAATTACAGTCCAATGTTAACCTAGCTAGACTACGGCCAATAAAAGGAGACGAGGCCTAGCCTGCATCACAAATTACACCCTATTCCCGATATAGTGCATATGGGTCAAAGGAAGTGCACTTCACAGGGAATAGGGTGCCATTTGGGACTCAGCCCTGCTATCCAAACAGACTCAACTCTCACTTTGTTCTTATTAAATGAATTGACTGTGATTCTTTGACATTATTAGTTCAGTAGTGTTATTGAATGTTAAGCGGCTTGGGTTCAGTGTTTGGTGTACTTATTTAGCTTATATAAATAAACAGCTGAAATTCTACAATGGATGTCTGTCCATAGCTGTGGGTTATTCAATTATCATTAATCCCATTTGGACAGGACCGGTGCCAATCATGCAGCCGGATAACAAGGCTGGGGCCAACAACAGTGATAGGACTATTACACAGAGGTGACAGCTTTAGGAAATAGAAAAAGAGAGGGTGAATAAATGCATTAGTGAGTGATTGAATGAGTGAATGACTGAATGAACAAAAAACAAATGAATGAATGAACGGACAAACTAACCAACAAATGAATACATGGATGAACACATGACCGTAGGCAATCATCCCCAGGGATTGTAGGCCCATAGGATCAGCAGATAACAGTACTACTCCACTAGGTATCATCATCATCATCATCATCATCATCATCATCCCAGTCAGTCAGTACAGTGAACTGATCAGCTGCTTCCTGGGAAGACCACAGGGATTGTATTCATTGACTGAATTAAATCTCTTGAAATAGACCCTGGATTAGTGGGGGCAAAGCACTTTGCAATTACATAATGATAGCGAGAATGATGGAGAGATAAACCACACACCATAAACAGAAACCGTCTGCGCTCGATGCTATCCCTTATGACGGTAAACCCTCATGTTGCTACGCACACACACACACATCTCTCCAATACAACCCTGATTTGAAGAGGAGGAAGAGGGGAAAAGGTTAAGTCCCATCCGCTTTATAAGAGTCCTGCCCGCTACCCTTGAAGACCAAAATGACAAGGAAAGGGTGGCGCAGGAAGAACAGGAAAAGAAGGAAGGAGGAGGAGAGGTTTGATGGTGTACCCAGGTCTGCCCCTCCCTCCCTCCCTCCCTCTGGCAGCACACTGATGATATAAGCAGATGGTTGTATTGAACGAGAGGAAGGCTAGCCTACCGTAGATCTTCTGGATGCCCTGGAGGTCGTCGTGGGGCAGCTTGAAGTTCTCTGTGTCCATGTACTGGTAGAAGGGGGCCATGATGGCTGTGGGATCGTTGGAGTGTTCCAAACCAAGGGCATGGCCCAGCTCATGGACTGCCACTAGGAACAGATCATTACCTAGAGAAAGAGAGAGAGGGAGAGAGAGAGAGAGAGAGAGAGAGAGAGAGAGAGAGAGAGAGAGAGAGAGAGAGAGATGTGTGTGAGACATGTGTAGTGTGAAATCAGATCAGAGCACTAAGGGTGACATCTGCCTTTCGCGCACATACAATCCCTATGAGAAAATGCACCATCATACTTCAAATGGTCAGGATGTGTGAATTATAATCTGCAGCGCAATTTATGCTGAAACTTTTCTTGGAGTTTTACTATACACCCAAGAAACCCACAATCGCTAAATATGCACACACAGAAAGAGATGAGTCATATGTGTGTGAGAGGCGACTAAGGTCAGAGTAGGGTCAAAGCAGGGTTGGCAGGATCAGAGCAGGGTCAGAGAGTGTGTGACAGCGACAGAGAGTGTGTGTGGTCCCCCATTGATTCCCCAAATTAAAGGATGGCGCAGTAAAAACAACCACTACCACTGATGGGAACCATTATGGTCTTAATACACACACACACACACACACACACACACACACACACACACACACACACACACACACACACACACACACACACACACACACACACACACACACACACACACACACACACACACACACACACACACACACACACACACACACACAGATCAAAAGAAACTGGAGTGTCTTCCCTCTGTGAGAGCATGGGAAGCACTGGTCCCCTTTGTAATTATGCGGGTAAGCCGGTGATTTTACGCTGGGTTGATCTCTGACCCCAGAAGGCTCCAGTGGCAACCAGCCGCGTCCCAGTCAGAGTGTACGTCCCAAATGACACCCTATTCCATATAGTGCACTACATAGGGAATATGATGCCTTTTGGGGCGTAGATTTAGATCCATTCACTAACTGGGACAGAGGACAGGAACCAGAAAACCCAGAATGATTAGAGAACAGTTGGAAAGCCACATGATCAATTAGTCTCTCTCTTTCTCTCTCTCTTCCGCTGTCTCTATCTCTCTCCCTCCTACCGTCTCCCTCTCTCTTCCTCTTTTTGTCTCCCCCCTCTCTTCTCTCCCCTGTATATCGCTCTCTCTCTCTCCCTCCCTCTCTTCCTCCTACCGTCGCCCTCTCTCTCCCTCCCTCTCTCTCCCTCCCTCTCTTCCTCCTACCGTCTCCCTCTCTCTCCCTCCCTCTCTCTCCCTCCCTCTCTTCCTCCTACCGTCTCCCTCTCTCTCCCTCCCTCCCTCTCTCTCCCTCCCTCTCTTCCTCCTACCGTCTCCCTCTCTCTCCCTCCCTCTCTTCCTCCTACCGTCTCCCTCTCTCTCCCTCCCTATTCCTCTCCCCCCTCTCTTCTCTCCCCTGTATATCGCTCTCTCTCCCTCCCTCTCTCTCTCCCTCCCTCTCTTCCTCCTACCGTCTCCCTCTCTCTCCCTCCATATTCCTCTCCCCCTCACTCTCACTCTTTCTGAAGCACCCGGCATGGTTACAAGGAGCATAGTTGATTCATTCTGTTCTCATTGACTTGAAGCCCTTATCTACAGAGGAATGTGTACCAGGACATGCAGATTCAGTACCAGTCCAGTACCAGTCCAGATGTGCTCTCTCAATAAGTATGCTGCTATAGACAAACACACACGACTGGGTCTGGATTTGTGTATACAGCAAATAAAATAGATGGCAGTATAAAATAAAATATAGTACCCACTGGGCACACTCTGGTTGAATCAACATGGTTTCTACTACATTTCAATGAAATTATTTTGAACCAAAGTGGAATAGAAGTGGAATTGACATCTGTGCCCAAGTGGGTCGTGTCTCACAGTGTTATAATAGGCAATGTAAAAAATGATTCCAGCTGTAGTTTGTTATGTAAATGACTGTTATGGTTTAGCTGACATCAAAAATGAAAATGTGAGCAAAATGCTAACAATCACAGAAAAGATTTATGCAAGAATATAATGAGGGTGAATGAGATAAATAATGATAGAGAGAGAGAACGAGAAGAGAGAGAGTCCAATGGTTTAAGAATCACTTGGGAAATTGGGGCATATTGCTATGCAAATGAAGAGCGCGAGATGTCTACTCCAATCTATTTCCCTGATGGAGAGCAGAAGAGGAGAGAGGAGAGGAGAGAAGAGGTGAGTGGAAGAGAAGAGTGGTGAGGAGAGCTGATGAGAAAATAGCAGACGTGAGGACAAGAGAAGAGAGGAGAGGTGAGGAGAAGAGAGGTGAGGAGAAGAGAGGAGAGGTGAGGAGAAGATAGGTGAGGTGAGGAGAAGAGAGGTGAGGTGAAGAGAGGTGAGGAGAAGAGAGGAGAGGTGAGGAGAAGATAGGTGAGGTGAGGAGAAGAGAGGTGAGGTGAAGAGAGGAGATGTGAGGAGAAGAGAGGAGAGGTGAGGAGAGTTGAGGTGAAGAGAGGTGAGGAGGCGAGACGAGGAGAGGTGAGGAGGCGAGGCGAGGAGAGGAGAGGTGAGGAGAAGAGAGGAGAGGTGAGGAGAAGAGAGGAGAGGTGAGAAGAAGAGAGATGAGGAGAAGAGAGTGAGGTGAAGAGAGGTGAGGAGAAGAGAGGTGAGGAAAAAAGAGGACCGGTGAGGTGAAGAGAGGTGAGGAGGCGAGGCGAGGAGAGGTGAGAAGAAGAGAGGAGAGGTGAGGAGAGGTGAGGAGAAGAGAGGAGAGGTGAGGTGAAGAGAGGTGAGGAGAAGAGAGGTGAGGAGGCGAGGCGAGGAGAGGTGAGAAGAAGAGAGGAGAGGTGAGGAGAGGTGAGGAGAAGAGAGGAGAGGTGAGGTGAAGAGAGGTGAGGAGAAGAGAGGTGAGGTGAGGAGAAGAGAGGTGAGGAAAAAAGAGGAGAGTTGAGGAGAAGAGAGAGACACTGAGAGACTGATGATATCGTTGGAAGTGATTCTCCTGAGCTGGCCCATGTGGACCAACTGAGGACAGAGTTGAGACCGCCTTGAAACAAATCTTCATTTTATTTTAGGGTGCAGCAAATCAGTGAGCGGGCGTTGCCATGTGTCCATATGCCCATCATGGAACGAGAAATGCGATGATGCTGTTGACCCTGGTATTTAGAAACATTTACATCTTTTTCCTGTAACAATTGTAACAGAACCTACAAGAAACCCCATTGTTATTCTTGGCGTTAATTATTATCAGGGGTTCGAGCAGTGGAGCTTGCGAGACAAGTTAGAGAGTATCCTGAAGCGTGTTCCTCTTAGATCATGGAACTGGGTGATGTCAAGTGGATTGTTCTGGTTACCAACAGGGATTAACTCCCAAGAAGGACGCTTTGAACTCTCAGCCACAGAGTTACCCAGAGTCTGATTGAGGCTGTGCTGCTCCGGTGAACTCAGGAGATCCGCAGAGGTTGAAGGGGCCACCTGGGAGCCGCCCAGTGAGGAGAAGTCCCAGGACAACAGTCACACACACCACCAGCATCATTTCTCAAATGTCTCACTATAATCTCTCAATAAGTCACAGTTTGTCTCTGTACAGAAAGTCTCACACTGGCTGTTGATATTTGAATAGTTCCAGTCTTTTATCCACTGTTGTTTGCTCACCTGTCACTATCTACCGCCAGATTCCAGGGACATTTGCTGTTTGCGCTGTCTCGGTCTTAGCACTGTTGCTAAGGTGAAAGTTGGGAATCAACGTAGGCCTGGATTCAATCAGATCCAGCGTTAACCAGCAATAGCAGACAGCGGGTGTTTTGGCCGTGTCAGAGGTGGAGGTGTCAGAGGTGGAGGTGTCAGAGGTGGAGGTGTCAGAGGTGGAGGTGTCAGAGGTGGAGGTGTCAGAGGTGGAGGTGTCAGAGGTGGAGGTGTCAGAGGTGGAACTTCCTTGAAGCCGTTTAATCAGTGACCAGCTGCTCTTGATCATTGTCACAAAGCCACACCCGTCCCACACCCGTCCCACACCCGTCCCACACCCGTCCCACTCTGTTAATGAGTCAGAACGAGAAAGTGGAGGCTATACAGAAAGAATGCCGCTCAAATAGAAAAATGATTCAATTAAATAGTGAGGGTTTCTATCATCCTAATAGAGGTGTAGATTACATCTCTCATTCCAGAACTCGTAAACAAGGCTGCATTTCTGTTAATGTGCAGCCAATGGCAATGTCCGCTTTAGGTGTAATGCCGGGAGTCACTTGTGGATTTGACAGCTCTAACGCAGTTCCATCTTCGACACCACCAAAACCACCGCCATGCGGATTTTGGCTAAAGCAGGTCTGATCGAATTGAGTAGCAACCAGAGATTCTTTGATCATGCCCATATATGGACTACCTCTTCCTACAAAATGCATGCCCAATTTTGGTCTTCCTGTTCCTGCTTACATCTACCATAATACTTTGTTTTCAAGCGGTTCCAGTATTGTTCAGTGGTTACTTGGTTACCAGTTTTTTTTACACACACTCTTTTGAGCAGAAGAGCTAGCATCACTATATATATATATATATATATATATATATATATATATATATATATATATATATATATATATTTTGGGAGCTTAGGGCCATGAAAAACACACTTTTTTGGAGAAGACACATTTCTCATCAAGTGATAGAACTTTTGGAACACATCTCCGTTGATAGATTTTATTAGGGGTGCTGGCAGCGAAGTTGCTTTTGATGGAATTCTTCTTTCTGTCATATTATTCTTCCGCCTTTGTCACAACATCTCAATGCCCGATTGGCAACTGTAAACTGTAAAAACAAAATATATACAAAAATATACCCATAGGTGGCGCTATAATGATCGTTTAAGAAAACCGAAGCGATAAAAAACGAATTTAAAAAAGCCCTAATAACTTCACTGCTCTTCCCTTTATCAACTTAAAGAGTATATTGAGTCCATGCTACTGTTTCATTGCTGCTTGCAGACGTTATATCAGGATTTGCTCAATGAGGAAAACGATATGTGTCAATTTGAAAGCATCTTTAACAAATTTTATCTATTGGACAGCATGTGATTATTCCTCCGATGAACTGTATCAAAAACATATGTCACTTAGATGTTGCTTAGTGTAACTAGGTCATTTTAAAACCCTCTGAAAATGACGTGTTTTCTCTTTACTGCCCTAACTCACAGACAGTGATGACATGGACCATTTGATTCTCTATTTTAGCAAACAAATGTGTGCACATTTATTTAAAGAGGCAATCAGCAGTTTAAACAATAACAAAGTGCCTCCAGACCCCTGTTTCGGTAAAAAGCTGAAGGATGGAGCTGGAGAAATGGAACCACTCTCATAGACAGAACTAGGGAAGCAAGGACTGACCATCCATGATATCAACATGATAGTTTTAACCACGTTTTGAGGCTATACAGTTATTGTTTGCATTTACATTGTTTACAAACATTGGAGAAAAACACTACATTCTCATGTAGTGTGACAGTTGAACTAAGCTCATGAGGCATTTCTAAGTTATATTCTTCAAGAATCATTGGGTTCATATGGATTTTTAAATTAATTTTCAGAACTGATCAAGAGGCCAGCCTAAATTGATAAAAGGGCCAGATCTGGCCCGCGGGCTACCAGTTGAAGAGCCCTGCTGTACAGTAAATGGTACAGAGTGCAGAGAGATTCATATGCTACCTTGACTCTCACCTTGACCCCTGTAGTCTCTGTGACATCATATCCTGTCAATAGTCATATCTCGTCCTCCAACAATGGAACCGGATGAAGGGAGGATCACTGTCCTTCAGATATCAGTTTAAAAACAACTACTGTATGTATATCTTCTTCTCTATATCTCCATCCCGCGTGACCAACAGACAGTCGCATTGTGAAAACCTGCTGGAGATCTCCTCTCCTCCCCATGTCTCCCTTTTATCTTTCATCTCTCCCCCTTTCCCATCTCATCCCCCTTCTCACCTCTCCTCTCAGCACTCTCCCATCCTTTCCTCTCTCCTCTCCTCTCCTCTCTCCCCCTTCCTCCTCTCCACTCCTCTGCTTCCCTCTCTCTCCCTTTCTCCTCTCCTCTCCTTCCCTCTTTCCCCCTTTCTCCTCTCCTTCCCACTCTCCCCATTCTCCTCTCCACTCCTCTCCTTCCCTCTCCCCCTTCCTCCTCTCTCCACTCCTGTCCTTCCCTCTCTCCCCTTCCTCCTCTCCACTCCTCTGCTTCCCTCTCTCTCTCTCCCTTTCTCCTCTCCTCTCCTTCCCTCTTTCCCCCTTTCTCCTCTCCTTCCCTCTTTCCCCCATTCTCCTCTCCACTCCTCTCCTTCCCTCTTTCCCCCTTTCTCCTCTCCTTCCCTCTTTCCCCCTTTCTCCTCTCCTTCCCTCTTTCCCCCTTTCTCCTCTCCTTCCCTCTTTTCCCCTTTCTCCTCTCCTTCCCTCTTCCCCCTTTCTCCTCTCCTTCCCTCTTTCCCCCATTCCCCTCTCCTTTGCTCTTTCCCCCTTTCTCCTCTCCTTCCCTCTTTCCCCCATTCTCCTCTCCACTCCTCTCCTTCCCTCTTTCCCCCTTTCTCCTCTCCTTCCCTCTTTCCCCCTTTCTCCTCTCCTTCCCTCTTTCCCCCTTTCTCCTCTCCTTCCCTCTTTCCCCCATTCCCCTCTCCACTCCTCTCCTTCCCTCTTTCCCCCATTCTCCTCTCCTTCCTCTTTCCCCGTTTCTCCTCTCCTTCTCTCTTTCCCCCATTCCCCTCTCCACTCCTCTCCTTCCCTCTTTCCCCCTTTCTCCTCTCCTTCCCTCTTTCCCCCTTTCTCCTCTCCTCCCCTCTTTCCCCCATTCCCCTCTCCACTCCTCTCCTTCCCTCTTTCCCCCTTTCTCCTCTCCTTCCCTCTTTCCCCCATTCCCCTCTCCACTCCTCTCCTTCCCTCTTTCCCCCTTTCTCCTCTCCTTCCCTCTTTCCCCCTTTCTCCTCTCCTCTCCGCTCCCCTCCTTCCCCCATTCCCCTCTCCACTCCTCTCCTTCCCTCTTTCCCCCTTTCTCCTCTCCACTCCTCTCCTTCCCTCTTTCTCCTCTCCTCTCCACTCCTTCCCTCTTTCCCCCTTTCTCCTTTCCTTCCCACTCTCCCCCTTTCTCCTCTCCACTCCTCTCCTTCCCTATCTCCCCCTTTCTCCTCTCCTCTCCTCTCCTCTCCTTCCCTCTTCCCCCTTTCTTCTCGCCTCGCCTCGCCTCGCCTCCCCTCTCCTCTCCTCTCCTCTCCCTCTCCTCTCCTCTCCTCTCCTCTCCTCTCCTCTCCTCTCCTCTCCTCTCCTCTCCTCTCCTCTCCTCTCCTCTCCTCTCTCTGCCACTACAGTCCTCTCCTACTAAACAGACACTGGAGGTCATACTGTTATAAATGAGTCAGGGAGGAAGCTAACCCTCTCACACAGAGAGAAGAGATAGGGAGGGAAGGAGGGAGGGCAGGAGGAAGGGAGGGTGGGGAAGACACAGGAGATTTATGATCACCATCTCATTTTCTATTCTCTCTCTCTGCCCCCTCTCTCTCTCTCTCTCTCTCTATCTGCCCCCCTCTCTCTCTCTCTCTCTCTCTCTCTCTCTCTCTCTCTCTCTCTCTCTCTCTGCCCCCCTCTCTCTCTCTCTCTCTCTCTCTCTCTCTCTCTCTCTCTCTCTCTCTCTCTCTCCCTCCCTCTCTTTCTCTCTCTCTCAATTGAATTCAAAGGGCTTTATTGACATGGGAAACATGTTTACATTGCCAAAGCAAATGGAATAGACAATAAACAAGATAAACAGTAGTGAACATTACACTCACAAAAATGTAAAAGAATAAAGACATTTCAAAGGTTATATTATTGGCTTTGTACAGTGTTGTAACAATGTGCTAGTAGTTGAAAGGGAAAGTAAATAAAGGGTGGGGAAGACACAGGAGATTTATGATCACCATCTCATTTTCTATTCTCTCTCTCTCTGCCTCTCTCTCTCTCTGCCTCTCTCTCTCTTTCTCTCTCTCTCTCTCTCTGCTTCTCTCTCTCTCTCTGCCTCTCTCTCTCTCTGTCTCTGTCTCTCTCTCTCTCTTTCTCTCTCTCTCTCTGCCTCTCTCTCTCTCTCTTTCTCTCTCTCTCTCTCTCTCTCTCTCTCTCTCTCTCTCTCTCTCTCTCTCTCTCTCTCTCTCTCTCTCTCTCTCTCTCTCTCTCTCTCTCTCTCTCTCTCTCTCTCTCTCTCTCTCTCTCACAGCAGCAGCAAAATAAACAGGAGCTGTGATTAGGAACCTGGAGCTCTACTGGATCTGGCCTTTCTTCATAATTGATTGGTGACGTGGCTAGCTGCACATGCCACAGTGCAGGGCTGCTCCCGGGGACGCACGTGACTCAGTCTGACTGTGTTTCTTACTCACCAGACTGACTCTGAGTCCTTCGTTTTCCACTAGATCTAGGGCTCTCGACACACAGGAGTTTTATTGCTCTGCATGGCAGTGCTGGCCTCTATCGGGGCTTGTAACTCCGACCTCCTATCCCCCATACAGTGAGAGGGACGACAGTATTTCACCAGAATAAACTTTTGCTTCGACAAGAAACAAATTCATATGGATCTGGACTGTGGTTTACTGTACCTTTCTCTGCTCTACCTCTTTACGTACAGTACTGTACTTTACTCTCGCTCTCTCTCTTTCTGCTCCAAACTTAACAAAATCAAAGCGTATCATTGCTTTTGCCATGAATGCTGTTTCAGTAGCTCTATATTTCTCTACTCATTCAATTCATCATGGGTTTGTGAAAGGGCAAGCGAGGGAGGGAGAGAGAGAGGTAGGGAGACGGGGAGTGAGAGGGAGAACGAGAGCGAGGGGCGAGACAGAAACAGCGACAGAGAGGGCTGTTTGAACGATATGAAAAGGCTGACACGGCATCTTCCGCAGGAACTAAAACAAAAAACAATTGAACTGTTATCGTCCGCATGCCATATAATTACCAACGATGTAGTACAACACTCCCATCTCTAGCAGAGCTCCCCAAGGAAAGACAGATCTGCCGTCCATCAGCCTTCCCCCTCAACTCAAGGCCTGACACTTGTGTTGACAACTGTGTTATTATTGCATGCTTGCTGTTGCTGTTGTTGTTTACGCCCGGGTCTTAGCACCGAGAATAAGCACTTCCTTTGTCCCTGGAGGAGCTAAATTGTCTTCCTCCTACCCAGAATTCCCTGGGTCGAGGCCCCTAAAGAGTAGAGCAGCCGTCTGAGAGGTGTGAGTGCGTGCGGGCGTCGGCGTGCGGAACTTAAGGACTGGAGGTGAGTGAGAGGAGGAAGAGGAAATGGGAGAGGAGAGAGACGGAACGGAAGAAAGATGAGAAAGAGGCTGAAGAAATACAAGGAAAACAGTGATTCCCAATATTTTGACAGCAGCGCCGCTTCAGTTCATTGTCAATAACATGTCACGCATACGAACTGGAGAGTCGAACCTAAAGAGGAAAAGAGTGAACGAGAGCAAGGCGAGGGAGGGAGAAAAGGGAGGGAAGTTAGGGAGGGAAGCAGTAGCTGA
The DNA here is from genome assembly GCF_021184085.1 of Oncorhynchus gorbuscha. Lineage (NCBI taxonomy): Eukaryota > Metazoa > Chordata > Actinopteri > Salmoniformes > Salmonidae > Oncorhynchus > Oncorhynchus gorbuscha. The sequence goes on from NC_060184.1 coordinate 58,862,616, forward strand.
GTGCTGAGATTCCAAGAGTAGTCTGGGAGCTTGGTGCCCATGCCTGTCTGCGTTGTTGCCAGCTGGGCTCAGGTTCTGTTTCTTTTGCTGCGCCTGGCCTGGTTTTTGGGTGTGAACAGACAGACTGGCCATTGTGGCTGCAGCCAAGCTACAGCACCCCGCCACAATATTATCTCTCTATCGCCCTGATTTACACTCTCTCTCTTTCTCTCACCACCCCTCTCTCTCTCTCTGTCCGCCCCCATTCTGCATACCTGTGCTCTCTGCTTTGGGGCAATTCCATGCTTGCAGAATTACGCTGAGACTCCGATTTTTCACTATAAAATGTATAT